>NC_053028.1:192180099-192506433 GCF_003073215.2 Triticum urartu | reverse complement strand
AAGATTCAAATATTATTCATAGATAGACTTGATCATAAACCCACAATTCATCGGTCTCAACAAACACGCCGCAAAAAGAAGATTACATTGAATAGATCTCCACAAGAGAGGGGGGGGGACATTGTATTGAGATCCAAAAAGAGAGAAGAAGCCATCTAGCTACTAACTATGGACCCGTAGGTCTGAGGTAAACTACTCACACTTCATCGTAGGGGCTATGGTGTTGATGTAGAAGCCCTCCGTGATCGATGCCCCCTCCGGCGGAGCCCCGGAACAGGCCCCAAGATGGGATCTTGTGGATACAGAAAGTTACGGCGGTGGAATTGGGGTTTGGGCTCCGTATCTGATCATTTGGGGGTACGTGGGTATATATAGGAGGAAGAAGTACGTCGGTGGAGCAACAGGGGGGCCACGAGGGTGGGGGGCGCGCCTGGTAGGGTAGAGCGCGCCCCTACCTCGTGGCCTCCTGTTACGTGCCTTGACGTAGGGTCCAAGTCTCCTAAGTTGTATTCCATGAGAAAATCACGTTCCCGAAGGTTTCATTCCGTTTGGACTCCATTTGATATTCCTTTTCTTTGAAACCCTAAAACAGGCAACAAACAACAATTCTAGGCTGGGCCTCCGGTTAATAGGTTAGTCCCAAAAATAATATAAAAGTGGATAATAAATCCCAATAATGTCAAAACAGTAGATAATATAGCATGGAGCAATCAAAAATTATAGATACGTTGGAGACGTATCAAGCAACCCCAAGCTTAATTCCTGCACGTCCTCGAGTAGGTAAATGATAAAAACAGAATTTTTGATGCGGAGTGCTACTTGGCATAATTTTAATGTAATTCTTCTTAATTGTGGTATGAATATTCAGATCCGAAAGATTCAAGACAAAAGTTCATATTGACATAAAAATGATAATACTTCAAGCATACTAACTAAGCAATAATGTCTTCTCAAAATAACATGGCCAAAGAAAGTTCATCCCTACAAAATCATATGGTTTAGTCATGTTTCATTTTCGTCACACAAGAATGCTATCATCATGCACAACCCCGATGACAAGCCTATAAATTTTCACGCAATATATGAGCGCGAGCCATGGACATAGCACTATAGGTGGAATAGAATATAATGAGGGGGGTTATGTGGAGAAGACAAAAAAGGAGGAAGTCTCACATCAACGAGGCTAATCAATGGGCTATGGAGATGCCTACCGATTGATGTTAATGCAAGGAGTAGGGATTGCCATGCAACGGATGCACTAGAGCTATAAATGTATGAAAGCTCAACAAAAGAAACTAGTGGGTGTGCATCCAACTTGCTTGCTCACGAAGACCTAGGGCACTTGAGGAGGCCCATTGTTGGAATATACAAGCCAAGTTAATAATGAAAAATTCCCACCAGTATATGAAAGTGTTAACATGAGAGACTCTCTACTATGAAGATCATGGTGCTACTTTGAAGCACAAGTGTGGCAAAGGATAGTAACATTGTCCCTTCTCTCTTTTCTCTCATTTTTTGGGGCCTTTTCTCTTTTTTTATGGCCTTTCTCTTTTTTTGTATTCCTCACTTGGGACAATGCTCTATAAAATGATGATCATCAGACTTCTATTTATTTACAACTCAATGATTACAACTCGATACTAGAACAAAGATGACTCTATATGAATGCTTCCGGCGGTGTACCGGGATATGCAATGGACCAAGAGTGACATGTATGAAAGAATTATGAACGGTGGCTTTGCCACAAATACTATGTCAACTACATGACCATGCTAAGCAATATGACAATGATGAATGTGTCATGATGAACGAAATGATGGGAAGTTGCATGGAAATATATCTCGGAATGGCTATGGAAATGCCATAATAGGTAGGTATGGTGGCTGTTTTGAGGAAGATATAAGGAGGTTTATGTGTGAAAGAGCATATCATATCACGGGGTTTGGATGCACCGGCGAAGTTTGCGCCAACTCTCAATGTGAGAAAGGGCAATGCACGGTACCGAAGAGGCTAGCAAGGATGGAAGGGTGAGAGTGCGTATAATCCATGGACTCAACATTAGTCATAAAGAACTCACATACTTATTGCAAAAATCTACAAGTCATCAAAAAGCTCGGTACTACGTGCATGCTCCTAGGGGGATAGATTGGTAGGAAAAGACCATCGCTCGTCCCCGACCGCCACTCATAAGGAAGACAATCAAATAACACCTCATGTTTCAAATTTGTTGCATAACGTTTACCATACGTGCATGCTACGGGACTTGCAAACCTCAACACAAGTATTTCTCAATTTCAAAACTACTCAACTAGCACGACTTTGATATTATTACCTCCATGTCTCAAAACAATCATCAAGCATCAAACTTCTCTTAGTATTCAACACACTCATAAGAAAATTTTATTATTAATCTTGCATACCAAGCATATTAGGATTTTAAGCAAATTACCATGCTATTAAGACTCTCAAAATAATCTAAGTGAAACATGAGAGATCAATAGTTTCTATAAAACAAATCCACCACCGTGCTCTAAAACATATAAGTGAAGCACTAGAGCAAAACTATATAACTCAAAAGATATAAGCGAAGCACATAGAGTATTATAACAAATTCCAAATCATGTATGGCTCTCTAAAAAGGTGTGTACAGCAAGGATGATTGTGTTAAACTAATAAGAAAAGACTCAAATCATACAAGACGCTCCAAGCAAAACACATATCATGTGGTAAATAAAAATATAGCTCCAAGTAAAGTTACCGATAGAAGTAGACAAAAGAAGGGATGCCTTCCGGGGCATCCCCAAGCTTTGGCTTTTAGGTGTCCTTAGATTATCTTGGTGGTGCCATGGGCATCCCCAAGCTTAGGCTCTTGCCACTCATTGTTCCATAATCCATCAAATCTTTACCCAAAACTTGAAAACTTCACAACACAAAACTTAAAGTAGAAAATCTAGTGAGCTCCGTTAGCGAAAGAAAACAAAAGACCACTTCAAGGTACTGTAATGAACTCATTATTTATTTATATGGGTGTTATACCTACTGTATTCCAACTTCTCTATGGTTCATAAACTATTTTACTAGCCATAGATTCATCAAAATAAGCAAACAACACACGAAAAAACAGAATCTTTCAAAACAGAACAGTCTGTAGTAATCTGTAGCTAGCGAAAGATCTGGAACCGAAAAAATTCTAAAATAAATTGATGGACGTGAGAAATTTATCTATTAATCATCTGCACAAAGAATTAACTAAATAGCACTCTCCAAATAAAAATTACAGCAGTTCTCGTGAGCGCTAAAGTTTCTGTTTTTACTGCAAGTTTAACAAGACTTTCGCCAAGTCTTCCCAACGGTTCTACTTGGCACAAACACTAATTAAACACAAAAAACACAACCAAAACATAGGCTAAATAAATTATTTATTACTAAATAGGAGCAAAAATCAAGGAATAAAAATAAAATTGGGTTGCCTCCCAACAAGCGCTATCGTTTAACGCCCCTAGCTAGGCATAACAAGCAAGAATAGATCTAGGTATTGCCATCTTTGGTAGGCAATCCATAAGTGGCTATCATAATAGATTCATAAGGTAATTTAATTTTATTTCTAGGAAAGTGTTCCATGCCTTTCCTTAATGGAAATTGGAATCTAATATTTCCTTCCTTCATATCAATAATTGCACCAATCGTTTTGAGGAAAGGTCTACCAAGAATAATAGGACATGAAGGATTACAATCTATGTCAAGAACAATAAAATCTACGGGCACATAATTCCTATTTGCAACAATAAGAACATCATTAATTCTTCCCATAGGTTTCTTAATAGTGGAATCCACAAGGTGCAAGTTTAGAGAGCAATCATCAAAATCAAAGAAACCTAACAAATCACACAAAGTCTTTGGAATCGTGGAAACACTAGCACCCAAATCACATAAAGCATAGAATTCATGATCTTTAATTTTAATTTTAATAGTTGGTTCCCACTCATCATAAAGTTTTCTAGGGATAGAAACTTCCAATTCAAGTTTTTCTTCATAAGATTCCATCAAGGCATCAGCGATATGTTTAGTAAACGCTTTATTTTGACTATAAGCGTGAGGAGAATTTAGCACGGATTGCAACGAGGAAATACAATCAATCAAAGAGCAATTTTCATAGTTAAATTCCTTGAAATCCATAATAGTGGGTTTAGCAACATCTAGAGTTTTAATTTCTTCAATCCCACTTTTATCAAATTTAGCATCAGGATCAAAAGATTCAGAATTCTTGGAATGCCTTCTAGGTAAAGGTGGATAATATTCAGTCCCACCATTATCAAGATTCATATTGCAAAACAAAGATTTAATAAGGGACACATCAATAACTTTTAGATATTCATCATTATTTTCATAGGAACTAGCAGAACACGCTTTTATAAAGGCGTCTTTCTTAGTGCGCATCCTAGCGGTTCTTTCTTTGCACTCATCAATAGAAATTATCATGGCTTTGAGAGACTCATTGATATCATGCTTAGGTGGAATAGATCTAAGTTTCAAAGAATCAACATCGAGATCAATTCTATCAACGTTCCTAGCCAAATCATCAATCTTAAGAAATTTTTCTTCAATCATAGCATTAAAATTCTTTTGCGAAGTAATAAATTCTTTAATATTAGATTCAAAATCAGAGGGAATCTTATTATAATTTCCATAAGAATTTTTGTAGGAATTACTGTAATTATTAGAGGGATTAGTAGGATAAGGCCTAGGGTTGAAATTTCCTCTATACGCGTTGTTGCCAAAATTGTTCCTACCAACAAAATTCACATCCATAGATTCATTATTATTATCAATCAATGTAGACAAGGTCATATCATTAGGATTAGAAGAAACACTCTTATTAGCAAATAATTTCATAAGTTCATCCATCTTTCCACTCAAAACATTAATTTCTTCTATCGCATGCACCATTTTATTAGTAGATCTTTCAGTATGCCATTGAGAATAATTAACCATAATATTATCTAGGAGTTTAGTAGCTTCTCCTAAAGTGATTTCCATAAAAGTGCCTCCCGCGGCTGAATCTAAAAGATTTCTAGAAGCAAAATTCAATCCGGCATAAATTTTTTGCATAATCATCCACAAATTTAACCATGAGTAGGGAAATTACGTATCATTAATTTCATTCTCTCCCAAGCTTGTGCAACATGTTCATGTTCAAGTTGCTTAAAGTTCATAATATCGTTTCTAAGAGAGATGATCTTAGCGGGAGGAAAATACTTAGAGATAAAAGCATCTTCGCACTTATTCCATGAATCAATACTATTTTAGGAAAAAACGAAAACCAAGCTTTAGCACGATCTCTAAGCGAAAAAGGAAATAGCTTCAATTTAACAATATCATTATCCACATCTTTCTTCTTTTGCATGTCACACGAATCAACGAAGCTATTTAGATGAGTAGCGGCATCTTCACTAGGAAGGCCGGAGAACGGATCTTTCATGACAACATTCAGCAAGGCAGTATTAATTTCACAAGATTCAGCATCGGTAAGAGGAGCAATCGGAGTGCTAATAAAATCATTGTTGTTGGTATTGGTGAAGTCACATAATTTAGTATTATCTTGAGCCATCGTGACAAGCAAGCAAACTAACACACAAGCAAACAAAAAGCAAGCGGGCAAAAAGAGGCGAATAGAGGGAGGATAGAGAGAGAGGGCAAATAAAACGGCAAGGGTGAAGTGGGGGAGAGGAAAACGAGAGGCAAATGGCAAATAATGTAATGCATGAGATAAGGGTATGTGATGGATACTTGGTATGTTGACTTTTGCGTAGACCTCCCCGGCAACGGTGCCAGAAATCCTTCTTGCTACCTCTTTTACACTACAAAAAAAGACACATCCGTGACATTTTGGGCCAAACAAAAAAAATTCTGTCATACATATGACACTTCTATGATGATAATTGTGACAAAACCTGGTATCATCATAGATGTGGTGGGCTCCTACTTTTATGACAAAAAAATCAAGACAGAAAATGGGCTTTTCGTCCTGGGCGGGCCGGAGACGCAGCTGCATGACATTCTTTGGGCCGTCCATGACGGAAAAAACCGTGGTAGAAGCGAGGGGGAGGAAAATTTCAGGGAGTTCCCGGTTACAGTGGGAGGTCGGGGCGGAGCGATGCGCGTTTCTCTCGTACACGTATGCGCGTGTGTGCAAGGCGTTGGCTCTAACTGAACCCGAGCGAGGCGTTGGGCTCTAACGGAACCCGAGCGATTGCACTGTAGGCTACGCGTTACTGAACCCGAGCGATCGATCGATGGCTGTTAACTGAACCCGATCGAGCGATTCCTTCACTACTGCTGCTAACTGAAGCCGGTCGATGGGATGAACAGTGAGCGTTGCGGGGGGGGGGGGGCGGGAGGGGGGGGGTGGGGGGGGGGGGGGGCTGGATGAACAATGAGCGGTGGCGTTGCCTCTGGATGAACAGGACCCCGTGGTGTGGTGGAGGGCTGGATGAACAGTAGACGGTGGAGGGGTGCCCGTGGAGGGGTGGATGAACAGGACCCCGTGGTGTGGAGGGCTGGATGAACAGTAGACGGTGGAGGGGTGGTTGAACAGGACCCCGTGGTGTGGAGGGTTGGATGAACAGTAGACGGTGGAGGGGTGCCCGTGGAGGGGTGGTTGAACATGACCCCGTGGTGTGGAGGGCTAGATCAACAGTGGACGGTGGAGGGGTGGTTGAACAGTAGCCGGTGGAGTAGCGCGCGGTGGAGGCTGGATGAACAGGAGCCCGTGGAGGCTGGATGAACAGTAGCTCGTGGAGGCTGGAGGGGGTCGACGGTGGAGATGAACAGTATCCCGTGGAGTCCCGTTTTGCGGTACGCCACACCCCTCCCGATGAACAGGAACCCCGTTTCGACCGTAGCGCTCCAACACAAGTCCGTTTCGTCCGTTTTGCGGTACGCCACACCCCTCCCGATCAACAAGACCCCCGTTTCGACCGTAGGAGGTCCGTTTCCTCCGTTTTGCGGTACGCCAGACCCCTCCCAATGAACAGGATCCCGTTTCGAACGTGGCCGGTCGAACACAAGGCCGTTTCCTCCGTTCTGCGGTACGCCAGGCCTCGTTTCCATCACCTGTTTCGTCCAAGCCCTCCCGGTGAACACGACGCATTCCGTTGCCTCCCCATGAGCACGACACATTCCGTTGCCTCCTCATGAACACGACGACGATGCTGTTTCTCCGTTCTGACCCAGCCATGTACACGAGCCCTCGCCGTACGTATGCGCGAGTAGGCGTTCGAGACCCCGCCCGTATGTACACATACGTGGCCGTATTTTCTTTCTTGCACCCTGGCCGCTGTACGTACGTGTAAATGCTACGTGCGCGCCTCTACTACGACACGTGCGCGCCTCTACATCGACCAGTATGTACGTACACATTCGCGACTAGAATGACAACGCTACGTACGCTTCGACCTGGTGGGTCCCGACTGTCAGGCACTTTGTTGCCTGCGAAGATGTAGCTGGTCGGTCCCAGCAGTCAGGGGGTGAATCGTTTTTTTTCCCGGACGCACTTCCTTGCGTGCGAAGATGTATCTGGTGGGTCCCAGCAGTCAAGGGAAAACGTTTTTTCGCGAAATAAGTGGCCCATCCGGTGGGTCCCAGCTGTCAGGTGGACGAATCATTATTTTCCGTGTAATAAGGAGGCACTTCCTTGCTGCGGCCGTGGACCCGGCTGTCAGCCTCTCCATGTACAGTCCACGTCCGATGGAAGTCGTTCCTTGACCACGTTGACCACGCCGCGCCGAGAGCACCAGGGCGGTGGACGACGGCGAGGCCTAGGAAGGGGACGACACGGAGGCAGGGAAGACTCGGCAGTTGTTTCCCACGTGGAGGGGAGTACGACTGTATGAGGGTTTACTGGTTTGTCTGCCATCGCCGGAGAATAACAGCAGGTGTGGGTGAGTAGAGGGATGGCTAGGCCAGTGATGGGAGTACGGTCGGGCGGTGAGGCCTACGCGGCAGCACAGCCGGCCGCGAGGAGGAGGGAGCAGGCAGTCCCGCTGGCGCTTGTTTGAGCGGCTGGAGCAGGAAGAGCAGAGATTGAAGAAGCACGACGGCCGTTGGATGGACATCCAACGGTCAGTTCTTGTGCGTCAACCTTTTTTTAGGAAAGCCTCAAATCTGTGGAAAATAGCATACAGCCCATCTGCCATTATTTCTAATAATTTACACCCCATTTGCTAATTCTTAAGGTTTTTTTGGAGGCCATATTCTTTTTGTTAGCATTACAGCCCATATTGTGGCAACGGTTAAAAAATTATACGAAATTTTGCATATTTCGGTGCGGTCCGAATTGTTTTTAGTCCTGAAATTTCGACTCACATTCAAACTGATTTTAAAAATAAATGTATATCAATATAAAATCCAACAAATTCTTCACGCATAAAAATTAATGTAATTTAAAATCTTGAAATGAAAAAAGATATTTGAAACTAATTGCCGGTTTGATGTGTTTTGAAAATGTACAACCCATTGCTCATTACTGATGGGCCATTTTCTCGGCCAGCCGAATAAAAGCTCTCCTCGTCTTGAAAGATTTGCAGCCCAACAGGCCTGACAAAGCGACTTACTTGGCAAATCATAAAAAAACTGGGCTGTGGCCATGGACCCAGCTGTCAGCCTCTCCACGTATAGTACTCTTCCGATGGAAGTCGTTCCTTGACCACGTTGACCACGCCGCGCGGAGAGCACCACGGCGGTGGACGACGGCGAGGCCTAGGAAGGGGACGACGCGGCAGTGGAAGCCAGCGCGGAGAGGACTACGAGGGTTCACTGGTTCGGCTGCGGTGTGAGGCTGCCCTCGCTGCATGGCCTGGCCAGCGGTGGGAATAGTAGGGGCGGTGAGGCCTCTGCGGTAGCACAGCCGGCCATGGGAGGCAGGAGCATGCGGCACGACCGGCGCTACTTTGGGCGGCTGGAGCAAGAAGACTAGAGGTTGAAGAAGCACTACGACCGTTGGATGGACATCGTACGGTCACTGGAGCTAGAATCGTTCATATTGACTAAGTTGACAAAGCCCTTCGTCCCCGTCAACTTAGTAGGCCCACGAGTCAGCCTCCCAGCAAGGTGGGTCCCAGCTAGCCGGGGGAGTATTCATTTTTTTGTGCGTAATAAGGAGGCACTTCTGGTGGGTCCGATCTGACAGTGGGGGGAACGTTTTTTCGCGAAATACGGTGGCCCGTCCGGTGGGTCCCAACAGTCAGGGGGAAACAATTTTTTTCGCAAAATACTGGTGGCCCATCCGGTGGGTCCCCGCTGTCAGGTGGAGGAATAATTATTTTCCGCGTAATAAGGAGGCACTTCCTTGCGGCTGCCGTGGACCCAGCGGTCAGCCTCTCCACGTACAGTACTCTTCCCATGGAAGTCGGTCGTTGACCACGTTGACCATGCCGCGCCGAGAGCACCAGGGCGGTGGTCTGGACGATGGCGAGGCCTAGGAAGGGGACGACGCGAAGCCGGGGAAGACGCAGCAGTGGAAGCCCGCGTGGAGAGGAGTACGAGGGTTCACTGGTTCGGCTGCAGTGTGAGGCTGTCGTCGCCGCAGAATAACAGGGGGTGTGGGTGAGTAGAGGGATGGCCTGGCCAGCGGTGGGAGTAGTACGGGGCGGTGAGGCCTCCGCGACATCACAGCCGGCCACGGGAGGCAGGAGCACGCGACACGACTGGCGCTGCTTTGGGCGGCTGGAGTTAGAAGATCAGAGGTTGAAGAAGCACTATGGCCGTTGGATGGACATCGTACGATCACTGCAGCTAGAATCGTTTATATTGACTAAGTTGACAAAGCCCTTGGTACGCGTTAACTTAGTAGGCCCACAACTCGGATTTGGTAGAGAACATATAGCCCATTTGCGATTTGTAAGAATGTACAGCCCATTTTTTAATTCTAATGGAATTTACTACAGCCCATTTACAATTTGTTAAAAGTACAACCCAACTTCTAGCTAGGACAACGATTAATAATTTCAAACAACCGCTCAAAACAGAATTAAAAAAAAATTCCCACATTTTGATGGGATCCGAAATATTTGTATCTGAAATTTCTAGTCAGGTTAAATATAATTTCAAAATAAAGTTGTATTACGTTAAAATACAACGAAATATTGCACGCGCAACAAGTAATGAAATTAAAAATTTCAAATTTCCAAAAATAATATATTTTTCAAACTAATTACGTGTTTGGTGCATAGTAACTGTCTAGTTATTACAATTACATCCCATTTATTATTTCTTAAAGTCCATTTTCTTGTTAAGCCTAATGCATACCTCCTGTGAAAGTTTGCAGCCCAGCGGGGCGGAGAATAACAAGTTGACCCGGATATTGTGTACAATTGTCGGCCCAGTTGCATTGCTGATGTTGAAAAAAAGCTATTTTTATACACACATTAAAAAAATTGTATAGATAAGGAACATTTTTTATACACACATTTAACAATTTCTAAATACATGATTAACACTTTTTAAAACATATTTTTTAGTCAACAGTGGGCCCACGATGAGCGGATGAGGTCACAATACACATATTTTTTAAATACATGATTAACACTTTTGCAAAAACAATTAGCCCATAGCGAGCCAATTAGCTCCAGTTGGCCCACAGTGGGCCGACAGGGGCCAGTCGGCCAACTGTAGGCCGACTGGAATCCAATCGGCCTGTTGTGGGCCGACAAGGCCCAGTCGGCCTGCAGCGGGCGGACGGTGTATTATTTTTGAAAAAAATTTACCCAGCGTAATATTTATGAAAATTAATAAAAAATGTATTATTTAAGAAAAAATAGCGAAAAAAGGCCTGTGTAGTACAGTACAACCTAACATGGTTACTCAGCCCACATTCAGCGACGCTGGAAAGGCCCAAACAAGGCTTCTGTAGAAGTTTTTGAAGTCACTGAGCTCAATAATAACTTAAGAAAAAGTTAGATTACATTGGAACCTAATTAAAAGCTGTCACAAGCAAATAAATAATTCAACAGGTCCCACTTGTGCGTGTGCGCGCGCGCATGTGTGTGTGTGTGTGTGAGAGAGAGAGAGATAGAGAGAGAGACCCATCGACCGATGCTCGTAAATACATCTTTCAGCCATATGCATTGCTGATACTCGGTAAAAACTTATATAGTTGACACAATCATATAGAACATCATAGCACACTGAACTTGCATACAAAAATTTCACGCAGGCGGCACAATCAGGATGGAAGCAGTGGATCGCTACGGGAAGGGCTATGTTCAAACCAACGAAGTCGTACATAACGGTTCATCGTCTTTATCAATGACGGGGAAATATCTTGAATGTTGTGCAAAGAAAACAGATAGACAACACAATAAGTTCTCCTAGCACATTAAGTTGACGTACAACCCTTTCTAAAAAAGTTCAGGTACAAAATTAGAACATGTCACAATCAAATGTACTGGCACATCAGTGCTTCACACCCATAGCTCGGATTTAACTAGTATCTGACAAGATTCAGTTGTTACCTCAAATTAGAGCACATCCAGGCAGCCAGCCCTGCCTCCTCTCCCAAAGAAGCAGTGGCCTCCGCTGCGTGATGGAGTAGGCCCTGTGCCATCCATCGTTCCGAGCAACACAGGGAAAGTCTGACATTGACTCCTGTAATGGACGTCGTCGACGGACCCTGGCACCAGCGGCGGCAGCAGGACTTCGATTGATCGATTGACCACTTCTTCGACAGGCACGAACACTCGATACAGGTACATCCCTAACGTGGTCCGCGGCGGCCTTGGTGGCGACGAATAGTACAACCCCGGTTCGTGCACCGGTATCTCAACACCAATCACCTTTGGTATGGTGGACGGCTTCTTCATCCATGCCATAACCGTCAGAGCCCAGCTGTCTGGAGGAATAAACATACTTACGAGCTCACCTCCAAGGTCGTTGATAAGCTCATTCATGGACTCGTTGTTCCAAGCACATCGAGGCATGCCGTGGAAGGTAAGCTTTGTTAAATACTCAAGCTCAGAGGGCACCGAGCCCCATCCTGGGTGCCACCGATCAAAGCTCACAAGCGCGCCATCGCAGAACAAATGCCGGGAAGATTCGAACACACGACTGCAGTCGAAAGTTGTCCGGAACCTGACGAAGAAATCAACCGGTGGCAGAGAGACTTCGATGAGCAAGTCACTTATTTGGATGCCATGCGCAATGCCGAGAGCTTTGATAAGGTCATCCGGCGAGACGGGAGGCCGGTCGCCATTGATGGTTCCCATCAGCACTTTGCCGGCAAACTGGTCGTCAAGCGCCGCCATGCCACTGTTGAGCGACAGCACGCAGCGACCGAAGGCAGGACGGACCTCAGGATCTCTGGCTCGGAGATCCGCGTTGACCGGTGACATGATAGTGTGCTTGAGTACAGGGAGTACAGGAGGGGGATTTGGGGGAACTGGAGTAGGAATCGAGATTCCAGAGGTGGGGGAGGGGCGGGAGACTGCGGATGAAAAGGTAGCATGAATTTCGAGCACGCGCCAATATGCTCTCGGCGCGCAAGCGCACGAAAACACCGATGGCGCCCACATGTCAGCCTAAGAGTCCTTATTCATTCTTTTTTGGAGAGCCCGGCCTTTTTTTTCAGGATCTTTTGAGAGCCCGGCCTGAGAGTCATAATTGACCTGTTTGGCATTGCGTTACTACTCGACCCATATTCAACGACACCTCACTGGCCCAAACAAGTGTACATCATCGAAAAGACACTAAGCTCAAATTATATAACTTGAAAAAAGGAGATATACTCTGAACACTGGAGAATGGTGATGCCCTCATTTAGCCCACCAGTAGTTCGAGACAATAAATAGTTCGAAACAATGATATATACAACATTCAAACACTGACTAGTGACTACTACTGACATAAACAGCAAGACATGATAGTTCATAAGAAGTCTTGCTACACCACCAAAACGCACCCATCTGCAGCGCTCAGACTCTCGTGATCCAGACAAGAATGACATTCTAAACAGAAGCAACTATTACATAGTAAGAGTGACATAGACGAGGATGACCAAATGACAAGGAATATGCATAACAAAAGAAAGAACTACCCATCCAGAACCAGCAGCAAAGACAACAAAGTCATTCGAAGAGATGATCCAACACCATAATAATTTGCAACCCCGCTTCAGCGACCTGTGATCCGGAGACACCAGTACTCCACCCTTTCGATGCAACAGCCCAATTACCTATCAACCTGAAGGCTCGAACTACATCACTGCCTGTCGTAATTGAGACATCCAAGGATCAAAGTTAATCCGGATGCCTTTGTCATTCTCACCTTCTTTTGGTTGTAGGCTATATCATTGACAATCAGGGTAGTTTTCTCCCGAACTCCTAGGGCTCGTCGTGTAGACACAGTTTCCATAGCAAACAAAGCCTCTCTGCCATCAAGGTCCTTGCCAACGGTGATCTCCTGGTTAATCGGATAATTGAGTCCGAGAAACAGAGAGTGTGAACCAAGGCTATTTACCCGCCTCCAACTAAAAAATCCTAAAGGCCCCAACAAGCTGGTATCCTGCTCATAGACGTAACAACCACTGTCCGGATACTCATGTACTACACGGTGCTTGTATACAGTGGGGTTTTTGCAATATAACTTTTCCAGCTCATGTGTCCGAATGATCATCAGTCTTTTGTCGTCGTCTGATCGAGCAAGGAACCAGTTGTGCTTCCCTGTCTTTGGCAAAGGTGGTGTGATTACAAAGGGCAGTAACTGTAGGGACACTGCATCATATCAAAAAGGACAGGCATTGTTAATGTAAGATCAGCATTGTTCAGAGTATGAGTAGGATAATGCAAGAAACAACATTGATATGTCCCTGTTGGAACTGGGAGGAAAATACAGGGAAATGTATATTGGGTTCGAAAATATAGAAGTGCCATGCATGGTTATACTCATGTTATCTCACAATCGATTCTTCACAGGAAACTACCATGTCATGCATGTTATGTAATCATATTCTATCCTCACAAACAAATTCTTCAAGGTAACTAACAGACCATGCATTGTTATATTCTCGTGTTCTGTGGGCAAAAATTTTGTGAGGATATTATTCTAGCCATTGATTGCTGAAGGGAGAATATAGGTATGTACACATGGTAAGCATTGCAGGATTTCACTACTTCCAAATATAGAGTTCTCCATATGCACATTTACTTCCCTAATGTATGGTTAGATGAAACCAACAGTGTGGTGCATGTTTCTACATAATGAAAATGAGGAAACTAACATGGCCATTGATACACACTCATATTTAGTAGTAGTATATAGATTACTGTAAAATAAGGATAATATCCATATATTCCTAACCGTTTGATTATTCAGGGTACAAATTGGCTGTAATGACATGGTCACAATCGCATGAATTAACTCATTCCAAATATAGCTGATTTATGGCGTCTCTAATACATTGCCATAGTTCTACTCAAATTCTTCTCAAACAGAGATATGCCAATCATCACAAAAAGTTCAAACAGTGTCATGGCGTCATCATTAACATGAGAGGAAACAACTTACACGTGCCGTCCCAACAATACGTGGTGCCATGTGCTTTGTCGATTGTGTAGATGATGCCATTGTGTTCAATAGCATCACAGAAGTGTGTATCAGCTTTAACGATGATCCACTGCGAGCCGAGTTGTCTCCAGCTAAACAAGGCGCTGGCGTAAAGATAGGTGAGTCCGCGGTCGAACAAGGCAATTAGCTTGAAGTCTGCGTAATTCGCATGTCGTGTGGGCACTTGGCAGATTACAATCTTCTGCAAAACAAGGTCCGTCCAACTGACGTATTAATCTAGATGACTTGGACCGCGATGGTAATACTCTATATAATCCAACGGAGGAAGGATAATCTCATGGGAGGTCTGGAAGTTCACGAGCACCAACTTTTTACCGTCTTCTCTGAAGGCAGCCATCTAGTGGGAGTTCATGCCGACCTAGTACATACCTGCCAAGAAGTTTCAGGCGATGGTGATCAGATCAATGTCGAGGGAAATGATGTACGGCGACCCACTACATACCTGCAAAGAAGTTTCGGCTAATGGAGATCGGATTGAAGTCGAGGGGCATCATGCACGCCTCTGTATCATGGTGAGCCAATCTTGCAAGACCAGATAGCAGCAAGCAGGGTGTCTTGAAAAGCTTAGGCCTCGCTTCGACGATGGCCGTGTGCATGTCCCTCGAGCATGCAGCCAGCCACAGGGCGCTCAACATATCCATACACGAACAACAGAGGTCGAGGATGTCACTGGGGAGATTGATCCTATCGCGGATCATATGGATGCTGCGCAGTTCGTGTTCGGCCATGGTGGAGTTTGGAAGGGGGCTTGATTTACGGGGGAGAAGGATGTCGGTGCTGGAGTGGCTAGCGAGGGAATAATGGTACTGGGGAGGCGAGTGAGGCGACGGTACACGGGGGCACAGTGAGATGGAGACGGAGAAGGATATGGAGATGGAGTGGTGCTATGGGAGCTGAGAGGGAGACGAGGTGAGGCGCCAATGTGTTGTACAGTGGTGGTGACAGACTGCACTGTGCACAGGGTGAGGATGACTTTGGTAACCCGAACACGCCTCCTGGACTAGTGTCAGGCGCAGGGTGTTGTCACTTCACTGTGAGGACCAGATGAATAGTATTTTGACCATCAAGTGTACCATAGTTGTACTACTACTACTACCAGTAGGTAGATGAGTACTCTAGTATTGTATAGTGTAAATAGGTCTCCCGTGCTAGCATGCCTGTTCACTTCATCGTTCAGGTATCATCCATATTGCGAGCAGAACCAAATTCTCGTGCATGCCCAATCAACGCTCTGCCGCGATGCATGCAGTGGTCGTTTTGGTGCATCAAGGACGGCATGCAGATCATTCCACACTTGAGAAGAGGAAAAATGGAAAGGTAGAACGCGGCAGCAGAGGAAGAGAACACTGGCTAACGAGGCTGGGAGGGGACCGAGCAAGAAGTTAATGCTCCATGCCTAAAGGTTTTGGGAAAACCTGATTTTCATAAGGTGACTTATACTCACCTAAACGGAGGGAGTATTCCTTAACCAAAGAATGTTGTGTCTCCCACTCACGTGCTCAAAAAAAACTACGACACATTTTTTTATCTGTTTGCATAGGTCCCACCTATCAGGAAGGATGGGCACATACACGAACAGGTACGACTTATCAGTCTACCCACATAGCCTTTTCGTTTAGTCTACCTAGTCGTCTAATCAACTGCCTGCATGCCACTTCTCCCATTTACTTCTCCATCAGGAACCGATTCTCCTCGGCTTCTTCACCTCCCCTTCGTCTTCATTTGCATCCAAACCCCACTGCGTTCACATTGTTTTAACCTCTTTAAATAATCATCTACTACTTCAGTTAGACTAGCCATCTAATCCTAATTCTCCAAACCATAGCCCTCCGTTCCAGCGGTTCCAAATGGCGATAGAGATCGAGATGCAGATTTTTAGCATCCAACATGTCCTCGTCGAAGGCTCGATGCACATAGTTGCCACCGTCACCGTCCACCCAAGGGTTGTTCGGCAGTGGATCAACAATGTATCCAACTCCCTCGAAAAGGTAGAGACGAGGGTCATCGGTCTCGACGCAGAGTACATGGAGCGTGCCCCTGGGAAGATCCAGCGCGCCGCCGTCCTTCACTGTGCTTCGAAGATGATGTTTTGGTTTACCACATCATACACTCGCCCTCCATACCAGGTGAGCTTCACGATTTCTTGTCTCGGGAGGACGTATACTTCTATGGGGCAGCCATCGAAGGGGACAAACAGAAGCTGGAGCCGTACAACCTTGATTTGAATAGCATCGCTGACCTACAAACCAGAATCAAAATTCATGTAGAAGTTTGTGATAAACAGACACCATCCCTATTCGACGTAGCAAATTTTGTGCTCGGTACAAATCTTCAGAAGGGTGACCAGACGGTGGCATTAAGGTCGTCTGGATGGGAGAATTATCCCTTGACGTACGAGCGGATAAAATATGCTGCCCTCGATGCCCATGTGAGTTTTGAGATAGCTGCAAGGTCCAAAGAGCTTGTTGTGAAGCCGTTTCCCACAGAGAATGAGAAGAAGAAGAAGAAGAAGAAGAAGAAAAGGCTGCACCAGCAGGAGGGCATTATGGATGGATGAACTATTTCCTCTCTTGTAAAAAAAATTATTCCCCCTCGGTGTATATTGATATAGATGGACTATTTCGATGGTGTGCATGTCTTTGGAACAGAGTAGTAGCGTGGGTCCGCTTGACTATAAGGAACTATTTATCCGCATATATAGCTTTCTCTACTACTCCTTCCAGTGATCGGTATGCAGTGCATGTGTCCGTAGACATGACAGCTTGTCCATGGAAGTTCAACTACGGCGACCATCACGTTTCATCTCGCGATTCCCACGACGCCTCTCCAACCCACGGCACCACCCCCCCCGACGTGCGCCTCACCCCTCTCGGCCGCACCGCCCCTCTGCCTTTGTGTGCATGACATGTGGGCCACCTAAAATGCGGCGAGCATCAAGTTTCTACCACAGCCACCCGCGATTCCCATGACACCGCTCGAACCCATGAAACCACACGTCCCCCGACCTGCGGCTCACCCCTCTTGGCCCCACTGCCCCTCTGCCTACGGGAGCATTACATGTGGACCGGTCACCTATCGGGTCCACATGTTATTGACTCAAAGGTAGGTGTAGTAAGGCGCTGAAGCTCAGTCCCGACGGCCCTGAGAGGGAAATGTAACTCCTGCGCCAGGGCTTGTGGTGCTCCCGCAGCACGAACTCGTGCCAAACTCGAGATTTGTTTCTTTACTATACATGCATGCAACGATTTAATGGACATTGTAATCTCAACATGTGATGGGGAGCTCTAAATTTGAATTTGAAACTTATAAAACGAAAAGATTCAAAACAAATAAACTGGGAGAGAGGGATTATATCGTAGGATGTGTCCCATACAAAATAAGTCCCCTGGTTTGTCACCGCGAAGATGCGGTTAGAAAGGAGCACAACGTCTTCCTACTCGTACGGCAACAAATCGGCCGCAGACAGCATGGTCCGCCTTTGACCGCCATGTGCAAGGTTCGTGCTATCTTATTCAATCTCACCGTGGTTCCATCGTACCAATTCATGCGGTGGCCCGTTGCATGGCTGATCCCAATGTTGGACAAAGGTTCTATGGGAACGGTTTCACCATTGTAAATGTTGTGCAAATTGATGTTGGTACCCTCCCGTACATATGCAAGCCAATCTCCACTCGCACCGAGCCTAACCTTAGAAATAGTGGACAGGGGGAGAATTAGGAAATGGACACGGAAGTAGTCTTTAGAATGCATTTACTACATGATCAAACTCATCTTACCTGCTCATCAGAAGAAATCCGAGTGCCCCTCAACGTCGGCATCTCAAGGGGCGTCAACTTACAACTACGGCCACGCCGCGCTGGAGAGACCCCCAAGGAAACATCCTCGTGCGTTCCACAGAACATCAAGATGCATTTGTATGAGTATTTTATCTTGTGAGAGAAAAGGATGAACGAGGGAAGGCCTCTAGAGATAGAGATGGACACTACTACTACCAATGTGCTGGCCCGTGCGTTGCAATGGATCCATAGTAGTAGAATAATACTTGTTCACGTGCTTGAAATATAAACACTCTAGTTTTGATATACATGTGTCAGCAGACATGACAGCTTGTCCATGGAAGTTGAACCACGACGACCATCACGTTTCTTGTTTCTACCACTAAGCCACTGAAGTTCGGTCCTGTGGGCCCCGAGAGGGAAATGTAACTCCTACGGCAGGCCTTGTGGTGCTCCCGCAGTACGAGCTCATGCCAAAAATGGAATTTGTTTCTTACTACTACCAACTAGTACTAGTAAGGTACACGTGCATTGCACGCATGAGATTCTGGTGGTTTGTGCATTATGCTTCTACATGTGGAGCTTTCTGGATTCTAACATGTGGCAAAATCTGGTGGAATGTAAGGTTAGGCAAGTTTGATTAACTTAGGCGAGTGTTTGATTCAAGCCACACCTTAGGCAAGCCACACTAAGGCCCCACATGACATACACACACAAAATGTGGCAAGATTCCCTTCGGCTTGCCAACTTGTTTCTCTCGTTTTGAAGAACTAATAACTTTGCCTAAGCTTAGCTGTGGCAAAGTTAGGGTATGTTTGATTCAAAGGATTTTCATAGGATCTTTGAAGGATTAGAATCCTTAGGAATTTTTCCTACGTTGGTCGTTTGATTCATAGGATTGAATCATGTAGAATAGTTTCCTAAGGATTCATTTGTACTACATTTCACAGGAATTCTAACATGCACTCCAACCTCTTGAAAGAAATCCTTGGTTTTTCATGTGACACAATCAAACAAACTCAAATCCTATAGGGATCCAATGAACATGCCATTCTAATCCTACTTTTTTCCTATTCCTGTGTTTCTGCAATCCTATGAATCAAAGAGGCCCTTAGTCATGAGTTAAGTTCAACCATGGAGTCTTCTAGATTATACATGTGGCAGAATCTGGTGGATGATATCCAACGGCCAGTAGTGCTCGGATTTGCCATCTTTGTACCATCGGATTGGCTTCATCCAACGACCAACTTTCAAAGTTTTTCACACACTATATAGGGGGTATAGATATAGATGTGCTGGTCCGTTGCAATGGATCCAAAGTATATATATCTATTTAGTGGAGTGCACTCTAAACACATTATCTATTTATTTTTCTCTAACCTTCCGTAGCCATGCAACCAAGCCACATAAGCTTCATGGGTGCCCCCCACATCATATTATTCATACTACGTTGATTGAAAAAAAGATAAATCACCCAAAACAAGATCTTCCCATTTTTTGTTCCTACGATGTTGTGTCGTGCATGTACCTACTAGTTGTATAGTGGTAGTACTAGTAATATAGTATTAGGAGTACAAACTTGGTACTAGTAGGAGTAGTACTAGTACGGAATGCTCCTACTCTATCAACGAGCCCCATCTGACACCAAATTTCTTGGCTTCCGTGCTACAGCTAGATCTTCCCCTCGTTTCTTTTTTCCAATCCGGCGGCGGGCGGGTGTCGGTTTGCTCAACGGCGGTCCCACATGAAAGTGAAAATTCTAGGCAACACGCCATCCCTAAGCCATGTGTCATGCCAGACGGGCCGTGTTGTACTCCCGATTCCCGAGCGTGTGGGGGTGCGACGCAAACACGGCAGGCCTTTTCCTTTTACCAGCAATGTGCTCATGCGTTGCGACGGATCCAAAGTAGTAGAATAGTAGTATTTTTTCACAAATTTGAAAGAAATAACTATTGTTTTGATATACTCCTAATATATTACTCCCTCCGTACCTAAATATTTGTCTTTTTTGAGATTTCAAATGGACTATCACATACGGATTATATAAACATATTCTAGTGTTTCTAGCAAGATGCCCGCGCATTGCATGAAGTTGATGGAAAAGGTAAGCACAACTTATAAATTGACGGATGGAGTACTAGTTACAGTGATGCATATAATTAAGCAAAGGGATCGCACATGTCGGTATTCACTGGAATGAGAATGCAACAGCACAATAAGAATTAAGGCCACAATGATGCGATCGCAGTGGTGGTTACAGAAGGCAATAAGAAAGATGGATCCACGAACGTACGACCTCCTCCTCCTCAACTTAGTGCGCCAGGCCACCGACCGGCGGCTAAGGAGCGGCGGCTTTTGTGGCGAGGTCGAGGTGCTTCTCAGCAAAGGCATCCAAGGCTTCCAGCTGGTTGAGGAAGGCCAACGTCGTAACGTCCTCACTGGCCTTGTAGATACCTATGTACACAATTTCCTCGTACATGTGGATGTGTAGGTCGACGAATTCTTGTAGGGCGAGGCGCCTCGCGGCGAGCACGACCTCCAGGTGGGCATTCTTCATGGCGTCGGCGGGCAGTCGCAGGGCCACCAGTGCTTGAAAGAGGTTCCGGCCATGGAGGCCGATTAGGGTGGCAGGCAATGAGGAGCCCGGGCGCGCGGGCTGGAGGAGTACGGCGATGTCGTCCGCGAGCTTCTTGAGGACGGTGAACTTGTTGCTGGTGGCAACGATCATCTGGTCCAACTGAGAGTCGTAGTTGGCGTCGAAGGCGGTCATCCACCAGCCGGTCTCCAACACCGTCTGGAGACGATCCTCGGCGCCATGCTGCAGGCCGGTGTCGTGGACCATCTGGCGCAGCCGCTGGCCGCTCACGAGCATCGCCGCCATGGGTCTGGAGTGAGCTCTTTTGCGCTTAGTGTAGGTGCTTAGGCAAATGCTTAGGTGCGTACGATGTGGTAGATGCATTGGAATGGAGGGGCGCCTTTATATGAGGGCAATGAGGGCAAACTGCGTTGCATTCACATCGTGCAGCCTCTTTTCCCGGACCTCCTCCCATTACTTCCCTCATGCATTAATTGAAGAAGGATGCACTGGTGGTTCAACATATCGGGAACCACTACTCCCTCCCTCGTCTGCATTAAAGCCGTATCGGGAACTGTGCCGCCCGCTGTCAAATCGAATACTCCCTCCGTCTAGGTGAGTATTAAGTCATCTTACGAAAACCAAATAGTAAACACATAGGCGTGGTGCATTAACTCTCACCTTGTTTCTTATTTTTTGACATAAATAGAGGAATCAACCAAGAAGAGATGTGGGGCTTGTATGCTTTTAATGACTTGATACTATCAAACATGACATGCAGTGGTCAGTTCGTTGCACAAGAACAAATACAACCCACATCAGCACACACGCATCTTATATAGCATCACATCCAATGGCTATAAAAGATGAATGAGACCAAATTATATCTCATCTAGATGAGTTCTAGCAAAACTGTATTAATAATACTTAGTACTCCTGTGCCATGTATCATATATTAGTACATGTAGTACTTTATTTATTTATGAGGTATCCAGATGGCACTGCACCGCCAAGAAAAGAGGGTAACATCAAAATTATGGACTACTTTTTTGAGTATGTTGGTAAGGTCCGGTCATAGTCACTTGTTGAAATCTCTAAAAAGACAAATACTCCCTCCGTCCGGAAATACTTGTCATCAAAATGGATAAAAGGAAATGTATCTAGACGTATTTTAGTTTTAGATACATCTCTTTTTATCCATTTTGATGACAAGTATTTCGGACGGAGGGAGTAGAAAACAGAGTTGGTGATGATGGTGTGCGTGCCATCCTGCAATATAGGCCGTCGGATTTATATCTAACGGATAGGAAAGAAACTATGGAAATTTTGCAAAAATATACCCACATGTCTCTCCACGTTCGCAAATAAGGCCTTCCCTCGTTCAACCTTTTCTCTCACAAGATAAACTACTCATACAAATGCATCTTGATGTTCCGTGCAACGCACATGCAGCTAGCTTATTTCTTTTAAAATAGTTGTTGCGATAATTGGGTTGAAGTGATATATTTTATGTCTGCCCCGAATGATTTCAGATTCACTAGTAGTAACAAAGAAAAGGTTGCCTTGTTAATTAACAGAAAACAGGATGAAAACTATCACATGAGGCCGGTAAAAACAAGGCACACTGGGTTCAGCGTCATCGTCACTACAGCTGTGTGCGCGCGAGAAGTCTACATATCGAGGGGGCTACCGAGCGAGGCATCGAGACACAATGTTTGAGAGAGAAACCAATTGACAGATTATGATCAGATCGAGTTGTCACCCTTCTGCTGTCATTGTTGGGGGGGAGAGAAAGACGTATCGAGAGTGTGCGCGGTAGGCATAGAGGCACAACTAGCGAGCGTGTGTGTGTGTGTGTTTGAAAGAGGAGTAGATAGATTATTATCAAGATCGATGTGCCACCCTACTAGCTCCTTCGGTGCCGGGTAGTGTGTGTGTATGTTTGAGAGAGAAGCCAGTCGATAGATTAGTATCAAGATCGAGGTGTCACCCTACTCCTTCGGTGTTGGGAAGTGTGGGTGTGTGGGGAGGGGGGCAGTGACACTCACATATCTCTACTCTTATAAAAAAATAGAGTTGGTGATGATGGTGCTCCTGCCATCCTGCAATATAGGCCATCCAGTTTATATCCGACGGACAGGAAGGAAACTATGGCAATTTTGCAAAAAGATACCCACACCCCTCTCCGCATTTGCAAATAAGGCATTCCCTCGTTCATCCTTTTCTCCCACAAGATAAACTTCTCATACAAATGCATCTTGATGTTCCGTGCAACGCATGGGCATCTTGCTAGTAGGGAGAAGAAGTTTGTGTGACACATATCTAGCTATATTAAGGGATAGGTAGATAGCATATGTGTGAGAGACATTAGTGGCTGTGGGTGGGCGGAATTAAAGGGGTGGGTGTGTTATACATAGAGAGCGTGTGTGTTTCTGTGTGAGAGACTTGTAGGACGGGGTAGAAAGGCGAATTTAACCCTGGCGGAGGGAGAGAAATACACGAAGTGCACGTGTGTGATTCCGATGCCCATAGGGAAATGAGATATGTATGCATGTGAGAGAGATTGCACAATTCATTCACGTATCACTATCTAGCGATCGTGGACGTGCATCGCTTGAACATAAGTCAATATCTACTTCGTATCATGGCCAAAGGTACAATATCGATTCAACGCTATAAAGATTGGACACTCACATATCACAGTTTTTTCTATTTAAATAAGCCTTTTTAGTTGTGCATGCCAAAGTTACAGTGATGTTTCTTCAAACAACCAATGTAGCTATCATGAACATGCACCATTGTTACTCTTGCATTCAAATTCATTAGTCTTGGATGATTTAAGTTTCTATTTTGAAGTAATATATGTAATATTCATATATGAATTCAACGGGTACGCAATTTATGAAATGGAGGCTATGTAATCATATGAGGTAACACTTTTAAGTAGCTGACTACAATATCCATTTCTTTTTGTGCGCCTCTACACTAACACGTCAATGCATTATGTTTAAAGTAAATAACCAATGGCACTAAATTATCTATTTACACGAGAAATACATAGGCTGAGAGTTTGATCCCTTTTTTGTGAACGCGCCACTACACCCGTACGATTGGCCGCGCCCGTGTGAACGTCCAAGTTATCGGCGCATCATCCCGAGTTATTGTCTTTTTTCTGGGGTGGACTTCACACCAGTTATTAACTGCTGACGCGTGCCCCGTGTACACAGTCTAGCATGACCTTCCCGCTAGCACGGTCCAAAATTAGTTGAAACTGGATACGAACGATCCCGTGGGCGGCAAAATCTCCTGCCTCCTTCTAAAATTTCCGCCACCTTAGTCTTTAGCATGTGAAATCTCCCTTTTGTCCTTGGTGCACAGAGACCAACAGTTACAATACCGCCCTCATCTACATGATAGGTCGGGGATGCTTTGGTAACTTCCGGTTCCCCCACTACACGACACCCCCATTTCCTCTCCCCCTCCCGCAAAAATGACTAACTCCACAGAACCAGAGCATCTTACATCACGTCGTCCGTACTTCATCGCCCTTTCTCCCCTCCCCTCTCGAAACCCTAGACTGCTCATCCACCGACGTACCATAGCCCATTCACTGCCAGCGGCATCCACCTCGCCGGATCTGCTTCTGCGGCCGCATCTACCCCTCCCACCTCCCCTAGAAACAGGTAGACTGCTCATCCACGACTGAACCACAGCCCATTCAGTGATGGCCTTGTCCACGGCGCCGAATCTGCTTCGCCGGTACTCTCGTCAACCGCCGCGCATCTGCAGCGGCTCATTCTTACTCCCCACCGGAGACGCTTCGTCCACACCCCCCGAAGCCGCCCCACCGATGCCCCCGTCGACGGCCTCTGGTCCTCTTCGCCGACACCTTCCTCAACCCTACCGGAGCCGCTTCGCCGACACCTTCCTCAACCCTACTGGAGTAGCTTCGCCTATATCATTCTCAAACCCTACCAGGGCCGCTTTGCCAACTCACAAGTCCACGGCCTCAGATCCGCTTCCTCGCACCCTCATCCAACCTACCGGAGCAGCTTCTGACGCCCCATCCACGGCCGCAGATCTGCATCATCAACACCATCCTTAAACCAACCACCGGAGCAGCTTCACCTACGCCCTTGTCCACGGCCATAGATCTGCTTCGCCCACACCGTAGTCCACCCTACCGGAGCCGCTCCACAAACACCCTACTCGACGGTTCTAGATCTCCTTACTGGACCCCGACAGCCAGCACAGCGTCATCACCCTCGATGTTTCTAACCTGATTCCCATAGTCTGGAGAGATGCCAAGCACCCGCCATGGCCTAGGTACTTGTCACCTTTAAACCCGTCCAGCATCACCTGCCCGATGTACTTCAAATATACTAACCGGTCGCTGTTACCTGTTATGCAGCTGGCAAAAACTACAAGGACGGTGTTTCTTCTAGATCTAACAGCTTGGCCAACCAAGATCCTAGACTGAGGCATTGCTATGATCTTGTAAGCGCGTCTCTCTCTTGTATTGTTCTGTGCCTGCCAGCGTGCTTTGCTAGAATTTTCGACCAGTAATCCCTTTGTGCAGACAATGATTTCTACTACTGGCTGCTAAATTAGATATGTAGATGTCATACATGATACTACCTCGTACCTCCGTTCCTAAATATAAGTCTTTCTAGAGATTCCACTATAGGCTACATACGGAGCAAAATGAGTGAATCTACACTCGAAAATGCATCTATATACATCTGTATGTGGTCCATACTGGAATTTCTACAAAGACATATATTTAGGAATAGGGGCAGTACATTACACAAAATCGTAGGCGGCATGTAGGAATTCCAGTGCACTACATTAGGCTCCCTTAGAGTGCCTGCTAGTCCAGCATACAGAGTCATGGCTAGTTTATGGTACGCACACAATCGTTAATTGGTGGTTTAAATATGCGCAGGGGATATGCAATGTAGTATCATGTAGAGATGTCTGAAATTAGCCGTGTCAACTTGCAGATAGGGTTACACAATGAAAAAGTACAAGATGTATGTGGCAATTTCATGGAACATCGCAAAAAAGAAGAGGCAGCGGTGAGCCTATACAGTGTGCTATGGTACATCACTCCTCCATTGCAATCATCGTGACATGTTATTTGTATGCCAGTTCTATTAGCCAAGTTTCTTAGGGACAGTTATTACGAGTTATCCTAAGAAAATAAGCACATGTGAATATAAGCTCCATGTAATAAGCCAACCAGTTCTTTTCATTGCGTTTTCAGCTTATCTTTGGTATGATCAGTGGAAAGTCTAGATTGCATTATATTTTTTTCATTTTGCTGCCCATATGGAAATTAATTTGACTTGCAAACATCACAAATTGAACCCAGTGCAGTAATTAATATGATAGGAAAACAGACCATCACTATTTGCTCAAAATGCAAATACAAAGATACCATCTACTTGGCACAATCTACTTTGGTCAATGTTTTCCATAGAGATCCCATTGCCTAATTTAAACGAAGAACGCATGACCCACATTTAAATGAAGAACAATTATCTATTGAAATTCGATGGTCCAAGTGGCTGGTTATTATCGTATAGCAGCACCACCTGAAAGCATCATATAGCAGCAGCAGCAGCTCATAGCAACTCATCATACAGCAGCAGCAGCAGTCTGCAATTCATCATATACCAGTAGCAGCTCATAGCAATTCATCATATAGCAGCAACAGGAGCAGCTCATAGCAATTCATCATATAGCAGCAGCAGGAGCATCTCATAGCAATTCATCATATAGCAGCAGCAGGAGCAGCTTGTAGCAACTCATCATATAGCAGCAGCAGGAGCAGCTTGTAGCAACTCATCATATAGCAGCAGCAGCAGCTCATAGCAATTCATCATATAGCAGCAGCAGGAGCAGCTCATAGCAATGCATCATATAGCAGCAGCAGAAGCAGCTCATAGCAATTCATCGTATAGTGGAAAGGGGAGAGGAGATGCAAGCGGGCAGGGCAATGAATGCTTGCGTGTTTGTTTTTACTTGAGGGTCAGGTGTGACACGGGCGTCAGCAGTTGCATTTTGAGTGTAATATAGGCAGACAATAGAGTCATTTCACTATTCCCCTTCCCTTCAATTTTTAGTGAGGTTCTACCCGAAACACCCCCTCCAAAGAGAAATTAGTTAATCCCAAGCCCATAACTCAAAAATGACTTCTTTACATCTTTTATGGCTTATTTTGACAATATGCCCTGAAAAGGCGGAATCCAACAGGCCCTTAACCTGCAATTCAATTGTGCATGCAATGATGAATAACTCCTGCCTGCTATCTGTACATTTAGGCATCATCATACATGGCATAACCTAATACATGTGAATTCCATTGTAGAATCTGGAATATGCAATGTTTATGTTAGTTCATACGTTGCACATGATGTTTAAATGCCCCTTAAATCTGGTCAGTCAAGTGATGGTCTTTAAGCCTCCTTCTTTGCTTCTTTTCTTGATATGTAAGATTTTCTCACACATCTATTCAATTGCTTGTTTGCATCAACCAGCCATACTAGGACTGTTTGCTTTGATTACTTGCTATTCTTGACATAACACTCTAACAGAGCTTGTCAACGATTTAAACACTAAGGGATGCTGTAGTGGGGCCTTGTCTAACTAATAGGTGACATAAAGGTTTGGTTGTACACGACAGTAGGCTCTCCAAGAGTACCTGGAGATCCAGTTCGAAGGTATGCCTAGTTTTTACATAGTGCAGACATAGTAAATGCTCATTTCATTGTGTGCAAGTGCAAGAGATGTGGCATGTTTCATTATGTGGTGTTGTTTTGTTATAATCTCATTATTTTGTGTTCACAGACTGGAAAGTATGCATATTTATCTTCCAAGGAGACGAGTAGCTAGTTTGTGTCACCTTGCAGAGGGGGTGCAATGAAGATAAGATTGAGGATTTCCAAGTACAAGATGTTAGGAAGGAGCCTTGCAAGAGAAGTAGGAGCTGCGCTGAGCCTCTTCAACCTGCTAAGGTAAGTCACTATATGCAACTCAACAGTTCAATTCCTTGTTTGTTTCAGGCATAGTTAATTTTCTCTTTTCAATTGCTTTATTTGTCCTCAGTTAATGAGATGCCCAAATAATCATGCCTGATTTTCGGTACTTGTATCACTATTAGTTGACATAATTAAAGGCCTTACCATTTAATTACTCTACCGAAGTGTGCCTGAAGCTTTGAAGTCTATTAACCAACTATTATTGCATGAGGCTCACAATCTAGTTTATACTATGGTAATGATTGCATAGTTTTGCCTGTTGTAGTATGTTTGTATGAAACCCTCTGCTGTTCATTATGCTCCCTAAGACTTTAATTGAGGCACAGAATGGCCAACCGCTTGCTTACTTATACGCAACGTGCTGTCTAAATTTGTAACTTGTCTGTGTTTTCGATTGGGCCCCAACATCATGCTCCTCTGGTGAGCTAAGAGGGATTTCTGTATGTAGGCTGGACATATTATCTTTTTTGTAATTTTTAAAATACCACCTGCTTATGCGTCATGACGTGTAACATTTTTTTTGAAAATGACGTGTAACATTATTGTTAGTCCTGTTTTGCCATGTAGTACAAAATAGTGTCTTGTTCGCTTCACTGTTGTAACTATATTTTTGCCCTAGTCATGTGTACTTACAAAAACATTTCAGGATGAAGTGACATCAACACAAAGATCTGCGAGCAGTGCGGCATGGCCGTTACCGAATGATTATGGATTGGAATTGGAATGTGCTGATGTTCTCGAGCATCAACTAGAGGTGGCAACACAACATGTACATGATTGTCAACGTATAATCAACAAGTTGAGACTGGACATGCATGTATTAGATGCAGGAGTCAAAAAAATGAAACAAGACACTCAGGTAACCATGAAGGAATTGGAGATTTTGCAGACTGAAATTTGTGCTATCTGAATCCGACCAATCCTATTTTCTGAAGAGATTATAGTTCAAATGGAGTTAAGTTGATGCGCGTCCATGATGTATGAGCTGTATTTGCCCAGTGTATGTAATTTGTTGTTTGTGTATGCTTTATTATCACGTGTGCCGAACCATAATGCCCAGTGGGTATAATCGGCTGTAATTTCTTTATTGTATAGTGTAGGATTATTCTACCTTTCTATGCCTTGATCTCTTTGTTGTAATAGTGTAGGCTTTTTAGAGGTGATAGTATTGAGTAGGATAATTCTTTGAATATGCTATATCGTTCAAACGGGGGCCAATTTGCCCGACCATGGCCCTTCACGGGCCGTCGGATCCATGGGCCTTCTACGTCTCGTAGGATCCATGGGCCTTCTATGTCTCGTAGGATCTATGGGCCTTCTACGTCTCGTAGGATCCATGGGCCTTGTACGTCTCGTAGGATCCATGGGCCGCCGGCTCATTTATGGGTCTTGTACGGGCCTTTAATGGGCCGTATATGGGCCTTTAATGGAAATTGTACGTTTTATGGGCTAACCATAATGGGCCGTTAATAGGTCGTATTTGGTGATGCTATGAAAATGGCCCAACAGACTAACGGTCCGGAAACGGGCCGAGTGTAACGACGGGATGAATTTGGCCCACAAACAGAAAATGACAGTAACGGCCGTAAGTAACCGAATGCTGCAAATGAGCCCAAGAATAAATGGGCCCTCAGAAGGCCGAAAGTTAACTTGGGCTGGAAACGGCCCAACGGAATAACGGGCCGTTAATGGGTATAAAGTGATACACTGTTCATTACGGGCCAGTTTCACCACGGGCCGTTAATGGGTGTAAAGTAGTACACTGTTCATTACGGGCCAGTTTCAGCACGGGCCGCTAATGGGCCAAGAGTTACAAAGGGCCTCATATGGGCCGGAAGACGTCATGGGCTATACATGGGCCAGAAGTGAAAACGGGCTGGAATCATATTGGACGGCCCAGATGACGCTACTGGGCCTAATTCGGATAGGGCGTAACGGGCCTTGGATTAGCGGGCTGTAAATGGGCTATATGCGAACAGGCTGTTAACAGGCTTTCCATGGGCCGGTCCGCCAGCTTTTGACCAAGTCAAATGGGCCGGCCTTTTCACAGGAATGGGCCACTATTGGGCCGTGCCACGTGTCGACGTATCATAGGCGCCTTCTGTCCAGTGAGTGGATGACATCTGTCCCAACGATGAGCCGACATGTGTTTCCTCTAGCCAATGATGATTTTACACGTGGGAAATCCCCATTGGTCGGGGCTGTTAACGGGTTATCAGATCCAAAACCCGACCCGATAGCTTAACAGTGTTCCGTTACGGTGGATGCCGCATGTCGATCACCCTTGACGAAAGCACTTCTGTGAGACGCGCTTTATTGTCATGGAAGTGGACATTTCCGTGATGATAATTTTGGTAATGTCATGGAACACTTCTACGACAGCATAGGTATGACTATCTTGATTCTGTCATAAATTTGTCATGGATGTACATGCATGACAAAAAAAGCGACCTACTGTGACAAACACGTATCATCACGGAAGTGTATTTTTTTGTAGTGTTAGCACTGTGTTGGTTTTCCCCGAAGAGGAAGGGATGATGCAGCAAAGTAGAGTAAGTATTTCCCTCAGTTTTTGAGAACCAACGTATCAATCCAGTAGGAGGCTACGCGCGAGTCCCTCGCACCTGCACAAAACAAATAAATCCCCGCAACCAACGCAAATAGGGGTTGTCAGTCCCTATAGGGCCACTTACGAGAGTGAGATCTGATAGATATGATAAGATAATATTTTTGGTATTTTTATGATAAAGATGCAAAGTAAAATAAAGGCAAAGTAAATGGCAAAGTAAATAACTAAGTAGTAGGAGATTGATATGATAAATATAGACCCGGGGGCCATAGGTTTCACTAGTGGCTTCTCTCGAGAGCATAAGTATTCTACGGTGGGTGAACAAATTACTGTTGAGCAATTGACAGAATTGAGCATAGTTATGAGAATATCTAGGTATGATCATGTATATAGGCATCACGTCCGAGACAAGTAGACCGACTCCTACCCGCACCTACTACTATTACTCCACTCATCGACCGCTATCCAGCATGCATCTAGAGTATTAAGTTAAAAACAGAGTAACGCCTTAAGCAAGATGACATGATGTAGAGGGATAGACTCATGCAATATGAAGAAAACCCCATCTTGTTATCCTCGATGGAACAATACAATACGTGCCTTGCTGCCCTTACTGTCACTGGGAAAGGACACCGCAAGATTAAACCCCAAAGCTAAGCACTTCTCCCATTGCAAGAAAGATCAATCTAGTAGGCCAAACCAAACTGATAATTCGAAGAGACTTGCAAAGATAACCAATCATACATAAAATAATTCAGAGAAGATTCAAATATTATTCATAGATAGAATTGATCATAAACCCACAATTCATCGGTCTCAACAAACACACCGCAAAAAGAAGATTACATCGAATAGATCTCCACAAGAGAGGGGGAGAACATTGTATTGAGATCCAAAAAGAGAGAAGAAGCCATCTAGCTACTAACTATGGACCCGTAGGTCTAAGGTAAACTACTCACACTTCATCGGAGGGGCTATGGTGTTGATGTAGAAGCCCTCCATGATTGATGCCCCCTCCGGCAGAGCTCCGAAACAGGCCCCAAGATAGGATCTCGTGGATACAGAATGTTACGGCGGTGGAATTAGGGTTTTGGCTCCGTATATGATCGTTTGGGGGTACGTGGGTATATATAGGAGGAAGAAGTACGTCGGTGGAGCAATAGGGGGCCCAAGAGGGTGGGGGCGCGCTTGGTAGGGTAGGGCACGCCCCTACCTCGTGGCCTCCTGTTACGTGCCTTAACGTAGGGTCCAAGTCTCCTGAGTTGTATTCGATGAGAAAATCACGTTCCCGGAGGTTTCATTCCGTTTGGAATCCATTTGATATTCCTTTTCTTCGAAACCCTAAAATAGGCAAAAAACAGCAATTCTGGGTTGGGCCTCCGGTTAATAGGTTAGTCCAAAAAATAATATAAAAGTGGATAATAAAGCCCAATAATGTCCAAAACAATAGATAATATAGCATGGAGCAATCAAAAATTATAGATACGTTGGAGACGTATCAAGGCCCACTGTTTCTACGGCCAGTAGGAGGCCTAGTGTCACTACAGTAAAAATTAGCCCATGGTTATCGTGGCCTAGTTTTAAAAAATAGGTTATTGCAGCCACTAGCTAACCGCGGAAAAAGAACTGCAATGACTACAAGCAAACAAATAAACAAGACAACAAGGAAATAAATAAGCAAGGAACTAACGCTAGGCTATCACGGCTATTACACATATTACATCCATTGGGAATCAAAGTTCGCCACCAGTGCAAATATAGGGAACAAAGCAGCATATCATATACACTGGTTGTCAAAGTTGGCGACCAGCGCAAATAAATGCCGCAGGAAAACAAATCCAGAACTGAAAACACTTCACAAGATCTCAAGAAACAATATCCTGGGTACCCATAATGCTGGCAAGATGCTTAGCAAGCTTATTGACTTTCTCTTGTTTGGCGCTTAAATCCTCCAGCGCTTGTTGTTGCACCAGAAAATATGCATCTGAATTCTGCAGGGACTTCCTCAGTCCTTCAGCTTCCTGTCGCAGCACATCTGATCAATGTCTTTCAACTTGAAGTTGGGACTCAAGAATATGAACTGATTCAGGCAGCGAGTTTGAAGAGCTTGTGCCAGCAGTAGTGGCCAGTAACTCGAACACTACATCAAGACAAGACTTTTGGATTCCCTCACTGTCATCAAGATAGTTTTTATCAGCTTTCTTGGAGGCCAACAGGGATGTCTCACTATCTTGAACCTTATCTGCATTACTTCCTTTACCATTGGATAACGCGGTACTGTTCTCCAATATTTTGTCCGCATTCTAAAAGAGAAACAAGCAGACACATCACATGTTTACCATGTTGTATATGAAACTCATTTTGGTAAGTGAGTTCAGTAGTAAAGTGCACGGGATAACAGCATGAAACAAACATATATCTATGTACCATGGTCACTTTATGGTCTATATCATTCTAGTTTTTATTGCCAAATCAAGATAGACACACAGTTTAAATAATATTTGTTCAAGACAAAGCAGAATAGACAGAATATAAGCGTGGGTAAGTATAGAGCAATAACAACACTTGTAATGTGCATGACATGAGAAATAATTGTTTATTCAATTGAAACTGAAATCAACATAGAGCAGGTTACAACAGCAAACCAGTTAAAGAAACAGGTTTAAAACATACCTGTTGCGCCATTGGAGTTTCAATTCCATCCTTCAAATTTGAAAATAGTTGGTATGAGTAAATACAGTAATGCAAGAGCAAAGGAGTATGAACCATAGCTACAGAACTTGACCTGAGAACAAATCTTCTTCTCCTTTAAGCGTTGAGTTGGCATTCGAAGTGGTGGTCCTCGTGCTTTGGGCACTGCAGTTCCCTTACTAACTGCTCGTGTTTGGGTGCTCTGTGGTGGAGACGGTGCCGTGTCAACTGGAACTGGATTACTATATGTCGGGGTTGGGTTTAGAAGGGGTGTAGCTGGTTCTCTGTCCAATTGGGTAGGGGTACAATCTACGAGAGTCTGGGTTATGTGTGGTGGATCTGGTCCTTGGGCAAGTACAAACGTGGTTCTATCTACATCAACTGGTAGCACTATCTTTTCTAAAGACCGTGTTGTTACTCCCTTAGATACTGCCATCACGCTCTCCAATTCAAATGGCTGATAAACAAGAAAAGTAATTGAAAGTATAGTGATACGTCTCCAACGTATCTATAATTTTTTATTGCTCCATGCTATATTATCTACTGTTTTAGACATTATTGGGCTTTATTTTCCACTTTTATATTATTTTTGGGACTAACCTATTAACCGGAGGCCCAGCCCAGAATTGCTGTTTTTGCCTGTTTTAGGGTTTCGAAGAAAAGAAATATCAAAAGGAGTCCAAACAGAATGAAACCTTCGGAAACGTGATTTTCTCATCAGATAAGATCCAAGAGACTTGGACCCTCCGTCAAGAAAGCCACGAGGTGGTCACGAGGGTAGGGGGCGCCCCCCCTAGGGCGCGCCCCCTGCCTCATGGGCCCCTCAAAGCTCCACCGACGTACTTCTTCCTCCTATATATATCCACGTACCCCCAAACGATTGGGGACGGAGCCAAAAACCTAATTCCACCGCCGCAACTTTCTGTATCCACGAGATCTCATCTTGGGGCATGTTCCGAAGCTCTGCCGGAGGGGGCATCGATCACTGAGGGCTTCTACATCATCATCCAAGCCCCTCCTATGAAGTGTGAGTAGTTTACTTCAGACCTACGGGTCCATAGCTAGTAGCTAGATGGCTTCTTCTCTCTTTTTGGATCTCAATACAATGTTCTCCCCCTCTCTTGTGGAGATCTATTCGATGTAATCTTCTTTTTGCGGTGTGTTTGTTGAGACCGATGAATTATGGGTTTATGATCCAGTCTATCTATAAATAATATTTGAATCTTCTCTGAATTCTTTTATGTATGATTGGTTATCTTTGCAAGTCTCTTCAAATTATCAGTTTGGTTTGGCCTACTAGATTGGTTGTTTTTGTTACGGGAGCAGTGCTTAGCTTTGGGTTCAATATTGCGGTGTCCTTTCCCAGTGACAGAAGGGGCAGCAAGGCACGTATTGTATTGTTGCCATCGAGGATAACAAGATGGGGTTTTATCATATTGCATGAAATTATCCCTCTACATCATGTCATCTTGCTTAAGGCGTTACTCTGTTTTTAACTTAATACTCTAGATGCATGCTGGATAGCGGTCGATGAGTGGAGTAATAGTAGTAGATACAGAATCGTTTCGGTCTACTTGTCTCAGACGTGATGCCTATATACATGATCATACCTAGATATTCTCATAACTATGCTCAATTCTGTCAATTGCTCAACAGTAATTTTTTCACCCACCGTAGAATACTTATGCTCTTGAGAGAAGCCACTAGTGAAACCTATGGCCCCCGGGTCTCTTTCTCATCATATCAATCTCCATTACTTTATTATTGCTTTGCTTTTACTTTATTTACTTTGCATCTCTATACCAAAAATATTATTTATCATCTGTATCAGATCTCACTTTCGTCAGTGACCGTGAAGGGATTGACAACCCCTAAGCGCGTTGGTTGCGTTGAGCTATTGTTTTTGTGTAGGTACGAGGGACTCGAGCATAGCCTCCTACTGGATTGATACCTCGGTTCTCAAAAACTGAGGGAAATACTTACGCTACTTTGCGGCATCATCCCTTCCTCTTCGGGGAAATCCAACGCAGTGCTCAAGAGGTAGCATATAGACATTGTATGATAGACAGGTGCAATGGATAGTGGGGAATAAAAGAGGGCATGAAATAATGCATATTTATGTTGTCTAACCAAACAGGATAGCATGACACAATTTCACATATATGATGGCTAACTAAACAGGATAGCATGACACAATTTCACATTATGATGGCTAACTAAAAAAGATGGAAAGGCATAGTTCAAAATATGAGACTATGTAAACAGGATGACATGACATAACTATATAATGTGTTTATTAAATAGGTTGGCATGCCATAATTCACATACATTCACGGATAGAATGCCATAATTCAAAATATGATGACTGTAAACACTAAACAGGATGAGATGATATAACTATATGATGTCTTTATTAAATGGGTTGCCATGCCATAATTCAGATAGATTATGTGTATGTACTATGTAAACATGATGGCATGATATAATTCAAATATATGATTTATATAGTAAGCAAGTAAGCACATGGCAATCCATATATGATGGCAAAACTAAGCAATGCAAGACAACATGCATGACATGGGTAATATAACCCTGCCAAGTTTGAGCATAGACCTTAGGGGGGAAATAGGACTGGTCATCATTCTCTGAATCCTCCTCTGAGGAGCTCTCTGTAACCAGCAAGATGTCTGCTTCAGCAGGTAGCATTGTCTGCTCTGAATACCTTGTTTTCACTCCAGATACTTCCATCACCGCTTGAAATGGCTGATGCACAGGAAGAGTAGTTGAATATACAAACATTGTCGACAAATGGAACACGTAATACAAAAAAATGATAGCATGATATAATTCACATACATGATGATTGGCTAAACAGCATGGCATTGCATAATTCACATATATAATGCCTTTGCAACAAGATAGCATTGTATAATTCACATATATAATGTCTTGCAACAAGATGGCAATGCATAATTCACATATATGGTAATTAGACACTGAACAGGTGGCATTCACACAAAGCATGTCTAAACTAATCAAATGACATAGCAATGCGAGACACCATACACACGATATGAGCAACATAACCCTGCCAAGTTAGAGCATACACCTCGGGGGGGGGGGGAATAGGACTGGTCATCTGTCTCCGAATCCTCCTCTGAGGAGCTATCCGTAACCAGCGAGATATGCGCTTCGCCAGATAGCATAGTCTGCTCTGAAGACCTTGTTTTCACTCCAGAATTTGCCATCACCGTGTCAAATGGCTGATGCACATGAAGAGCAGTTGAATGTACTACCATTGTTGACAAATGTAATATGTAACGAAAAAAGGATGGCCTGATATAATTTACATATAAGATGACGTGCTAAGCAGGATGGCATTGCAAAATTCACATATATGATGCCTGGCTAAACAAGATGGCGTTGCATAATTCACATAAATGATGAATAAACTAAACAGATGGCATTCGCACAAAGGATGTCTAAACTAAGCAGATGACATATTTGATGTATAAAGTAAGCAATGCAAGACACCATATGCATGATATAACCAACATCAGCATGCCAAGTTAGAGCGAAGACCTCAGGGGGTAAATAGGAGTTGTCTTCTCCTTCGGAATCCCTCTCAGAACAGATATCTTCCTCTCGATTACAATCCGAAATGCATGGAGGGGGGATGCCTTTGCGCCTACCATGGAGCGACGTCTGCATGAAATTTTATTGCCACGCAAGGCTCGTCTCTTTTGCTCTACATGTTCAGTTCCATTGTTTACAATAACTGTCATGCATAGGAATAAAACATAGTGAGATTATGTAAGGAGTGCATGCAGAAATCCAGAGTAATGGTAGCAACCTATGGATAGACCCAAAACCGATAATAGCAGGCAGATAATGGCTTCAGTTAAAAAATACAGATAATGGCTTCTTTACTGTTTGTTTCCCACCCAACATGAAACTCATAGTAGACACCGGAGATTAACCAGATAGTAGATATATACTATTGATAGCGGCCCCGATATGTACCCCACAACCATTTAAAAACTCAAGTTTGACCATTAGTTTGGAGCTGACTCAGAGTCTAATCGGTGAACAGGACGATAAAGTAGCATGTAATATTAAGCGATGCATAACGTAAGCAGACATGTAAGAGTGCGACCTCTCTTGCGGAGCCGTGTAGTCCTCGAGGTCATCTGCTCGGTTGATGATGGTAATGCAGTTTTCATGGCTGCCAGCGGCGGGGAAGAAGATCTGAGGCAGCGAAAGACAGTCTGGAGGTCGGATCCCTGCTGTGCTGGACCCTTCTGTCGTTGGAGCAGCTGAGCTAGGGTGGACGATGGCGCAGCAGGAGCGGAACAAACCACGTAAGGTTTTCTTTGACAACTATCTGTAAGAGAAGTAATTCTGTAAGGGCTCGTTTGAATTGGAGGATTCCAACAATGCAGGGATATGAAATAGACAGGAATAGGTTAGGAATGCACGTGCAAAACAGAGAATTTAAAAACACAGGATTTCAGCCAATCTGGGTATTTGATTCACAACAATTGGAAGATCACAAGATGCAAAGAAGCATGGTGAGATTAATTCAAACCACAAGAAAATGTACGGTTATAATGCTATTATGCTACTATCTCTTAGTCTTGTGCTTCATGAATAGGAATTTGAAAAGGATGACAAGTGAAAATTAAAATTCCTAATTTTTTCTTTCAAGGAGACACTAAATGAACAAATCCGTGTGCTCAGTGGACAATATATATAACATGTAGAGTAAAAAAGAGATGCAACAAGTGTACAACCTCTTTGGCGAAGCCATGTCGATCTCAACGTGATTGGGTTGGCTGGCGAGGATGCGCCGGCTGACTTTGCTGTCGGAGGAGGGGAAGAAGATCTTAGGCGTCTGGAGATGGAGCCCGAGGTACTGCTCCGCTGTGATGGAGAGTTTCGTCGTTGGAGCAGCTTCGGTGAGTTGTACGACGCCGAGGCTGAAGCAGGACAAGAGAGACAATGAACAATGTTAACCTAAGTGGAATTCTAATAGCATCTCCAATACATGACGTAAAATACATAACCACAAAGTGTTAGATGTAAAATGCATCAGCCGCTCATCTCTGAACTTAACTGTCGAAACTTAACTTAACTGTCGAAACTGAACTTAACTGTCGAAACTGAACTTAACTGTCGAAATTGAATTTTGCTGTCGAAACTGAATGCACTAGCAAGGTGAGGCTACACGTCGGTCGACTGACTTTTTCATCTCTGGTCAGTCGATTTTGCAGCCGTTGGATACGAAATCAAGGGCATGTGGTTCATCTTCAACCTCCACCCCCCTGAGCTGCCAGCCATGAGCGGCCAAACAGCAGCCCCCTGCCTCCCGCGGCCGGTGGTGCGCCGCCCTGCCCGCCCCAAAAACACTCCCCATCGCCGGTCCGCCGCCGCCCCGGCCATCCCTCTAGGCCCCCCCGTGCTGAGCTTTTTCTCCGGTGATCCCCACGCCACTGCCCCGCCAACGCCCCGCCACCGCCGGCGACCACCGCCCCCATCCTGAACCCTAATATAGATAGTGGGGTACCTCTCCGGCGAGCCCCCCTCCCTGCTGCGGCTGGTTCTTCCTCCACCCCGGCGAGCCCCCCCCCCCCCCCCCCACCCCCTGAAAATCGACTGACCCAAAAGTCGATTCAGTCGACTGAAGTGTAGCTAAATCGGAGCAGCATCGCAAGCAAGAGCGAGAGCAGCAGCGCAAGCAAGAGCAATAGCATGAGCAGACAAGGCAGGGGACCGAGAGCAAGAGCAGAGCAGCAGTGCGAGCGAGAGCTAAAGCAGCAGCAACTCCTACTGATGTGGACGTCGCCGCCGAGGGAGCGACGCCGTGGAGGAAGTGGCCGGCGACGCTGCCGTGGATGGAGCCGTGCCGTGTCGGCTCGGGACTGAGAGCCGGCAGCACCGTGAGATTGAATCAAGAAGAAAATGCGGCGATTAGTGTACAACCTATTTGGTGGCACCGATTAGGCCGCAGCTTCATCCGAGGAAACGGTGATGATGATGCTCTTCCAGTGGTGCAGGTGAAGATGGCGGTGTGGGAATGGAGGTGGCGCGAAAGACGAGGGGAACGTCGGGGCAGCTCCTTGGAGGTGGAGGACGGGGTGGCTGAACCGGCGGGACAATGAGATTGACGACGGATCCTCATTCGGTATGGTGGATGAGGGACGTCGAGGTGTTGTTGTGGACGACGTCGTCGGGGAAGAGGCTCCGGCTGGGTGGTGGACGGAGCAGGGTGTGGGGTTACATCGCGGGTTTTCACGACCTCGGTGTACAAATGGGTGGGTGGATGGGATGGCAGTGGGGAACCATGGCTTAGAGACGCGCTTGTCCGAAATGTGGGGTAAGTTACGAAAGTACCCCCACCGATTTGAGGCGGTTCTTTCGGTTCAGGGGTACCACGGGCATTTCGTGTGTCGGGATTTCATAGGAGGTGGGAGTTTTCGCGCACGTTGTAATTTCGGAATAGCAAGGCGCGGGTTGAGATGGAGGGAGTTGTCGGAGCACAACGAGACAAATATATATCTTAAATATTTCGGGCTAACAAGGCCTGGGTTGAAATTTCCGGACAAGCCTAACGTGTACTGTAGAAAATCAATGCGCACTACAAATGTCATTCAAAACTTTGAATTCATGTTATGTTCAATTAAAATATTTCGCTAGGTGTATAATGCATGCAGCCTACTACTCAAATGAAGGTTTTAGTGCATTCCAAACGTATATACTACCGCTTCAATATGAACTAAATTTGAATTCGTTTCTCTATTTGAATAAGATCTACAGTAATGATTGTTGTGAAGTCAAAGCATTTGAATTCGTTTCTCTGTTTTAATAAGATCTACAATCATCATTATTGTCAAGTTAAACCATCGTTTGTGTATTATCTTCACAGAACACCACATGATTAGTCTCGAGTTACATATGAACTATGTGTACTATATGAACTCGAACTAGATTATGGAATCCACTTTATTTTGATTTCAAGTCACATTACATTTCTAGCTCTAGCTAGATCTTCACAATCTAAGCCATGTCTCATATGTATAATGTGTTTATCACATTATGTATGGTGCCCCGCCCCCTACGCCTACAAGTATTTAGATGTGAGTTGCAAACACCACACATTACCACAAATTCAAATAAAATGTGAGAATGTTCGATATATAGTACTGTTTAGATTGTTTGATATTTAGTTGTAAGCTGCAAACGCCACACATTATCACAAATTCAAATAAAATGTGAGATTGTTTGATGTATAGTATGGTTTAGATTGTTCAGCATTTAGCTGTGAGTTGCAAATGCCATGCATTATCACATTATGGTATAACATGTGCACAGCACGTGTATCACCGCTATATTCATGCATGCGATGTTTAAAACACTATGATCTCCTATTGAAATATATGAATCCGCTTTCATATCAAATTATGATCTTTGTTAGTCTCTTACACCCACACAATCCTCTAACCTTTGTAGCTACCACTAACTTTCTCTCGTGCATGCACACGCCCTCCTCGCCCTCCCTCCCCCTCGGCATTCTATACACCGGGCACATTCATTTTTTTTCTTTAGATCATTCTCCCAGAGTCTCCACAACTCCTTTCTGACACACACCGATCGATAAACCTCTCCAGCGATGCCTGCCTACAACATACACACACACCTTCAATCTCCTCCTTTATGTGTCCTTGATCCGTGTCTCTCGTACGGTCAGACACACGTGTAAACTCTCGCCCCTGTTTTCATCGATCTCACAACCGCACACTCCTCCCCGTATCTAGCTAGTAGTTGGGCCTCTCGCACCACCTCCTAGCTCCATTCTCTCTGTCTATCCGTCTCGCTGGGCCTTATTTGCCTCTAACAAATGGACATACACCGACTGATCTCTCGCTATACATATAGCTAGCTAGGTCCTTATAACTCGTTTTTACCCACACATCAATCGATCTACCTCATTAGTTGTGTCTCTCCCTTCCTCCGACAAACAACAATTGATCTACCGATCTAGTTAGGTTTGCTTACCAAACACATGGTTCCCCTTCATCATCCATGGATGCGTCCCGACAGATCTATCACGCACAGGCACACACAGAAACACATCCCCACTCTTATTGATAGCATTGCAGTTCCACCCTTAGTTTGTCTAGTAGGCCTCTCCCACCATCTTCGAGAAGCAACTCCATCACCCATCCAGCACTCTACCCCTCTCCCTCCCTCTCCATCCCTCTCTCTCTCCTCTCTCTCTGTCCCATCATATTCCCCGTCCTTCAGTTATGTATGGATGTCGACCGATCTCCCTCAAGACATAGCTGGGTCTCTCCTTCTCAACACATATATGAGTCGTTCTACCTCTATAGTTAGGCCTCTGCCTACCCCTCCCCCCACACACACCGATACATCGAGCGCTCTAGTCATGTCTCCTTGCCACACACAAACTTGACATGTGCCCTCTAACGTTCCGTTAGGCCAGTCGCCCTATATCTTTGACTTGCACACACACACACACACAATTTCGATGGCTCTCTTCATCGGTCTCGCACCCACCCACTTGATCCTCTCTTCGACTCTATCGATAGTTATGACCCCTCCCTCTCTTCTCATGGATTGCCCGACCCTCTATGTATGATATGGATAGGCCTCCATTTCACACACATTGCATGCAAAATTTTGTTTGAGATGTCATCGACACATATTCCCACAAATAATTCACGAAATCAACCCCCACCCCACCCCCACCCCAAAACAAAAAACAATCACGAACACGGTTTGTATCTCTCACACACACCCACGTAGGTGGGGGACGTGCACGAAGAGAAGAGGTGCATGCACGGCGCACGTACTCCCGTCTCTTTCCCAACCACACCCGCGCGGGTACACTGTGGAGCTAATTTCTGTACGAAAAAGGCAGCCCACGTGGTCATTTGGCACGTGTACTGGTTGTCCACTTGGTGGAGGGAGGATCATCTACCACGGGTGAACAAACAAATTGCGACTTGACATGTTATGTTAAAAAAAGAGGCAAACCATGTGGGGCCTACCTTAGAGGCAAGGCTCTATACACTGGAGTACTTTTGATGTGTCCCATCAACTCGCAAAATGTGGAGAAGCTTGCTTAGTACGCCATCTCCCCCGTTCCTAAATATAAGTCTTCGTAGAGATTTCACCATGAACCACATGCGGATGTATATAGATGCATTTTAAGTGTAGATTCATTCATTTTGTTCCGTATGTAGTGGAATCTCTACAAAGACTTATCTACTAGTAATAGCTAGCCCCCACTACTAGGAATTCTCTATCCTCTCCTTGAGCCACATCATCAAAATTGATGTAGCCGTTAGATGAAGTAAATCAGTCCATAATAGCCGTCTGATCTAGACGTTCAGAGGCTCCACACTAAGCCACATGCAAGCATGCAGAAATAACGTGGCACATGCATGTGAGTGGGTTTTAAATCACATCAACATGTCTGCATGCAAGCATGCACCGGTAGCATGCATGTAAGTGAGCTTTTAAGTCCCATTAACATGTCAAAAAGAAAAATATAATCCCATTATGCAGTAGGAGTTGGCTGATCTTTTTTCCTTACGTGGGATGATCTAAACGATGATGGGAGTTTATTTAGTTTGGCTACCACATTTGTCATGCGGTTATAGAGTTTTTTTAGTTCTATGAAATCAATAATTTTGCGCAGAGAGATATACCGTTGTTCCGCGGCAACGCACGGGGACTCATCTAGTAATATTTAGGAACGGAGGGAGTACTATGTAAAGAGTTAGGTGTCGCACGGTGATAGTGTGAGGTGGGCCATGTAATCACTGAGCCTGCATGTTTTCACTGCTCTTGCACGCTTCCGCTGTAAGAATGGAGAAATTTGTAATCTAGTAGTACTACCTCCTTTCACCGAAAGCGTGGGACATCCAGCAGTCCTACCACCTCAGTAATAAAGGCCAATGAGCCATCAAATCACATAGACCCAGCAGTAACCATCACTCTTGCGCCAGTGAGAGGTCGCGTCCGCTCTGCCCGGGCATGAATGCAGCACCGATTCTTTGGAGCGGCGCTGACCGTTTCGGGCGGGAAGTGCGTGCGGGCGATGGAGGGGCTTTGGGTGGGCTAGGCTGGTCAGGAGCGGGCGTGGCAGCTATCTGCATGTCCCTACCGGACACGCCCGGAAACGAGAGGATGCACCGACTCTCGCGGCTAAAATCGTACAGTACACAACATCTCTCTGTAGGAGTAGGTCGATCTGTCACTCTCTCTAACACACACATGCTGTTAAACACACACACACACACGCACGCACGCACACACGCACGCATCTTGGTCCCACTGCACCTTCTAACTTGAGGTCTCGGGTTCGATAACCACACTTGAGCATAATTTGTGCCAGGAGGATTCTTTGACTGGTCAAAATGTTTTCTAGGGTTTGCACGCTTCACACTCTCTCTCCAGTATATATATACACGATGGAGCCTCAGCGCATGTAGTTGCTCTCTTCACACCCTCTCGCCCTCTCCCTCCGTTCCGAATTACTTGTCGCAGGTATGGATGTATCTAGATGTATTTTAGTTCTAGATACATCCATTTCTTCGACGAGTAATTTGGAACGGAGGGAGTTGTTGCTCTCTTCACACTCTCTCGCCCTCTCCAAATTTAAACAAGACTTCGTTGGCCTCTCTCTCCCCTCACTGTTGCTCAAAGAGCCAGCAGGATCCGTCCGTCGGGAAGGGAAGGAGGCTTAACGCTGTCGTCGTTGGCGAGGGACTACCGGCGCAGCTGTTCACTTTCCACCCAGCGGCGGCGCGGGAGGGCCTCCAACCCCTTCTTCTTCGCCGCCGTCCCGTCGCCCATTGAACCACGCCCCAAGAACCTTAAGGTATAATTTACTTACTCCACATGCATTGCTCTAGCTGCATGTATACCATGAATCTAGGACGTGGTTCAAAGAGGAAAGGAGTGGGGGAAAGTAGTGGGAAAAGTCCTATGTAGCATGAATCTAGGACGTGGTTCAAAGAGGAAATGAAGGGGGGAAGTTGTATAGCATGAATCTAGGACGTGGTTCAAAGAGGAAAGGAATGGGGGAAAGTAGTGGGGAAAGTTGTATCACATAAATCTAGGACGTGGTTCAAAGAGGAAAGGAAGGGGCGAAAGTACTAGTTCAAAAAGGAAAGGAAGGGACAAGGCTGTAGAGTTTGAGCAGGACTAGATTTGCTGCTCTCACATAGGGAAAGGTGTCTAAAGATAACAAAACTGGGACCAACACAAATATGCTCCTTCGTTGTTTGTTCTTTGTTGCAACAGACTGTGCATGACCACAGTACATCGGTAGATGCACATGGTGCTGGTGCGTCCACTGTTCGGTGCAACTCATTAGCTGTTGTTAATCTAAGGCCCTGTTTGGTTAAAAACTACCTAGTCCCTACCTGCTTGGTTCCAGGGACTAAACATGGACTAGAGGTTATTAACTGACATGCTAAAAGACCATGTTACCCCTAGTAATGAACTAATAGAGACAAGGTGCGATGCATGGCAGGGGCAACTATTGGAAAAAGTCCCAAAAAGACTCCCTCGGGGTCTTCTTTCTTTAGTCCCAAATGCCCACTTTTAGTCCCCAAAAGTCCCTCCTGTTTGGTTTAGATGGGACTGACACGGAGTTTTTTTAGTCCCTACACCAAAATGTCCCTGTAAACAAACACCCTCTAATAATGCCGCTGGAAAATTGATGCAATGCCACAGTTAAAAGCAAATTACATGTTTAACGAATTTTATTGTTAATATAATCTCTATGTTAATATTAATCAATGCCACCATTTGAGAAATGCTACTGTCTTGCTTTCTTTCCCATTTAGATAAGGTAGATGCTTCTTTTTGTTGGCTTCTGTGTCATCCACCGTTATTGACCACTAATTGTTTCCTTTGCACCTCTGTGTAAACAGGGTTATCTACTTCACCTCGTTGCCATTGTGACCTTTTGTTGCACTTCACAAAACAATTTTGTTTTAAGAGTGTTTTGTGCAGTTCAACCAAAATGTCACTCCAACAACGTTGCTTGATTGCTTGATCTTAGTGGAACTGTACAAGAGGAGATCTTACTTCCTATCTGTTAAGGCGAATTTGGTTCAGATCTTCTTCTTGTGAGTTGTTTGAATTCCGCATCATGAGAGGTCAGTACTAGCCTTCTTTCACATGATTCTGCAGTGTGCTTTCATATGTTGTGCTACTTGTACGATAATGTTGCTTGATTTTAGTGAACTGCACAAATGGAGACAAGACTTCCAATCTGTATGTCCACCGTAATATCCCATTGAGGTAAGATAAGGATATTTCATAACTGCTGGCCTGTATTTTGCCACTTTCATCAGAAAATTAAGTTTAGTACTATACTTGTGCTCCCTAATTGACATGCCAAATCTTACATTGAAGGTGAAGCTTGTCTGTTATTGAACCAAGTGATGAAGGGGAAGAACAACCGGAAGAAAAACAAAAATCAACTCCCGGTGCTATAATGAAGCATTGGAACTATGATGACACAAGTAATGATATAGTTTTGCATCTTAATTTATTGCTATGGCTGGAATGAGCAATTGTTTTGCCACTGATTTGATGCCACTCTCAATGTAATATGTAATTATCCAACTTGTGCAAACAGGGATCGTCTTTGAAGATACCATATATTTTAGTGGAACTGCACAAGAAGATGTTGGAAACATTAAACTAATCGAGGAGTATATAGTAAGCATGGCCACCACCGTAGATAGCAACAGATGGTTCCGGAGAAGTGCTTCATCTGTATGCTCTACACAATAAGCCTCCTGACAAAGGTTGGTACTCGCCCACTGATTTCATCCATATGATTGAGCTTTGTCATCTCTATTGGTGTTGTGCTACTGTTTAGATACTGTCATGAAAAAGTGGTATTGTCCTTGAGAAGTGCTTCATATGTGCTGTTTTAAATATTTCCTTTCCTTTTTTCGAGCAAACAGGGATGCTAGCATTTAGTAGTCCTCTTGTCTTTGCACAACAGGATCATCTTCCTCTGAAGAACAATATGGAGTACGTGAAGTGACTAGTTCCGATTATGCCAGGATGAAGAAGCCATGTCTATCTTCTCATCAGAAGGAGCAGTTGAAGGATGGTTACATTACTCCCCACAAGACCAAACTAACTTCAGCTCAGAAGGACTGACAAATCTTCATCAGAAGGATCAGTTGAAGGATGTTGTTCTAGGATTCTTTCTGGTGAGTTCCATTTTTCTAAAAGTGTGCTCTACATGGACCATGTATGTGCCTGTTGAAACTGTCAATTCATAGTATAGTTTGCTTTATACTAATCACTTTTTTGTATTTGTGCAAACAGGGGTGCTCATCTTGATTTCAATGGGAACTGCACAAAATGTTCATGAATACATCGAATCATTCATTTCCACCACAAGAAAGGAGGTGCCGATAAGTTCAAGGCGTTGCAACATATAAGGGCGAAATCATACAAGCTACGCGTGAATTTGGTTGATTTTGGTGGAACTGCACAAAAAGAACAGTTGGTTTATTTAACACGAGGTGCCATGTCAATGTCCGAACGGATGGCAAACCCTGCCCATTCTTTATTCTTTAGTTGTGAAGTAAATATTGCCTCTGACATGTGAGTCACTGAGATGCATAATCATCGATTGTTTTGAATGTTCTCTATGAATTGTCAGGCCTGTGTGTTTGATTGCAATGTACAGAAACGCTAAAAAGCTGCTCAAACTCTTTGTACTCCTTCTGTTCCTTTTTACTTCGCACATTGTGAAAGTGCATACTTTTTGTATAATATTGGTCAAAGTAGAGATACTTTGACTACAGACAAAACTTGTATGCAGACTAGAAAGGACCGGAGGGAGTACATGTGAAACTGCTGTAAACGAGGTGATCACCCTGGGAATAATGCTAGTACATATTGTTTTGCATGTTCATCCAATGCCAGTGATACAGGAATTCGAACTAATCGAAATAAATTCATTCATACACGGTCGGATTTCATATAAACATGCCGGATTTCATTACATTTCATACATTCTTCAACTAAAAAGGGGTGCGCTGGAGGTATAATTAATTAACCGAAGCTACCCATGTAGCGACCCGACCTCAGATGGTCAAGTCTCTGTGCTTCTGTGTCATCCCTGGATCGGTAATGCTGACACACACAGTACTTGAAGGATTTATAACAGAGTAGCAATCACACACTTATTACATCGAAAGTCTCAAGAGAGAACTTATTACAATAATATGGCTTAAGGCCATCTAATACGATAACAGCGGAAGGCTTGGAAGATAAAGTGAGTCCATCAACTCCAACGGCATAACTGAGCTGCACGGCAACGACCTAACGAACCTTACTCCTCGTTTGAAAAGTCTGCAACATAATACGTTACAGCCCGAAACGGGTCAACACATGGAATATGTTGGCAAAGTAACACAGTAGAGCAAGAACAAAAATAATGCTATCACTACATGCATATTTGGCTGGTGAAAAGCTCTAGCCAATTTTTCCCTACAACAAAGGAATAGATTTTAATTTTACTATCATGGTAGTTGAAACATCATTGAGAAGGTTCCTCCAACTCAATCCCAATTAAAGTGATTAACAACCCAAGAATATTAATTAAACATGATGAGATACATGTGATAACCCAAGTACTAGATACTCAAGAATTGTCCATAACCGGGGACACGGCTAACCATGATTAGATTGTACACTCTGCAAAGGTTTGCGCACTTTTCCCCACAAGACTCGATCTCCTCCGTTGGATTTCTCGCACTACAGGGTGTTTGAGAAACGGATGACCGAGACACAGTCTTTCAGAAACATTAACTCTCTACTCCGGACAGACCATACCAAACCTACATCCCACTACCTGCTGATCTGCCTCTTCAAGAGCTTCACGTAACTTACTCAACTATGCTAGAGCCCATAATAGCTTGTGGCTACACACGGAAGTTTCTAGCATGAATCATCTCAGTTCCCTTTGAGCCTGGGTGGCAGTCCATAGGAAGATCACACGGGTGCTCTGGGATTTCCAAAAAATACAGGCAACACTGGGTACTCCAGGTGCCTCAATCCACCCAGTTGTTTGATTAAGTTGCCACCTTAAGTTGAACCATTAATTTAACAATCTCACATCTGTCATGGATTTCACTCAAACCCAAACCACGTCTATGAGCATAGCATAGCATAGTAATATAAGCAACACGTAGAGTAACTCCCAGGGGTTTGAATGTAACAGGGCAATAGGTTCTACCTCATCAAGTACTTCCCAACCCACAAGTTAATGACGTCCTAATCATGCAATGTTTGAGGATTGGAACTAATGTGTAAAAACTAGGTGATAAAGGGATATGATCAAAGTGTTACTTGCCTTGCTGACGATCTGCGAAACCTAGGGACTCGTAATAGCACGCTTCACACTCCAGGTGTTCTATCGCAAGCAAACAATAGCATACATAAGTAACAAGCAATGATGCACAAGCAAAACTCAAATAAAAGAGGTTGACCAGAAAGTTCAAATTAAGAACTCTAGTTCGCAAAAAGAATCAAATCAAACGGAGCAACGAAACTCAAACGGCGAAAGAGAGAAGCTTTGTTTAATAATCTAAAACTAGGTCAAATTTTACAGTAGATAAAACTTGTTTGAGTTGGTTAAACGGAAAGAGGGTTTCGAGGCGAAACTCCAGGCGCTTGAATCGCCTGATTCCGACTAATGAGCAAAAAGATAAACAGAAACTAAGATCGGATCAGAAATCACGATCAGAGAAAATGACGGATTAAATCCGATAAAAGAAAACTGACGAACAGACTAACGAACGAGCGTTCGTTAGTTGTATCTAACGGGCGAAGAACCATTCGTTAAAACGAACGTTCGGACGAACGTCCGTTAACTAGAAGAACCAAGAAAAAAACCGGCGATCCAAAAAAAACGAATCTAGGTTTTTTTTAAAAACCGAACGGTTTTAGAAAGAAAAACCGGCGGCGGATCCGGCGACTACCTCCGGCGAGGGGCTCCGGCGGGGCGGGGTGCGGGCGACGGGGCGGCGGCTCGGCGGTGGCAGCAAGCGGCGGCGGCGGGGCTCGGCTGCTGCTGTGGCGGTGGCGAGGCAGGCGGCGGCAAGCGGCGGCTGCGGCTTGGGGCGGCGGGGCGGGCGCGGTGGGGTGGCGGTTTGGGCGGCAGGGTGGCGGTTTATAAAGGGGGCGGGGGTGGCGGCTTGCTTGGGCGAGGGGGCGCCCGGGGAGGAGTCGAGCCGGACTCTCCTCGGCGTCCGTGCCGGGCACAGCGGCGCGGGCGAGGGAGGCGGTGGCACGGGCGGGCCGGCCTGGCTCGGCTGGGCCTTAGGCCCAGTCGGGCGCGGGAACTTTTTTTATATATAATTTTGCCGACGGAAATAAAATTCTAGAAAAATAAATAAAAATCTAAAAATGCCAAAACAAATTTTCACCGTCTAAATAAAATATTTAGAACGAGATGAACATTTTCTTGGCCCTAAAATGCAATTTTGAAAACGTGCATTTTTTTTCTAATGCAACAAATTGCTATAAAATCCAAATGGAACAAATATTTGATTTTAATATTTTTCCTCCAACATTTCATTTATTTTGGAGAAGTCATCTTATCTCCTCTCTTGTATTTTAATATGGAATATTTTCAGAGAGAAAAATAATTAAAACCAAAATCCTCGTTTCAAAATTTGATAAAGATCAAATTTGAAAACCGGGAACTCCCCAACTCTCTCCGAAGGTCCTTGAGTTGCTTAGAATTTTGAGGATCGCGAGACGAAATGCGAATAAAATATGTTATGCATGGATGACTATGTATAACATTCCAAATTGAAAATTTGGGATGTCACAAACCTACCCCCCTTAAGATGAATCTCGCCCTCGAGATTCGGGTTGGCTAGAAAATAGGTGTGGGTGGTCTTTGCGAAGATCATCCTCTCGTTCCCATGTGGCTTCATCCTCGGTATGGTGGCTCCACTGAACTTTACAAAACTTGATAACCTTACTTCGGGTGATTCTGCTAGCAAACTCCAGAATCTTAACTGGTTTCTCCTCATAAGTCAAATCACTGTCCAACTGAATCGCCTCCAGGGGTACTGTATCTCTTAGCGGTATATCTGCCATCTCGGCATGACACTTCTTCAGCTGTGAAACGTGGAACACATCATGGACTCCTGACAATCCCTCAGGTAACTCCAACTTGTAGGCAACTTCTCCCATCCGTTCCAAAATGCGATACGGTCCTACAAATCTCGGGGCTAACTTTCCTTTAACTCCAAAACGTTTCACTCCTCGCAAGGGCGATACTCGTAGATATGCTCTGTCTCCAATTTCGTAGATTACCTCCTTGCGTTTTGAGTCTGCATAACTCTTCTGCCTGGACTGAGCAATCTTCAGTCGGTCTCGGATCAATTTTATCTTCTCCTCAGACTCCTTGATCAAGTCTGGTCCAAACAACTGTCGGTCTCCTACCTCGTCCCACATTAACGGTGTTCTGCATCTTCGTCCATACAGGGCTTCAAACGGTGCCATCTTCAAACTGGCTTGATAGCTATTGTTGTAGGAAAACTCTGCGTATGGCAAATTGTCATCCCAACTGGATCCATAATCTAGCGCACAGGCTCTCAACATGTCCTCCAAAATTTGGTTCACTCTCTCGGTCTGTCCATCTGTCTGCGGGTGGAAAGCTGTACTGAACTCTAACCTTGTTCCCAAAGTATGATGTAACTGATGCCAGAACTTTGAAGTAAACTGTGTCCCTCTATCTGATACAATGGTCCTCGGAACTCCATGCAGACATACGATCCTGCACATATATATCTTGGCCAACTTTGCTCTTGTATAGGTGGTTTTTACTGGGATGAAGTGAGCTACTTTGGTTAAGCGATCAACTAGTACCCATATGGAATCGTATCCTGCTTTGGTCCTGGGCAATCCTGTGATAAAGTCCATGCCCAGTTTATCACACTTACATTCGGGTATCGGCATAGGCTGTAACAGTCCTGCTGGCTTCTGATGTTCTACCTTAACTTTCTGACATACATCACATATGGCGACATACTCGGCAATATCCTTCTTCATACCGGTCCACCAGAAACGTTCCTTCAAATCCAAATACATCTTGGTGTTTCCGGGGTGTATCGAGTATGGTGAGTCATGGGCCTCTTGAAGTATTAACTTCCTGATCTCCTGGTTATTGGGCACATAAACTCGGTCCTCAAACCATAGGGTATCGTGCTCATCTTCACGAAAACCTTTGGCCTTTCCTTTGCTCATCTTCTCCTTTATCTCAGCAATCTCCTTGTCCTCTTTATGGGCTTCCTGAATCTTGTCCAGCAATGTCGACTGGACCTCCATTATTGCAATAAATCCTCTAGGAACAATCTCCAATCGAAGTTCCATGATGTCCCCTGCTAATTCCTTCGGCAGTCCCTTACTTTCTAGGATATTAGCATAACTCTTCCGGCTCAAAGCGTCTGCTACGACATTGGCCTTTCCTGGATGATAGTGTAGTTTCATGTCATAATCCTTTCTAAGCTCCAACCATCTTCTCTGTCGAAGGTTCAGTTCCTTCTGGGTGAAAATGTACTTCAAACTCTTATGGTCCATGTAAACATCACAACGGTTTCCAATAAGGTAATGTCTCCAGGTCTTCAATGCATGCACTACGGCTGCTAACTCCAAATCATGCGTGGCATAGTTCAACTCATGAGGTTTTAGTTATCGTGAGGCATACGAAACAACTCTCCCGTCCTGCATAAGCACACATCCAAGTCCTAAGCGTGAGGCATCGCAGTACACTTGGAACTCCTTATGTATATCTGGCAGTACTAGCACTGGGGCTGTAGTCAAACGTTTCTTCAATTCCTGGAAACTTGCCTCGCAATCTTTTGTCCATTTAAACTTAGTATCCTTCTTCAACAGTTCAGTCATTGGTTTTGCAATCTTGGAAAAGTTCTCAATAAATCTCCGGTAGTATCCTGCAAGTCCAAGAAAATTGTGGATCTCGCTAACTGAAACGGGTGCCAACCATTCAGTGACTAACTGAATTTTGCTGGGGTCTACTGCTATACCTTCTCCCGATATAACATGTCCAAGGAACCTGACTTCCTTCAACCAAAATTCGCATTTGCTAAACTTAGCATACAACTGGTGTTCCCTGAGTTTCTCGAGAACTAAGCGCAAATGCTCCTTGTGCTCCTCCTCGTTCTTCGACTATACCATAATATCATCAATAAACACCACAACAAACTTGTCCAAATACTCCATGAACACCTTGTTCATCATGCTCATGAAATAGGCAGGGGCGTTAGTTAGTCCAAATGACATGACCGTGTACTCGTATAATCCATATCGTGTTGTGAATGTTGTCTTCGGTATGTCCTTCTCTCGTATCTTCAACTGATGATACCCCGATCGCAAATCGATCTTCGAAAACACTTTAGCTCCTTGCAACTGATCAAACAGGTCGTTGATCATCGGCAGTGGGTACTTGTTCTTAATCGTCACTTCATCTAATGCTCGATAATCAACAACCATCCTTAGGGATTTATCTTTCTTCTCAACCAGAAGTACTGGGGCTCCCCAAGGTGATGAACTTCTTCAGATGTATCCTTTCTCCAATAATTCCTTGATCTGTTTCTTAATTTCTTCCAGATCATTTGCGGGCATCCGATAGGGTCTTTTGGATATTGGTCCTATTCCTGGTAACAGCTATATCAGAAACTCAATATCTCTGTCCGGTGGCATGCCTGGTAACTCCTCTAGGAAAACATCCGGGTAATCCTTTACTACCGGCACTTCCTCCTGAACAACTCCCGTAAGGGCATTCACTTGGCTCCTTTTAGGCACATGCCTAGACACATACTTAATCCTTTTTCCCTCCGGGGTGGTGAGATAAGTCGACTTACTCGCACAGTCAATGCTTCCTCCATACTTTGACATCCAGTCCATACCCAATATCACATCCAATCCTTGCGACTCCAAGATAATTAGGTCGGACGGAAACACATGTGTGCCAATGGTTAAGGGTATCTGGTCACACCATCGGCTAGCCATATACTCTGCTCCGGGTGAACTTACTAAAAGAGGGGTCCTAAGGGTTTGGGTTGGTAGTTTAAACTTATCCACGAATCCCCTTGATATGTATGAATGCGATGCACCAGTATCGAAAAGAACAAGAGCGGTAAATGACTTAACCAAAAACTTACCTATTACCGCGTCCGGCTGCTCTTCAACCTCCTCCATGTTAACGTGGTTCACTTGTCCTTTGTTGAATGGATTTGGCTTCTTCTCAGTGCTCCCATTTCCATTTCCATTCTTTCCTTTAGGGCACTCCGTGGCGTAGTGTCCAGTCTTCCCGCACTTGAAACACGTAACATGACTTAAGTCCCTTTTGGCAGGTGTGGCTGGGTTGGGGCGGTTATGATTATTGTTGGTTCCATTCCCATTCCCATTCTTAGAACCATTGTGGTTATGCGATCCTCCTCCAGTGTGGTTGTGACCTCCATGGTTATGAACAAGTCCTCCCGAGTTCGGGGTTAGGCGAGGTTTCTGCTGAGCTCCTGAGTTATACTTCCCTTGTCCATACTTCCTCTTGCGGTTCTCAATCTGCTGTTGCTTCCCTTCAATCATAAGAGCCTTATCTACCAACTCCTGGTAGTTGTTGAAGGTTGCTACCATCAACTGCATACTCATCTCATCATTCAGCCCTTCCATAAACTTCTCCTGTTTCGCTGCATCTGTGGCCACATCATCTGGGGCGTAGCGAGATAACTTGCTAAACTCATCCACGTACTGAGCCACAGTACGGTTCCCTTGGCGTAGGTTGCGAAACTCCCGCTTCTTCATCTGCATAGCTCCAGTTGAGACATGGGCGGTGCGGAAAGCTTGCTGAAACTGGTCCCAAGTGATATTGGCTATAGGAACAGTGGCTGTGTAATTCTCCCACCATGAGGCTGCTGGTCCATCCAATTGATGTGCGGCAAAGCGCACCCTCTCAGCATCCATGCAATCTGCGGTGGTCAACTCCCTTCCAATACGGTGTAGCCAATGATCAGCAACTATAGGCTCGGTGCTACTGGAAAACACCGGCGGCTTTAACCTTAGAAAACGGGCTAGGTTGTCCACGGGCGGCGGGTTGTTGTTGTTGTTGTTGCCCTGGTTCTGAACTAGCAATTGCATCAACGTATTCTGCTGTTGGATCAACTGGGTGAGCTCCGGTGGGAAGGCAAAACCAGTGTCACGTCTCGGAGGCATCTGAGGGGTTTAGATGGAAGAGATTTAGAATAGAAAAGAGGTCTAATGAGAAAACACTACCCATATGCACATGAGACAAACACAATCATTTCACTCAATCAATCAAGCAAGGGCATACAAACGATCTAGAACTATCGCACAAGTGCTCAACTACTACTAAATACATGGGGGAATACTAGTGATATATGGTAGTCATCTGGAAATTTTGATCGGTGGAAGACTCCATGATGTCTGCTCTAGCTTCGTCTTGATAGTCATCATCACTAGGATCGGAATCGGTGTCGTCGATGATGATGTAGTTGTCCGGGCAAGTGCGATCTTCGTCTTCGTCTCCCGGTGCTGGTCCTCCCATGATTACTCCGATCTTCTTGACTAGGTCGTCATTCTTCTCCAGTAGTGTCTTGATTTCCTCCTCATATCCATCACGTGTAAACTTGAGTTCTTCCTCCAGTTCGATGATCCTAGTCGTTGCCTTCTTCAAGTCCATCATGTCCGCGCTCATCTGGTTCTCCTGGCGTCGAATGTGTTGGTTTAACTCCTGAATGAAGGCGGCAATGGATCTATCCTTCCTGGTGCTGATTACTTCCCATTGCTCGTCTCGGCGCCCACATATTTGGTAAATAGTGTCCTTAAGTTCCCTGTTGTAAACTTCTCCAATTCGTCCAATGGTAATGTGGGCTGCCATGCTCTTGCCTAGACTCCAGGTGGGTGCTTCGAAAGAAAACTCTATGGGTTTAGAAGTTGGCGAGAACGTCCTTCCTGGAACTTGTACTTGAATCATCCAACGCTCCTCTTCAGGTAAAGTGGCGTTGTACGTCCCGGTGAAGCTTGGTATTCCAATGTTCAAGTACCTAGTGACTTCCTTCAAGTGACGTCCAAAAGGTGTGTCTTCATCCGGTTGTGCAAACTTGTTCTTCATCTCCGTCATCCTAAAGAGTAGAAAATGGAGAGGAGTCAGAAATGAGAAAAGAGGTGTGACCTAGGGTTTATCTTAGTGGTCGTGTCCTACACTCAGCGTGTGCTCTGATACCATCTTGTAGCGACCCAACCTCAGATTGTCAAGTCTCTGTGCTTCCGTGTCATCCCCGGATCGGTAATGCTGACACACACAGTACTTGAAGGATTTATAACAGAGTAGCAATCACACACTTATTACATCGAAAGTCTCAAGAGAGAACTTATTACAATAATATGGCTTAAGGCCATCTAATACAATAACAGCGGAAGGCTTGGAAGATAAAGTGAGTCCATCAACTCCAACGGCATAATTGAGCTGCACGCAACGACCTAACGAACCTTACTCCTCGGCTGAAAAGTCTGCAACATAATATGTTGCAGCCCGAAATGGGTTAGCACATGGAATATGCTGGCAAAGTAACACAGTAGAGCAAGAACAAAAATAATGCTATCACTACATGCATATTTGGCTGGTGAAAAGCTCTATGGTTACAGTTTTGTGAAAAGCCAATTTTTTCCTACAACAAAGGAATAGATTTTAATTTTACTATCATGGTAGTTGAAACATCATTGAGAAGGTTCCTCCAACTCAATCCCAATTAAAGTGATTAACAACCCAACAATATTAATTAAACATGATGAGATACATGTGATAACCCAAGTACTAGATACTCAAGAATTGTCCATAACTGGGGACACGGCTAACCATGATTAGATTGTACACTCTGCAGAGGTTTGCGCACTTTTCCCCACAAGACTCGATCTCCTCCGTCGGATTTCTCGCACTACAGGGTGTTTGAGAAACAGATGACCGAGACACGGTCTTTCAGAAACACTAACTCTCTAATCCGGACAGACCATACCAAACCTACATCCCACTACCTGCTGATCTGCCTCTTCAAGAGCTTCACGTAACTTACTCAACTATGCTAGAGCCCATAATATCTTGTGGCTGCACACGGAAGTTTCTAGCATGAATCATCTCAGTTCCCTTTGAGCCTGGGTGGCGGTCCATAGGAAGATCACACGGGTACTCCGGGATTTCCAAAAAATACAGGCAACACTGGGTACTCCAGGTGCCTCAATCCACCCAGTTGTTTGATTAAGTTGCCACCTTAAGTTGAACCATTAATTTAACAATCTCACATCTGTCATGGATTTCACTCAAACCCAAACCACGTCTACGAGTATAGCATAGCATAGTAATATAAGCAACACGTAGAGTAACTCCCAGGGGTTTGAATGTAACAGGGCAATAGGTTCTACCTCATCAAGTACTTCCCAACCCACAAGTTAATGATGTCCTAATCATGCAATGTTTGAGGATTGGAACTGATGCGTAAAAACTGGGTGATAAAGGGATATGATCAAAGTGTTACTTGCCTTGCTGACGATCTGCGAAACCTAGGGACTCGTAATAGCACGCTTCGCACTCCGGGTGTTCTATCGCAAGCAAACAATAGCATACATAAGTAACAAGCAACGATGCACAAGCAAAACTCAAATAAAAGAGGTTGACCAGAAAGTTCAAATTAAGAACTATGGTTTGCAAAAAGAATCAAATCAAATGGAGCAACGAAACTCAAACTGCGAAAGAGAGAAGCTTCGTTTACTAATCTGAAACTAGGTTAAGTTTTACAATAGAGAAAACTTGTTTGAGTTGGTTAAACGGAAAGAGGGTTTCGAGATGAAACTCCAGGCGCTTGAATCGCCTGATTCCGACTAACGAGCAAAAAGATAAACAGAAACTAAGATCGGATCAGAAATCGCGATCAGAGAAAATCGCGGATTAAATCCGATAAAAGAAAACTGACGAACAGACTAACAAACGAGCGTTCGTCAGTTGTATTTAACGGGCGAATAACCATTCGTTAAAACGAACGTTCGGACGAACGTTCGCTAACTAGAAGAACCAAGAAAAAAAATGGCGATCCGAAAAAAAAACGAATCTAGGGTTTTTTTTAAAAAACCGAATGGTTTTAGAAAGAAAAACTGGCAGCGGATCCGGCGACTACCTCCGGTGAGGGGCTCCGGCGGGGCGGGGTGCGGGCGGCGGGGCGGCGGCTCGCGGGGCGGCGGCGGCTCGGCGGCGGCAGCAAGCGGTGGCGGCAGGGCTCGGCTGCGGCAGCGGCGGCAAGCGGCTGCGGCTTGGGGCGGCGGGGCACGCGCGGTGGGGTGGCGGTTTGGGTGGCGGGGTGGCGGTTTATCAAGGGGGCGGGGGCGGCGGCTTGCTTGGGCGAGGGGCGCCCGGGGAGGAGTCCGAGCCGGATTCTCCTCGGCGTCCGTGCCGGGCACGGCGGCGCGGGCGAGGGAGGCGGTGGCACGGGCGGGCCGGCCTGGCTCGGCTGGGCCTTAGGCCCAGTCGGGCGTCGGAACTTTTTTTTATATATAATTTTTCCAACGGAAATAAAATCCTAGAAAAATAAATAAATAACTAAAAATGCCAAAACAAATTTTCACCGTCTAAATAAAATATTTAGAACGAGATGAACATTTTCTTGGCCCTAAAATGCAATTTTGAAAACGTGCAATTTTTTTTCTAATGCAACAAGTTGCTATAAAATCCAAATGGAACAAATATTTGATTTTAATATTTTTCCTCCAACATTTCATTTATTTTGGAGAAGTCATCTTATCTCCTCTCTTGTATTTTAATATGAAATATTTTTGGAGAGGAAAATAATTAAAACCAAAATCCTCGTTTCAAAATTTGATAAAGATCAAATTTGAAAACCGGGAAATCCCCAACTCTCTCCGAAGGTCCTTGAGTTGCCTAGGATTTTGAGGATCGCGAGACGAAATGCGAATAAAATATGTTATGCATGGATGACTATGTATAACATTCCAAATTGAAAATTTGGGATGTTACAACCCACCTGTGTCCCGCTGAGCCGAACAGAAGCTTCAGTGACTTAACTGCAGGTGCAGTTGCGTAACTGACATGTGGCATGTTGGGCCCACGTGTCAGTCAGCCAACTGCACCAGCAGTTAAGTAGAAGCAGCGTTCTTCTCCAGCGCAGCTCTCCGACTCCACGTCGCTGCCAAGAAGCTAACCGGCCGTCAATGGTCAACCCGCCTAGCTTGGCTTCAACCGGAGGGTAGCAGTGGTGGCCTTACTTGGACCCAAGCGGCGGCGACCTACCGTGTTCTACTCTTCCTCGTTTTCTGTGTGGCGCGGCCTCGTTGGCAGCGGGGCGGGGCCTCGACGGAGCCGGCGATGTCCTCTGCCTCGTTGTTGGCGGGACAGGGCCTCGGCGGAGCCGGCGGTGTCCTCTGCCTCGTTGTTGGTGGGGCGGGGCCTCGGCGGAGCCGGCGGTGTCCTCTGCCTCGTTGTTGGTGCCGCAGGGCCTCAGCGGAGCAGGGCCTCGTCGACGCCAGGGGAGCGGGGACTCGTCGGAGCCGGCATTGTCCTCTGCCTCGTCCTCGGTCTCGCCAAACAGCGCCTCACCCGCTTCATCGCCCTCTTTGCTAGCCTCTTTGTAGGCGGCCGCAGCCTCCGTCACCTGCATGCGTTACCGCCAGCGCTCGAGGCGGCCCTTGCGGGCGGAGCGGTACGAGTCGAGCAGCGCCTCCTGCTCCGCCCACTCCGTGGCGATCTGCTCCTCCGCCTGCAGGTCCTCCTCGAGGAGATGGTGGTTGTAGGCGGCGTCGGCCTGCGCCTCCCGAAACTGCTCCTCACGCATTTGCCTCACCATGTCCATATGTTGGGCACGGGCCTCGCCTATGGTCATGGTGCAATGTACCGGCGAGGATGGCGCGGAGGAGAGGGTTGGCGCCGGATCGTCGACTACCATGTTCTCCATTGGGACGTCATCGTCCTCCGGCTGCGTGACGGCCAGCCGGTCGGCAGCAATGGCTGCCATCTCCTTGTAGTCCGTCGTCCGCCTGTCCCGAAGAGCGCTGGAGCGCGAGAAAGCCATGGTGGGCAGTAGTGGTGTGGACAGGAGAAAGGGAACAGATGCGGATGACTGCGGCTATGGCCGGCGCAGCAGTTTATATAGCAATGGTGGGCGGGCAGAGGGACGGACGTGTGGCGCCCGAGTAGCCGCCTCGGCAACCATGTATCATTAATGTGGGTGGCAGATGGACGGACGGACGGCACTTGTGTTGTTTGAAGGCAGAGCAATCGCCTGCACCGGGAAGCGGGGAGGGCGGCGCTGACTGTTTCAAGCGGAAAGCGCGCGCGGGCGAGGAGATGACTTTACTTGGAGAGGATGACAATGGGGACCCACCAAGTCCATAGCCTCACGTACGCAAGTGCCTCCTTATTTTATATTTATATATATATATATATAACTATAATTTATTTTGCTTCTTCCTGGTTTCCTAACATCACGGTCCCACACCATTGTCAACCTATGTAGTGCTCCCTCCTTTCTGGTTTATACGGCTTATCTCAAAATTTTAGTTTTTCCATTTTATAAGGCTCAATTTGGTTGTTCCCCATCACATGTTCAGACTTCAAGGTGCATTAAATCATTGCATGCAAGTATTAAGAAAAAACTGACCAATGCATGCACTTTATGCATGCATGCATTGCAATTAATGCATTCGTAAACATAATTTTTTGAGAAAAACAAGAGCATTAATTGGGTGTTTTTGCAAACTACAAAAAATATTCCACCACTCATCATCTACCTTGGTTGGTGAGATTTTTGAATTGAGCCTTATAAACCAGAAAGGAGGGAGTAGTCAATAAACGAGAGAATTGCACAAGAGGCGGCCGACAGCTGGGACCAAGCAACTCGAGCAGTATTTGTGTTTTTGAGGTGTGAGCACTGCAGAGTTTTTCGATGTTTAGCCCAGATATTATTTTTTCTCCTGTGAACAACAACGAAAACATCGCTGCAGGTATTAACTGGGCGGGCTGTGGCCCGTATAGCCCAGGCCAGATATCCAGTCCAGATATTAATTTTTTTCAAGTTGAAAATGGCTAGCCCCGCTATACTTTTTTTTAGGAATAGCCAGGCAAGGTCAAGTTGTTATTCTCCACCCCACTGGGCTGCAAATCTTTCCTAGGAGGGATGCATTAGGCTTAACAAGAAAATGGGCTTTAAGACATAATAAATGGGATGTAATTATAAAAACTGGGCAATAACTATAAAAAAATGCACCAAACACGTGATTACTTTGTAAAATATTATTTTTGGATATTAAAAATTTTAATTTCATTAATTGTTGTGAGCGCAATGTTTCGTTGGATTTTTACATAATATAATTTATACTGAAATTGTATTTAATATGACTAGAAATTTCGGGATAAAAATATTTCGGATCCCATCAAACTGTGGGAAATTTTATTGAATTCTGTTTTGCACGGTTGGTTGAAGTGGACTGTACTTTTAACAAACTGTAAATGGGTTGTAGTAAATTCCTTTAGAATTCAAAAATGGGCTTCACATTCTTACAAATCTCAAATGGGCTATAAGTTCTCTGCCACACACTTCTGGCCTTACTAAGTTGACGCGTCCCCTCAAAAACAGAGTTGATGCGTATGCAAGGCTTTGTCAACTTATAGTCAACACACGGTTCTAGTAGCAGTGGCCGTTGGATGTCCATCTAACGGATGCCGTGCTTCTTCTTCAATCTCGGATATTCTAGCTTCACCCTCCCAAAAAATGATTCCTCCCCCTGACATATGGGGCGCACCGTTTCGGAAGCTGACATGTGGGCCTACTAAGTTGACGTACCAAGGGCTTTGTCAACTTAGTCAATATAAACGATTCTAGCTGCAGTGACCGTACGATGTCCATCCAACGACCGTCGTGCTTCTTCAACCTCTGGTCTTCTTTTGCTCCAGCCGCCCAAAGCAGCGCCGGTCGTGTCGCATGCTCCTGCCTCCCGTGGCCGGCTGTGCTGCCGCGGAGGCCTCACCGCCCCCTACTATTCCCATCGCTGGCCAGGCCCTGTGGCGACGGCAGCCTCACACCGCAGCCGAACCAGTGAAATCTCGTACTCCTCTCCGCATGGGCTTGCACTGCCGCGTCTTCCCCGGCTCCCCGTCGTCCCCTTCCTAGGCCTCGTCATCGTCCACCGCTCTGGTGCTCTCGGCGCGGCGTGGTCAACGTGGTCAAGGAACGACTTCCATCGGATGTGGACTGTACATGGAGAGGCTGACAGCTGGGTCCAAGGCCGCAGCAAGGAAGTGCCTCCTTATTACGTGGAAAATAATGATTCCTCCACCTGACAGCTGGGACCCACCGGATGGGCCACTGTATTTCGTGAAAAAAAATGTTTCCCCCTGACTGCTGGGACCCACCAGCTACATCTTCGCACGCAAGGAAGTGCGTTTGGGCAAAAAAACGATTCGCCCCCCTGACTGCTCGGACCCACCAGCTACATCTTCGCAGGCAACGAAGTGCCTGACAGTCGGGACCCACCTAGTCGAAGCGTACGTAGCGTTGTCATTCTAGTCGCGAACGTGTGCGTACATAGTGGTCGATGTAGAGGCGCACACGTGTCGTAGTAGAGACGCGCACGTGTAGTAGTAGAGGCGCGCACGTAGCATGTACACGTACGTACAGCGGCCAGGGTGCAAGAAAGAAAATACGGCCATGTATGTGTACATACGGGCGGGGTCTCTAACGCCTACTCGCGCATATGTACGGCCAGGACTCGTGTACATTGCTGGGTCGGAATGGAGAAACAGCGTCGTCGTCGTGTTCATGGGGAGGCAACGGAATGCATCATGTTCATGGGGAGGCAACGGAATGCGTCGTTTTCATGGGGAGGCAACGGAATGCGTCGTGTTCATCAGGAGGCAACGGAACACGTGGGAGCCAACCGGCTGGGTCAGAACGGAATGTGTGGTCGTGTTCATCGGGAGGGCTTCGACGGAATAGGCGATGGAAACGAGGCCTGGCATACCGCAGAACGGAGGAAATGGACCTCCTACGTGTTGGGGAACGTAGCAGAATTTTAAAATTTTCTACGCATCACCAAGATCAATCTATGGATTCATCTAGCAACGAGGGAAAGGGGAGTGCATCTACATACCCTTGTAGATCGCGAGCGGAAGCGTTCAAGAGAACGGGGTTGATGGAGTCGTACTCGTCGTGATCCAAATCACCGATGGCCAAGTGCCGAACGGACGGCACCTCCGCGTTCAACACACGTACGGTTGGGAAGACGTCTCCTCCTTCTTGATCTAGCAAGGGGAAGGAGAGGTTGATGGAGATCCAGCAGCACAACAACGTGGTGGTGGAAGCAGCGATGATCTCGGCAGGGCTTCGCCAAGCTCCAACGAGAGAGAGAGAGAGAGAGAGAGAGAGAGGTGTTACGAGGGGAGAGGGAGGCGCCAAAGGCTTGGGTACGGCTGCCCTCCCTCCCCCCACTATATATAGGGCCCCTAGGGGGGCGCCGGGCCTAGGAGATGCGATCTCCAAGGGGGGCGGCGGCCAAGGGGGACTTGCCCCCCAAGCCAAGTGGGGCGCCACCCACCCCTAGAGTTTCCAACCCTAGGCGCAGGGGGAGGCCCATGGGGGGCGCACCAGCCCACTAGGGGCTGGTTCCCCTCCCACTTCAGCCCATGGGGCCCTCCGGGATAGGTGGCCCCACCCGGTGGACCCCCGGGACCCTTCCGGTGGTCCCGGTACAATACCGATTACCCCCAAAACTTTCCCGATGGCCGAAACTAGACTTCCTATATATAAATCTTCACCTCCGGACCATTCCGGAACTCCTCGTGACGTCCGGGATCTCATCCGCGACTCCGAAAAACTTTTGGGTTACTGCATACTAATATCTCTACAACCCTAGCGTCACCGACCTTAAGTGTGTAGACCCTACAGGTTCGGGAGACATGTAGACATGACCGAGACGACTCTCCGGTCAATAACCAACAGCGGGATCTGGATACCCATGTTGGCTCCCACATGTTCCACGATGATCTCATCGGGTGAACCACAATGTCGAGGATTCAATCAATCCCGTATTCAATTCCCTTTGTCAATCGGTACGTTACTTGCCCGAGATTCGATCGTCGGTATCCCAATACCTTGTTCAATCTCGTTACCGGCAAGTCACTTTACTCGCACCGTAATGCATGATCCCGTGACCAAACACTTGGTCACATTGAGCTCATTATGATGATGCATTACCGAGTGGGCCCAGAGATACCTCTCCGTCATACGGAGTGACAAATCCCAGTCTCGATCTGTGTCAACCCAACAGATGCTTTCGGGGATACCTGTAGTATACCTTTATAGTCACCCAGTTATGTTGTGACGTTTGGTACACCCAAAGCACTCCTACGGCATCCAGGAGTTACACGATCTCATGGTCTAAGGAAATGATACTTGACATTGGAAAAGCTCTAGCAGACGAACTACACGATCTTGTGCTATGCTTAGGATTGGGTCTTGTCCATCACATCATTCTCCTAATGATGTGATCCCATTATCAATGACATCTAATGTCCATAGTCAGGAAACCATGACTATCTGTTGATCAACGAGCTAGTCAACTAGAGGCTCACTAGGGACATGTTATGGTCTATGTATTCACACATGTATTATGATTTCCGGATAACACAATTATATCATGAATAATAGACAATTATCATGAACAAGGAAATATAATAATAATCATTTTATTATTGCCTCTAGGGCATATTTCCAATAGTCTCCCACTTGCACTAGAGTCAATAATCTAGTTACATTGTGATGAATCGAACACCCGTAGAGTTCTGGTGTTGATCATGTTTTGCTCGTGGAAGAGGTCTAGTCAACGGATCTGCGACATTCAGATCTGTATGTACTTTGCAAATATCTATGTCTCCATCTTGAACATTTTCATGAATGGAGTTGAAGCGACGCTTGATGTGCCTAGTCTTCTTGTGAAACCTGGGCTCCTTGGCAAGGGCAATAGCTCCAGTGTTGTCACAGAAGAGGGTGATCGGCCCCGACGCATTGGATATGACTCCTAGGTCGGTGATGAACTCCTTCATCCAGATTGCTTCATGTGCTGCCTCCGAGGCTGCCATGTACTCCGCTTCACATGTAGATCCCGCCACGACGCTTTGCTTGCAACTGCACCAGCTTACTGCCCCACCATTCAAAATATACACGTATCCGTTTTGTGACTTAGAGTCATCCAGATCTGTGTCGAAGCTAGCGTCGACGTAACCCTTTACGACGAGCTCCTCGTCACCTCCATATACGAGAAACATATCCTTAGTCCTTTTCAGGTACTTCAGGGTGTTCTTGACCGCTGTCCAGTGTTCCATGCCGGGATTACTTTGGTACCTTCCTACCAAAATTACGACAAGGTTTACATCAGGTCTGGTGCACAGCATGGCATACATGATAGACCCTATGGCTGAGGCATAGGGGACGACACTCATCTTTTCTCTATCTTCTGCCGTGGTCGGACATTGAGCTGAGCTCAATTTCACACCTTGCAACATAGGCAAGAACCCCTTCTTGGACTGATCCATATTGAACTTCTTCAATATCTTATCAAGGCATGTGCTTTGTGAAAGACCTATGAGGCGTCTCGATCTATCTCTATAGATCTTGATGCCTAATATGTAAGCAGCTTCTCCAAGGTCCTTCATTGAAAAACACTTATTCAAGTAGGCCTTAATACTGTCCAAAAGTTCTATATCATTTCCCATCAAAAGTATGTCATCCACATATAATATGAGAAATGCTACAGAGCTCCAACTCACTTTCTTGTAAACGCAGGCTTCTCCATAAGTCTGCATAAACCCAAACGCTTTGATCATTTCATCAAAGCGAATGTTCCAACTCCGAGATGCTTGCACCAACCCATAGATGGAGCGCTGGAGCTTGCATACCTTGTTAGCATTCTTAGGAACGACAAAACCTTCCGGCTGCATCATATACAATTCTTCCTTAAGAAAGCCGTTAAGGAATGCCGTTTTGACGTCCATTTGTCATATCTCATAATCATAGTATGCGGCAATTGCTAACATGATTCGGACGGACTTCAGCTTCGCTACGGGTGAGAAGGTCTCATCGTAGTCAACCCCTTGAACTTGTCGATAACCCTTAGCGACAAGTCGAGCCTTAGAGATGGTAACATTACCATCCGCGTCCGTCTTCTTCTTAAAGATCCATTTATTCTCTATCGCTCGCCGATCATCGGGCAAGTCTATCAAAGTCCATACTTTGTTTTCATACATGGATCCTATCTCGGATTGCATGGCTTCAAGCCATTTGTTAGAATCTGGGCCCGCCATTGCTTCTTCATAGTTCGAAGGTTCACCGTTGTCTAACAACATGATTTCCAGGACAGGGTTGCCATACCATTCTGGTGTGGAACGTGTCCTTGTGGACCTTCGAAGTTCAGTAGCAACTTGATCCGAAGTACCTTGATCATCATCATTAACTTCCTCTCTAGTCGGTGCAGGCACCACAGGAACATCTTCCTGAGCTGCGCTACTTTCCTGTTCAAGAGGCAGTACTTCATCGAGTTCTACTTTCCTCCCACTTACTTCTCTCAAGAGAAACTCTTTCTCCAGAAAGGACCCGTTCTTGGCAACAAAGATCTTGCCTTCGGATCTGAGGTAGAAGGTATACCCAATGGTTTCCTTAGGGTATCCTATGAAGACGCATTTTTTCGACTTGGATTCGAGCTTTTCAGGTTGAAGTTTCTTGACATAAGCATCGCATCCCCAAACTTTTAGAAACGACAGCTTAGGTTTCTTCCCAAACCATAATTCATACGGTGTCGTCTCAACGGATTTAGATGGTGCCCTATTTAAAGTGAATGTAGCTGTCTCTAGAGCGTATCCCCAAAATGATAGCGGTAAATCAGTGAGTGACATCATAGATCGCACCATATCCAATAGAGTGCGATTACGATGTTCGGACACAGTGTTACACTGAGGTGTTCCAAGCGGCGTGAGTTGTGAAACGATTCCACATTTCCTTAAGTGCGTACCAAATTTGTGACTTAAATATTCTCCCCCATGATCTGATCGTAAGAATTTTATCTTTCAGTCACGTTGATTCTCTACCTCATTCTGAAATTCCTTGACCTTTTCAAAGGTCTCAGACTTGTGTTTCATCAAATAGACATACCCATATCTACTTAAGTCATCAGTGAGAGTGAGAACATAACGATAGCCACCGCGAGCCTCAACGCTCATTGGACCGCACACATCAGTATGTATAATTTCCAATAAGTTGGTTGCTCGCTCCATTGTTCCGGAGAACGGAGTCTTGGTCATTTTACCCATGAGGCATGGTTCGCACGTGTCAAATGATTTGAAATCAAGAGACTCCAAAAGTCCATCTGTATGGAGCTTCTTCATGCGTTTGACACCGATGTGACCAAGGCGGCAGTGCCACAGATATGTGGGACTATCATTATCAATCTTACATCTTTTGGTATTCACACTATGAATATGTGTAACATCATGTTCGAGATTCATTAAGAAAAAACCATTGACCAGCGGAGCACGACCATAAAACATATTTCTCATATAAGAAGAACAACCATTATTCTCGGATTTAAATGAGTAGCCATCTCGTATTAAACGATATCCAGATACAATGTTCATGCTCAAAGCTGGCACTAAATAACAATTATTTAGGTTTAAAACTAATCCCGTAGGTAAATGTAGAGGTAGCGTGCCGACGGCGATCACATTGACCTTGGAACCATTCCCGACGCGCATCGTCACCTCATCCTTCGCCAGTCTCCGCTTATTCCGCAGCTCCTGTTTTGAGTTACAAATGTGAGCAACCGCACCGGTATCAAATACCCAGGAGCTACTACGAGTACTGGTAAGGTACACATCAATTACATGTATATCACATATACCTTTAGTGTTGCCGGCCTTCTTGTCCGCTAAGTATTTGGGGCAGTTCCGCTTCCAATGTCCCTTTCCCTTGCAATAAAATCACTCGGTCTCAAGTTTGGGTCCATTCTTTGACTTCTTCCCTGCAACTGGTTTACCGGGCGCGGCAACTCCCTTGCCGTCCTTCTTGAAGTTCTTCTTACCCTTGCCTTTCTTGAAACCAGTGGTTTTATTGACCATCAACACTTGATGTTCCTTTTTTATTTCCACCTTCGCTGATTTCAGCATTGAAAATACTTCAGGAATAGTTTTCACCATCCCCTGCATATTGTAGTTCATTACAAAGCTCTTGTAGCTAGGTGGGAGCGACTGAAGGATTCTGTCAATGACCGCCTCGTCTGGGAGGTTAATGTCCAGCTGGGACAAGCGATTGTGCAACCCAGACATTTTGAGTATGTGCTCACTGACAGAACTATTTTCCTCCATCTTACAACTGTAGAACTTGTCGGAGACTTTATATCTCTCGACCCGGGCATGAGCTTGGAAAACCATTTTCAGCTCTTCGAACATCTCATATGCTCTGTGTCGCTCAAAACGCTTTTGGAGCCCCGATTCTAAGCTGTAAAGCATGCCACACTGAACGAGGGAGTAATCATCAGCACGTGACTGCCAAGCATTCATAACGTCTTGGTTCTCTAGGATGGGTGCATCACCTAGCGGTGCTTCTAGGACATATGCTTTCTTGGTAGCTATGAGGATGATCCTCAGGTTCCGGACCCAGTCCGTATAGTTGCGGCCATCATCTTTCAGCTTGGTTTTCTCTAGGAACGTGTTGAAGTTGAGGTTGACATGAGCGTTGGCCATTTGATCTACAAGACATTTTGCAAAGATTTTTAGACTAAGTTCATGATAATTAAGTTCACCTAATCAAATTATTTAATGAACTCCCACTCAGATTAGACATCCCTCTAGTCATCTAAGTGATACATGATCTGACTCAACTAGACCGTGTCCGATCATCACGTGAAACGGACTAGTCATCATCGGTGAACATCTCCATGTTGATCGTATCTTCCATACGACTCATGTTCGACCTTTCGGTCTCTCGTGTTCCGAGGCCATGTCTGTACATGCTAGGCTCGTCAAGTCAACCTAAGTGTTTTGCATGTGTAAATCTGGCTTACACCTGTTGTATGTGAACGTTAGAATCTATCACACCCGATCATCACGTGGTGCTTCGAGACAACGAACTTTTGCAACGGCGCACAGTTAGGGGGAACACTTTCTTGAAATTATTGTGAGGGATCATCTTATTTACTACCGTCGTTCTAAGCAAATAAGAAGCAAAAACATGATAAACATCACATGCAATCAAATAGTGACATGATATGGCCAATATCATTTGCTCCTTTTGATCTCCATCTTCGGGGCGCCATGATCATCATCGTCACCGGCATGACACCATGATCTCCATCATCGTGTCTTCATGAAGTTGTCTCATCATCTATTACTTCTACTACTATGGCTAACGGTTTAGCAATAAAGTAAAGTAATTACATGACGTTTATGTTGACACGCAGGTCATAAATAAATTAAGACAACTCCTATGGCTCCTGCCGGTTGTCATACTCATCGACATGCAAGTCGTGATTCCTATTACAAGAACATGATCAATCTCATACATCACATATATCATTCATCACATCCTTTTGGCCATATCACATCACATGGCACATGCTGCAAAAACAAGTTAGACGTCCTCTAATTGTTGTTGCAAGTTTTTTACGCGGCTGCTATAGGTTTCTAGCAAGAACGTTTCTTTCCTACACCAAAACCACAACGTGATATGCCAATTTCTATTTACCCTTCATAAGGACCCTTTTCATTGAATCCGATCCGACTAAAGTGGGAGAGACAGACACCCACTAGCCACCTTATGCAACTAGTGCATGTCAGTCGGTGGAACCAGTCTCACGTAAGCGTACGTGTAAGGTCAGTCCGGGCCGGTTCATCCCACGATGCCGCCGAATCAAGATAAGACTAGTAACGACAAGCAAATTGACAAAATCGACGCCCACAACAACTTGTGTTCTACTCGTGCATAGAAACTACGCATAGACCTAGCTCATGATGCCACTGTTGGGGAACGTAGTAGAATTTTAAAATTTTCTATGCATCACCAAGATCAATCTATGGAGTCATCTAGCAACGAGGGAAAGGGGAGTGCATCTACATACCCTTGTAGATCGCAAGCGGAAGCGTTCAAGAGAACGGGGTTGATGGAGTCGTACTCGTCGTGATCCAAATCACCGATGACCAAGTGCCGAACGGACGGCACCTCCGCGTTCAACACACGTACGGTTGGGAAGACGTCTCCTCCTTCTTGATCCAGCAAGGGGAAGGAGAGGTTGATGGAGATCCAGCAGCACGACGGCATGGTGGTGGAAGCAGCGGTGATCTCTGCAGGGCTTCACCAAGCTCCAACGAGAGAGAGAGAGAGGTGTTACGAGGGGAGAGGGAGGTGCCAAAGGCTTGGGTATGGCTGCCCTCCCCCCACTATATATAGGGCCCCTAGGGGGGCGCCGGCCCTAGGAGATGGGATCTCCAAGGGGGCGGCTAGGGATGGAAATTTTATCCACGGATCTGGATACCCATGGATACCCGACCCGGTTGGGCAAGGGTATGGAGCACATTTTCGCCCATGGGTCCATGGATATGGATACCCACGAACAGCCGAGTTGGGCATGGTTATAGTTTTTGCTCCGTGGATATCCAATGGATACCCTTATGACATGTGGGGCCATATGCCAGTGATAGTAGAAAGAGCGAGTCAATGGGAAATGGCAGGAAATATGGAACTTGTTCCATGAGCTATATGTTGGAGAATCAACCTCTGGTATGTCACACTTAAGGACTCATCGTATTACTTGTTGTCTACTTATGCATGTAGCTTATGTTGTCATTTGTGAGTGAATGATGATGAGTTAATTTGCTCTTTGGGAAGGCTTCATGCTGACTTTTTTATGCCCATGGAGCTCCATGGGTATGTGGGTATCCGGTGGGTTTGGACATGGGCACAAGTTTTGCCCATGGATAATTTGGTGGATGGGCAGAGGGTAGGAAGATGGGTCATGGGTTGGATTTGTACCAGCTCCACCCGCCCCAAACCCGACCCATTGCCATCCCTAGCGGCAGCCAAGGGTGACTTGCCCCCCAAGCCAAGTGGGGCGCCCCCCCACCCCTAGGGTTTCCAACCCTAGGCGCAGGGGGAGGCCCATGGGGGCGCACCAGCCCACCAGGGGCTGGTTCCCCTCCCACTTCAGCCCATGGGGCCCTCCAGGATAGGTGGCCCCACCCGGTGGACCCCCGGGACCCTTCTGGTGGTCCCGGTACAATACTGATTACCCCCGAAACTTTCCCGATGGCCGAAACTGGACTTCCTATATATAAATCTTCACCTCCAGACCATCCCGAAACTCCTCGTGACATCCTGGATCTCATCCGGGACTCCGAACAACTTTCGGGTTACCGCATACTAATATCTCTACAACCCTAGCATCACCGAACCTTAAGTGTGTAGACCCTACGGGTTCGGGAACATGCAGACATGACCGAGACGACTCTCCGGTCAATAACCAACAGCGGGATCTGGATAACCATGTTGGCTCCCACATGTGCCACGATGATCTCATCGGATGAACCACGATGTCGAGGATTCAATCAATCCCGTATTCAATTCCCTTTGTCAATCGGTACGTTACTTGCCCGAGATTCGATCGTCGGTATCCCAATACCTCGTTCAATCTCGTTACCGGCAAGTCACTTTCCTCGTACCGTAATGCATGATCCCGTGACCAAACACTTGGTCACATTGAGCTCATTATGATGATGCATTACCGAGTGGGCCCAGAGATACCTCTCCGTCATACGGAGTGACAAATCCCAGTCTCGATCTGTGTCAACCCAACAGATGCTTTCGGGGATACCTGTAGTATACCTTTATAGTCACCCAGTTACGTTGTGACGTTTGGTACACCCAAAGCACTCCTACGGCATCCAGGAGTTACACGATCTCATGGTCTAAGGAAATGATACTTGACATTGGAAAAGCTCTAGCAGACGAACTACACGATCTTGTGCTATGCTTAGGATTGGGTCTTGTCCATCACATCATTCTCCTAATGATGTGATCCCATTATCAATGACATCTAATGTCCATAGTCAGGAAACCATGACTATCTGTTGATCAACGAGCTAGTCAACTAGAGGCTCACTAGGGACATGTTATGGTCTATGTATTCACACATGTATTATGATTTTCGGATAACACAATTATAGCATGAATAATAGACAATTATCATGAACAAGGAAATATAATAATAATCATTTTATTATTGCCTCTAGGGCATATTTCCAACACTACGGTTGAAACGGGGGTCCTATTGATCGGGGGGTGTGGCATATACCGCAAAACGGAGGAAACGAACCTCCTACGGTCGAAACAGGGGTCCTGTTGATCGGGAGGGGTGTGGCGTACCGCAAAACGGACAAAACGGACCTCCTACGGTCGAAACGGGGGTCCTGTTCATCGGGAGGGGTGTGGCGTACCGCAAAACGGGACTCCACGGGATACTGTTCATCTCTACCGTCGACCTCCTGCAGCCTCCACGGGCTACCGTCGACCTCCTCCAGCCTCCACGGGCTCCTGTTCATCCAGCCTCCACCGCGCGCTACTCCACCGGCTACTATTCAACCACCCCTCCACCGTCTACTGTTCATCCAGCCCTCCACACCACGGGGTCCTGTTCAACCACCCCTCCACGGGCACCCCTCCACCGTCTACTGTTCATCCAGCCCTCCACCACACCACGGGGTCCTGTTCATCCAGAGGCAACGCAACTGCTCACTGTTCATCCAACTCCCCCCCCCACCCTGCAACGCTCACTGTTCATCCAATCGATCGGCTTCAGTTAGCAGCAGTAGCGAAGGAATCGCTCGACCGGGTTCAGTTAACAGCCATCGAAAGATCGCTCGGGTTCAGTAACGCGTAGCCTGAAGTGCAATCGCTCGGGTTCAGTTAGAGCCCAACGCCTCACTCGGGTTCAGTTAGAGCCAACGCCTCGCACACACACGCATACGTGTACGAGAGAAACGCGCATCTCTCGGCCCCCTACCTCCCACCGTAACCGGGAACTCCCCAAAATTTTCCTCGCCCTCGCTTCTACCATGGTTTTTTCCGTCATGGACGGCCCAAAGAGAATCATGCAGCTGCGTCTCCGGCCCGCCCAGGACGAAAAGCCCATTTTCTGTCATGATTTTTCGTCATAGAAGTAGGAGCCCGCCACATCTATGATGATACCGGGTTTTGTCACAATTATCGTCATAGAAGTGTCATATGTATGACAGAAAAAAAATCCGTTCGGCCCAAAATGTCACGGATGTGTCTTTTTTTTGTAGTGGATGTGAACCCGTTATCAATGACATCCAATGTCCATGGTCAGGAAACCATAACCATCTATTGATCAACGAGCTAGTCAACTAAAGGCTTACTAAGGACATGTTGTGGTCTATGTATTCACACATGTATTACGGTTTCCAGTTAATACAATTATAGCATGAACAATAGACAATTATCATGAACAAGGAAATACAATAATAACCGTTTTATTATTGCCTCTAGGGCATATTTCCAACAGTCTCCCACTTGTACTAGAGTCAATAATCTAGTTCACATCACTATGTGATTGTAATGAATCCAACACCCATGGGGTTTGTTCATATCTCGCTTGTGAGAGAGGTTATTAGTCAACGGATCTGAACCTTTCAGATCCGTGTGTGCTTTACAAATCTCTATGTAATCTTGTAGATGCAGCTACCACGCGCTACTTGGAGCTATTCCAAATAACTGCTCTACTATACGAATCCGGTTTACTACTCAGAGTCATCTGGATTAGTGTCAAAGTTTGCATCGACATAACCCTTTACGACGAACTCTTTTACCACCTCCATAATCGAGAAAATTCCTTAGTCCACTAGTTACTAAGGATAAGTTTGACTGCTGTCATGTGATCCATTCCTGAATCACTCTTGTACCCCTTGATTGACTCATGGAAAGGCACACTTCAGGTGCGGTACACAACATAGCATACTGTAGAGCCTATGTCTAAAGCATAGGGGACGAACTTCGTCCTTTCTCTCTCTTCTGCCGTGGTCAGATCCTGAGTCTCACTCAATGCTCACACCTTATAACACAGCCAAGAACTCCTTCTTTGCTGATCTTATTTGAACTCCTTCAAAATCTTGTCAATGTATGTATTCATTTGAAAGTACTATTAAGCTTTTTTTGATCTATCCTTATAGATCTTGATGCTCAATGTTCAAGTAGCTTAATCCAGGTTTTCCATTGAAAAACACTTTTCAAATAACCCTATATGCTTTCCAGAAATTCTACATCATTTCTGATCAACAATATGTCAACAACATATACTCATCAGACATTCTATAGTGCTCCCACTCACTTCTTTGGAAATACAAGTTTCTCATAAACTTTGTATAAACCCAAAATCTTTGATCATATCATCAAAGCGTATATTCCAACTCCGAGATCCTTATTCTAGTCCTTAGAAGAATTGCTGGAGCTTTGCATACTTGTTAGCATCTTTTAGGATTGACAAAAACCTTCTCGTTGTATCACATACAACCTTTCCTCAAGAAAATTGTCGAGGAAACAATGTTTTGACATCCTATCTGCAAGATTCCATAAATAATGCAGTTACTGCTAATACAATTCCAACAGACTCTTAGCATCGCTACGAGTGAGAAAGTCTCACTACAGTCAACTCCTTGAACTTGTCGGAAAACATCTTAATGACAAGTCGAGCTTTCTTAATGGTGATACTTACCATCATTGTCCGTCTTCCTTTTAAAATCCATCTGTACCCAATAGCCTTACGACCATCAAGTAGTTCTTCCAAAGTCTATACTTCGTTTTCACACATGGATCCTCTCGGATTTTATGGCCTCGAGCCATTTGTCGGAATCCGGGCCCACCATCATTTCTCCATAGCTCGTAGGCTCATTGTTGTCTAGCAACATAACCTCCAAGACAGGATTACGTACCACTCTGAAATAGTACGCATCCTTGTCGACCTACGAGGTTTGGTAGTGACTTGACCCAAAGTTTCATGATCACTATCATCGGCTTCCACTTCAATCGGTTTAGGCGCTACAGGAACAACTTCCCGTGCCCTGCTACACACTGGTTGAAGTGACGGTTCAATAACCTCATCAAGTCTCCACCATCCTCCCACCCAATTCTTTCGAGAGAAATTTTTCCTCGAGAAAGGACCCGTTTCTAGAAACAATCACTTTTGCTTCTGGATCCGAAATAGGAGGTATACCCAACTGTTTTGGGTGTCCTATGAAGATGCATTTATCCGCTTTGGGTTCAAGCTTATCAGGCTAAACCCTTTTCACATAAGCGTCGCAGCCCCAAACTTTTAAGAAATGACAGCTTAGGTTTCTCTAAACCATAGTTCATATGGTGTCATCTCAGCAGAATTACGTGGTGCCCTATTTAAAGTGAATGTGGTTGTCTCTAATGCCTAACCCATAAACGATAGTGGTAATTCGATAAGAGACATCATGGTTTGCACCACACCCAATAGGGTGCAGCTATGATGTTCGGACACACCATCACACTATGGTGTTCTAGGCGGCATTAGTTGTGAAACAATTTCCACAATGTCTTAGTTGTGTACCAAACACGTAACTCAGATATTCATCTCTATGATCATATCATAGACATTTTATCCTCTTGTCACGACGATCTTCAACTTCACTCTGAAATTACTTGAACCTTTCAATAATTCAGACTTGTGTTTCATCAAGTAAATGTACTTAGAATCTACTCAAATCATCTGTGAAGTAAGAGCATAATGATATTCACTGCGTGCCTCGGCACTCATTGAATTGCACACATCAAATGTATTACTTCCAACAAGTTGCTATCTTATTTCATCTCATTGAAAACGAGGCCTTTTAGTCATCTTGCCCATGTGGTATGATTTGCATGTCTCAAAATCAAGTGAGTCCAAACGATCCATCTGCATGGAGTTTCTTCATGCGTATAAACCAATAGACATGGTTCGCATGTCTCAAACTTTTCAAAAAGCGAGTGAGTCCAAAGATCCATCAACATGGAGCTTCTTCATGCGTTTTATACCAATATGACTCAAATGGCAGTGCCACAAGTATGTGGTACTATCATTACTATCTTATATCTTTTGGCATGAACATGTGTATCACTACGATCGAGATTCAATGAACCATTCATTTTAGGTGCAAGACCATTGAAGGTATTATTCAAATAAACAGAGTAACCATTATTCTCCTTAAATGAATAACCGTATTGCGATAAACATAATCCAATCATGTCTATGCTCAATGCAAACACCAAATAAAAATTATTTAGGTTTAACACCAATCTCGATGGTAGAGGGAGCATGCGATGCTTGATCACATCAACCTTGGAAACACTTCCAACACATATCATCATCTCACCTTCAGCTAGTCTCTGTTTATTCCATAGCTTTTTATTTCGAGTTACTACCACTTAGCAACCGAACCGGTATTTAATACCCTGGTGCTACTAGGAGTAATAGTAAAGTACACATTATAATGTATATCGAATATACTTCTATTAGCCTTGCCAGCCTTCTCATCTACCAAGTATCTAGGGTAGTTCTGCTTCAGTGACCGTTCCAATCATTTCAGAAGCACTTAATCTCGGGTTTGGGTTCAACCTTGGGTTTCTTCACTAGAGCATCAACTGATTTGCCGTTTCATGAAGTATCCCTTTCTTGCCCTTGCCCTTCTTGAAACTAGTGGTTTTACTAACCATCAACAATTGATGCTCCTATTTGATTTCTACTTTTGTGGTGTCACGAATAGCTCAAGGATCATCATATCTATCCATGATATGTTATAGTTCATCACGAAGCTCTAGTAGCTTGGTGGCAGTGACTTTGGAGAACCATCACTGTCTCATCTGGAAGATTAACTCCCACTCGATTCAAGCGATTGTAGTACTCATACAATCTGAGCACATGCTCAACGATTGGGCTTTTCTCCTTAGTTTGCAGGCTTAAGAAACTTGTTAGAGGTCTCATACCTCTTGACGTGGGCACTAGCCTGAAATCCCAATTTCAGTCCTTGAAACATCTCATATGTTCTGCGATGTTTCAAAAACATCTTTGGTGCCTCAATTCTAAACCGTTAGCATTACGCACTGAACTATCATGTAGTCATCAAAACGTGTATGTCAGATGTTTCCAAACATCTACAGACGACGCTCGAGGTTCAGCACACCGAGCGGTGCATTAAGGACATAAGCCTTCTGCGCGGCAATGAGGATAATCCTCAGTTGACGGACCCAGTCCGCATAATTTCTACTATCAACTTTCAACTAAATTTTCTCTAGGAACATATCTTAAATAGTAGAACTAAAGTGTAAGCTACGACATAATTTAGAAAGACCTTTTGACTATGTTCATGATAATTAAGTTCATCTGATTATTTAATGAACTCCCACTTAGATAGACATCCCTCTAGTCATCTAAGTGATACATGATCCGAGTCAACTAGGCCGTGTCCGATCATCACGTGAGACGTACTAGTCATCATCGGTGAACATCTTCATGTTGATCCTATCTACTATACGACTCATGTTCGACCTTTCGGTCTCTTGTGTTCCGAGGCCATGTCTGTACATGCTAGGCTTGTCAAGTCAACCTAAGTGTTTCGCATGTGTAAATCTGGCTTACACCCGTTGTATGCGAACGTTAGAATCTATCACACCCGATCATCACGTGGTGCTTCAAAACAACGAACCTTCGCAACGGTGCACAGTTAGGGGAACACTTTCTTGAAATTTTAGCGAGGGATCATCTTATTTATGCTACCGTCGTTCTGAGCAAATAAGATGTAAACATGACAAACATCACATGAAAATCATAAAGTGACATGATATGGCCAATATCATCTTGCGCCTTTTGATCTCCATCTTTGAGGCACGGCATGATCACCTTCGTCACCGGCATGACACCATGATCTCCATCATCATGATCTCCATCATCGTGTCTTCAAGAAGTTGTCTCGCCAACTATTACTTCTACTACTATGGCTAACGGTTAGCAATAAAGTAAAGTAATTACATGGCGTTTTTCATTGACACGCAGGTCATACGATAAATTAAGACAACTCCTATGGCTCCTGCAGGTTGTCATACTCATCGACATGCAAGTCGTGATTCCTATTACAAGAACATGATCAATCTCATACATCACATATATATATAATACGTCACATCCTTTTGGCCATATCACATCACATAGCATACCCTGCAAAAACAAGTTAGACATCCTCTAATTGTTGTTGCATGTTTTACGTGGCTGCTATGGGTTTCTAGCAAGAACGTTTCTTACCTACGGCAAAACCACAACGGTGATATGCCAATTGCTATTTACCCTTCATAAGGACCCTTTTCATCGAATCCGATCCGACTAAAGTGGGAAAGACCGACACCCGCCAGCCACCTTATGCATCAAGTGCATGTCAGTCGGTGGAACCAGTCTCACGTAAGCGTACGTGTAAGATCGGTCCGGGCCGCTTCATCCCACAATGCCGTCGGATCAAGATAAGACTAGTAATGGTAAGCAAATTGAACAAATCATCGCCCACAACTGCTTTGTGTTCTACTCGTGCATAGAATCTACGCATATACCTAGCTCATGATGCCACTGTTGGGGAACGTAGCAATAATTCAAAATTTTCCTACGTGTCACCAAGATTAATCTAGGAGATACTAGCAACGAGAGAGAGGGAGTGCATCTTCATACCCTTAAATATCGCTAAGCGGAAGCGTTACAAGAACGCGGTTGGTGGAGTCGTACACGCAGCGATTCAGATCGCGGTCGATTTCGATCTAAGCGTCGAACAACGGCGTCTCCGCGTTCAACACATGTACAGCCCGGGGACGTATCCTCCTTCTTGATCCAGCAAGGGGAGAGAAGGAGTTGAGGCAGGACTCTAGCAGCACAATGACGTGGTGGTGGAGCTTGTGGTATTCCTACAGGGCTTCGCCAAGCTCTACGGAGGAGAAGGAAGAGTTCGAGAAGGGAGGGGCTGCGCCAGGGAAGGGGTGCGGCTGCCCTCTGTCTCCCTCACTATATATAGGGGGAAGGGGTGGAGGAGGCACCCTTGGGTTCTCTAGGGGAGGGGCGGCGGTCACAGGGGAAACCCTAGATGGGTTTGGGCGCCCCCACCCCTAGGAAACTTGCCCCCCAAGCCGGGAGGGGTGGCTGCCCTAGGGGAGGCGCCCCCACCTCTCCAAGTTGCGTGAGATGGGGTGGGAGGGGCGCTCAGCCCCTTAGTGGGCTGATGTGCCCCCTCCCCTTGGCCCATAAGCCCCCCCCCCAACGCTTGCTGGGGCCTCCAAAACCCCTTTCGGACACGCTGGTCATCACCCGGTACCCCCGAAACAATTCCGGACTCCAATACCCTTCGTCCAATATATCGATCTTCACCTCCAGACCATTCCGGAACTCCTCGTCACGTCCGGGATCTGATCCGGGACTCCGAACAACCTTCGGTAACCACATACTATTTCACATAACAACTGTAGTGTCACCGAACCTTAAGTGTGTAGACCCTACGGGTTCGGGAATCATGCAGACATGACCGATACAGCTCTCTGGCCAATAACCAACAGCGGGATCTGGATACCCATGTTGGCTCCCATATGTTCCACGATGATCTCATCGGATGAACCACGATGTTGGGGATTCAATCAATCATGTATGCAATTCCCTTTGTCAATCGGTACATTATCTTGCCCGAGATTCGATCGTCAGTATCCCAATACCTCGTTCAATCTCGTTACCGGGAAGTCACTTTTACTCGTTCCATAACACGTCATCCCGTGATCAACTCTTTGGTCACATTGAGCTCATTATGATGATGTCCTACCGAGTGGGCCCAGAGATACCTCTCCGTCACACGAAGTGACAAATCCCGGTCTCAATTCGTGCCAACCCAACAGACACTTTCAGAGATACCCGTAGTGTGTCTTTATAGCCACCCAGTTATGTTGTGACATTTGGCACACCCAAAGCATTCCTACGGTATCCGGGATTTGCACAATCTCATGGTCTAAGGAAATGATACTTGACATTAGAAAAGCTTTAGCAGACGAACTACATGATCTTGTGCTATGCTTAGGATTGGGTCTTGTCCATCACATCATTCTCCTAATGATGTGATCCCGTTATCAATGACATCCAATGTCCATGGTCAGGAAACCATAACCATCTATTGATCAACGAGCTAGTCAACTAGAGGCTTACTAGGGACATGTTGTGGTCTATGTATTCACACATGTATTATGGTTTCCAGTTAATACAATTATAGCATGAACAATAGACAATTATCATGAACAAGGAAATACAATAATAACCATTTTATTATTGCCTCTAGGGCATATTTCCAACAGTTCTTCATATATAGAGTCTCCTATGATATCACTTTCATATACTAGTGGGAATTTTCAATTATAGAACTTGGCTTGTATATTCCAATGATGGGATTCCTCAAAATGCCCTAGGTCTTCGTGAGCAAGCAAGTTGGATGCACACCCACTTAGTTTCTTTTGTTGAGCTTTCATATACTTATAGCTCTAGTGCATCCGTTGCATGGCAATCCCTACTTACTCACATTGATATCTATTGATGGGCATCTCCATAGCCCGTTGATACACCTAGTTGATGTGAGACTATCTTCTCCTTTTTGTCTTCTCCACAACCACCATTATATTCCACCAGTGCTATATCCATGGCTCACGCTCATATATTGCGTGAAGATTGAAAAAGTTTGAGAACATCAAAAGTATGAAACAATTGCTTGGCTTGTCATCGGGGTTGTGCATGATTTAAATATTTTGTGTGGTGAAGATAGAGCATAGCCAGACTATATGATTTTGTAGGGATAACTTTTTTGACCATGTTATTTTGAGAAGACATAATTGCTTAGTTAGTATGCTTGAAGTATTATTATTTTTATGTCAATATTAAACTTTTATCTTGAATCTTTCGGATCTGAACATTCATGCCACAATAAATAAAAATTACATTGAGAAATATGTTAGAAAGCATTCCACATCAAAAATTCTTCAGTTATCATTTACCTACTCGAGGGCGAGCAGGAATTAAGCTTGGGGATGCTTGATACGTCTCCAACGTATCTATAATTTTTTATTGCTCCATGCTATTATATTATCTATTTTGGATGTCAATGGGCTTTATTTTACACTTTTATATCATTTTTGGGACTAACCTACTAACCAGAGGCCCATCCCAAATTGTTGTTTTTTTGCCTATTTTAGGGTTTCAAAGAAAAGGAATATCAAACGGAGTACAAACGGAATGAAACCTTCAGGAACGTGATTTTCTCAACAAACATGATCCAGGAGACTTGGAGTGGGCGTCAAGAAACAAGGAAGGCACGAGGCAGGGGGCGCGCCTACCCCCCTGGGCGCGCCCTCCACCCTCGTGGGCCCTCCATTGCTCCACCGACGTACTTCTTCCTCCTATATATATCCACGTACCCCCAAACATCCAGGAGCACCATGAAAACCTAATTCCACCGCCACAACCTTCTGTACCCAAGAGATCCCATCTTGGGGCCTTTTCCGGAGCTCGGCCGGAGGGGGCATTGATCACGGAGGGCCTCTACATCAACTCCATGGCCTCTCCGGTGATGTGTGAGTAGTTTACTTCAGACCTACGGGTCCATAGTTATTAGCTAGATGGCTTCTTCTCTCTCTTTGGATCTCAATACAAAGTTATCCTTGATCTTCTTGGAGATCTATTCGATGTAATATTCTTTTGCGGTTTTGTCGGTGTCAAAACCGGCGGATCTCGGGTAGGGGGTCCCAAACTGTGCGTCTAGGCCGGATGGTAACAGGAGACAGGGGACACTTTGTTTTACCCAGGTTCGGGCCCTCTCGATGGAGGTAATACCCTACTCCTGCTTGATTAATATTGATGATATGGGTAGTACAAGAGTAGATCTACCACGAGATCAAGGAGGCTAAACCCTAGAAGCTAGCCTATGGTATGATTGTTGTGTATGGAGTTGATTCCCTATCGACTAGCCTGGCCTCGGTTTATATAATGCACCGGAGGCCTAGGATAACAAGAGTCCTAGCCGAATACGCCGGTGGGGAGAAGTCCTTGTCTTGATCGCCAAGTCTTGTGGAATCTTCCTTGTATGTTGTAGCCGTCCGAACTGGCCCATGAGTATACGGCCACGGGGGTCCTCGGCCCAATCTAATAGATCGGGAGACGACGTGGTGAGTACCCCCTAGTCCAGGACACCGTCAGTAGCCCCCTGAACCGGTCTTCAAGTTAGGGACGCTCCTCGATTCTTCTGAACTGTTCTTCATCTTTAGTTGCCGGTCTTGAAAACCGGTTCAACAAATCTTCTTTATCTTCGATCTTGAGGATCGCCGAAATGCATTCGACGAGTTTACACGTCGGGTATCCGAGGAGCCCCTTTAAGTTTCCGACCTTTATCAATGCCTTGTTTATTTTTATGCCACACCTCGGGTTTGAAGTTGTTCCCGGGAGGCAGGGTCCTCTTGCGTCCGAGCTCCAATGCCGGACTGCATTCGAGGTATCTTATGTATCCGAGCGCCAACGCCGGACTGTATATCCGAGCTCCAACGCCGAAATATATCCGAGCTCCAACGTCGGACTGTGTCCAAGCTCCAATGCCGGACTATATCCGAGGTGTCATATCACCTTGGTTCAAAAAAGTTGAAGGAGTTTAGTCGAGCTTAATGCCGGAAATGCCCTCTACGGAGCCAGCCACTAGCGCCCGAGCTTTATGCCGGACTGCTTCCGAGGTGGTGCACCACCCCGACTATGGGCCGATTTTTTGTCAATATTTTTATTGGTGCAATTTATTCTCTGCCGAGATATATAGCCATTAGCCCTCAAGGTGTGTATCGGTCTAAAACCCGAGATGCACATGAAGGATGACATAAGACCGCTGATCCCAGTAGCCGCTGAGACTCAGGTTGATTTGCAAAATTGGCCTGAGGATCAAGTCCTAGCTCGGCAGAATACTTCGGGACACAAAAGCGGCATGCTCAGTCCTCAAGACTCAGGTTGGGTGTGGCCGACCAACCTGAGGATCAAAATCTCCTCGGAAACTATATTGCACATAAAATTTTCTGCATTGGACAAGCAATGCAGTAGCCCCCGAGACACTAGTCGGGTGGCAACACCAGATCAGGGGATCGATGTGCCCCTTTAATATTTATAAATAATAAGCCCGAAGCCCAGTAGCCCCCGAGCCTTAATGCGGGCACGGGTGGCCGAATTAAGGATCAATATCCATGGTAAAATCACAAATTATGTGTAATGACTCTATGTATCCAAGTACTTTACGTCATTAATGCTCGGCTCCGCATTGTACAAAACTTTGTTGACCGACCATCGGCTTCCACCTCCTTGGCCAGTAGTCGAGGAGTGTTTGTCCTACTTTATAAAGCCTTTATGAGGGCAAAGATTTACGACAAACAAGGCAATCTGGCCACACGGTTTTATAAACAAAGGTACGCAGAGAGATATGTTATATTACTGTTTAACAGAAGAAATGTATTCCAAAGAAAATAGTCCCGCTATCGGTTCCTTTTTTTGGGTTGTCATGCTAAGCATGATCATGAAACCTCAGCTCGAATGTAAGAGCAAAATATCGAGGATTTAGTGTGGGAGGCCAGTTAATAGCCCCCGTTAGTGTTCGGCGATAGTCGAGGTCAAGCCGTAAACACTTCGGCCAATGTTATGAATGGCCCGTCATAGTCATCGGATCGCTGACCAGTTTACGCTTATTGTGACAGTCAGTTTTCGGCTTTCTCCACTAAGGTGCTTAACCATGTGAGCTGGAAGCACAATCGCAGTGGTTCTCCCTTTGCACGCCTAGCCGAACAAAACGGAACGTAGGAAGCAAGTGCAGGAGCCGGGCAACCCAACTATTGACCGAAGACACAATTCGAAACCGATGCATATATAGCAATATCTGAGAATGTTTTTGCCGAATCCCTAAAGGTGTCCGGCGTTGCACTGCGAGACTAATGCTGGAAAAGCACAAATAGTTTAAAAGTGCCAAAAAGCTTGGAAAACCAAGAAACGTCAGTAAAAACATGACGTCCAAACAATATCAAGTGTTCGGTGCCAATCCGAAAGTTGGTCTTAGAAAAAAGAAGTGCTTCTGTCGTGCTTTAACATGATATATCCTATCTCAAGACTTCGAGCGGGTCAGCCTACGGCTTCAACCTCCTATCCGAGGGCGGAGTACTTCTCATCAGGCCAGTTTAGCAAACTAAACTCTAGCGGCTTTGAGAGAGAAATTAGGCTCCCCGGCTAGTGACCGCACACTCGCGTCGAAAAAAGGAGTGATAAATAATAATAATAATAATAATAATAATAATAGAACTTTGCAACGACTGAGAAGAAGAACACTTATTATAAAACGGCTCAAATAAACTTAAGAGCCCCCAAGTGACTTGGGTAGAAGAATGATTGCATGTACCGAAGTACTTATATCATATCTATGTTCAACCGAACTTTAAACACGTCTTAACCGACCGTTGGCTTCTCCCTCTTTGGTTAAGGACCGAAAAGTGTTATGTACTCCATCGGTCGAGAATATCGACGGTGTTTCCAATAACCAGGCAATCAGGCCATAAGGCTGTAACAGACAAAGCGCGCTCAGGGAACTTATGCTATATTACTGCGAAGAGTAAGAAGCATCTTCGAAGAAAATAGTACCCCCACCGATACCTTTCTTCGGTGCTCATTGTTATTATGAGACTTGTGCAATAGATTTTTTGTACTCATGAGTTCCGTTGTGTGCCGACCATCATTGAATAACTATAAGAGCACTAGCTTTCGGCTTCACCTAGTCTGAGGTCCAGCTCGGGTGACCCGATCGTGACAATCGCAGAGGTGCTCCCTTTACTCCCTAGCCGAACAATCGGGAACGTAGGGGTAAACACAGGAGCGAGGCAACCCAGCTTGCAAATCGCTTAAGTCAATGTGGTGCATATTGTGGCGTAATACACGAACAAGGAACGAAACCGTATAAGTATAATCATATGCAACAGGAAAAGCTTCATAAAGGAAGCCCCCAAGTAAATGGGGTATTTGAATTTATGCGTCACAAACAAAGTTTGGACAAGGAAAAAATTTTAGAAGCAACTTTTTTCCAAAAAAGTATAATGCTTGGTCGAACCGAACACAAGTTAGAAATTAAAGCTTTGAGCATGAAAGCGACTTAGCTGGTTAATGTGTTCGGTATTGATGACGCGGTCTGAGCTTGATGCGAGGCAAGGTTTCATCCCCCAAGCTGGTCCTGAGGTGGCAGAGCGGAGAGCTCGACACGCCGAAGTGGTGACATAGCACGGTCAATGCAGATCGGCAGAGTGACGCTGAAGTCCCCGGATCATTTTCCTGTGCACAAAAAATAGGGCAAACCGGAGATAATAGTAATAATGATAATTTAAAAAAATGTTGCATAATAAATAATTTATGCAAAGTGAGGAATAGAAGAAATATGGCCTGGCGCCAAAGTCAATGTTGATGCAGGGCGTCGGCGTGATGTAGTAGAGGCGTGGCAAAGCCTGAATTCACAGGTCTGTCCGAGCTCCGGATGCGGCGTTCGCCGGACTATGTACGGAAACTGATCGAACCACCACGCGACCTCGTTAATGCGGTCACCATTTGATAGACCTGTGTACATATCATGGACAAACCAGAGTAATAATTCCTTGGGAAAAATGAACCCAAACAAGCAAAAAATACTGGGATTAATAGCACCTGGTTTATTTGTTGTAGCAATCCGAAGGAAGGTGATTCCCAAAATTGGGACTCGATCCGCACACCCATTGCCTGATGGGCGCTAAAACGACAGCATGGCAATGCTGGTAAAGGTTGACTCGCCGAGGCAAAGCCCTCGGCCCAGCTAACGTGACAGAGCTGGTCGGCTAGTGACGCCGAAGCGTCCGGAGTAGGTTGATGAAGAGATGGCGAAGCCCCCGGTCCAGCCGAGATGTCGAAGCCTCGACGTCAGCCGATGAGTCGAAGTAGGTCGGCGTGATGGACACCAGCTTGAAGAAGCAATAGTGCGGCCCTGTCGATGCAGGTCGTGACGTGGTCGATGCCGGCTTGATGAAGCAACCGTGCGGCAATGCCGGTATGCCCTCTCCGTGTAATCCGTGGGGCGGTGATGTTGATGATGATTTATCCTTTGTGATGCCGGACTCTTGTTCGGCTTGCCGAGATGATGATCCGAAGAAGTTGAGCTCGGCTAAAGTGATGACGTGTCCAGCGCAGGTCGGCAGCCGTGGAGTAATATTGCCGGACTGGTTTGACACCAGCATGATGTTGAAGATCATGTTCAAAAGATCTTACAGTTAGTGGGATGTGTTCGGGAACAAAACACAATACCCCATACAAAACTTCCTTCAAAAGGGATGTCCGAAATCCTGTTCATAAAAAAGATGAACTCGGGTCGGATTCGTTTTCGCGCAGAAAACAGATCCGAAAAGTGATGCACCAATCGGAAGGTTCCCAGAGTTTGGACGATCGGATCGAGCCGAAATTTTGAGAGGTGGTAGATATAGGAATTCCTCAGCCGATCAACGGTTGGATCTTCCAAAGGACGTCCGAGCTAGAAGCTGGACACCATGCCCTAAACTCATCCAAATTCCCGTCCAGATTTGACAGGGCTCCGGTATATCGTGGATTTCCAGAGATTCCTCCATCGGAACTCGACGAAATTTTCCAGGGTTGTTGTAGACTCAATTCCGCACAATTCCACCAAAGCGATCGTCAAAGCGATACTCGAGGAGGTGGTGGTGGCAGATACGAGTTCGCTGTCCAGAAAAACAGCACGGTCGCTTGAGGGCAATGTTGACGTTGAGCCCCCGAGCTCCATAGATGATTCCTCCATGATCTTGATAGAGATCGGAGTTGATGTTTGATGAAGGCCCTCGTCCGGACATGGTGATCCGAACACGGGGCGCAATTCTTGGTCGAACCAAGGTGACCAGTCGAGCTGGTGACGAAGATGCCGAAGTCGCAGTTGATCTGCAGGCGAGCCATCGATCCTTTTGTCGATCACACAGCGGAACTCTCAATGAAAGCACCAATGTTGGTGTCAAAACCGGCGGATCTCGGGTAGGGGGTCCCGAACTGTGCGTCTAGGCCGGATGGTAACAGGAGACAGGGGACACTTTGTTTTACCCAGGTTCGGGCCCTCTCGATGGAGGTAATACCCTACTCCTGCTTGATTAATATTGATGATATGGGTAGTACAAGAGTAGATCTACCACGAGATCAAGGAGGCTAAACCCTAGAAGCTAGCTTATGGTATGATTGTTGTGTATGGAGTTGATTCCCTATCGACTAGCCTGGCCTCGGTTTATATAATGCACCGGAGGCCTAGGATAACAAGAGTCCTAGCCGAATACGCCGGTGGGGAGAAGTCCTTGTCTTGATCGCCAAGTTTTGTGGAATCTTCCTTGTATGCGGTAGCCGTCCGAACTGGCCCATGAGTATACGGCCACGGGGGTCCTCGGCCCAATCTAATAGATCGGGAGACGACGTGGTGAGTACCCCCTAGCCCAGGACACCGTCAGGTGTGTTTGTCGAGATCCGATGAATTGTGGGTTTATGATCCAGATTATCTATGAATGATATTTGATTCTCCTCTAAAATATTTTATGTATGATTGGTTTATCTTTTCAAGTCTCTTCGAATTATCAGTTTGGTTTGGCCAACTAGATTGATCTTTCTTGCAATGGGAGAAGTGCTTAGCTTTGGGTTCAATCTTGCGGTGCTCGATCCCAGTGACAGAAAGGGAACCGACACGTATTGTATTGTTGCCATCGAGGATAAAAAGATGGGGTTTATATCATATTGCATGAGTTTATCCCTCTACATCATGTCATCTTCCTTAAAGCATTACTCTGTTCTTATGAACTTAATACTCTAGATGCATGCTGGATCGCGGTCGATGTGTGGAGTAATAGTAGTACATGCAGAATCGTTTCGGTCTACTTGTCTCGGACGTGATGCCTATATGCATGATCATACCTAGATATTCTCATAACTATGCTCAATTCTATCAATTGCTCGGCAGTAATTCGTTTACCCATCGTAATACTTATGCTCTTGAGAGAAGCCACTAGTGAAACCTATGGCCCCCGAGTCTATCTTCCATCATATTAATCTTCCAATACTTAGTTATTTCCTTTGCCGTTTATTTTACTTTGCATCTTTATTTCTATTTATCATAAAAATACCAAAAATATTATCTTATCATATCTATCAGACCTCACTCTCGTAAGTGACCGTGAAGGGCTTGACAACCCCTTTATTGCGTGGGTTATCAATATCAACGGCAGGTTCAATCTCTACTTCATTGTCATTACTAGGTTGAGCATCAACATGAACATCATTATTAACATTATCACTAGGTTCATGCTCATTACCAGACTGTGTTTCAGCATCAGAAATAGAAATATCATTGGGATTATCAGGTGTGTCATCAACAGGTTCACTAGAAGCATGCAAAGTCCTATCATTTTTATTTTTCTTCCTCTTAGAAGGACTAGGTGCATCACTATTATTTCTCTGAGAATCTTGCTCAATTCTCTTAGGACGGCCCTCAGGATACAAAGGTTCCTGAGTCATTTTACCACCTCTAGTCATAACTTTAACAACATTATCATTTTTCTTACTATTTAATTCATTGAGTAAATCATTCTGAGATTTAAGTACTTGTTCTACTTGAGTGGTAACCATAGAAGCATGTTTACTAATAAGTTTTAGTTCACCTTTAACATTAGCCATATAATCACTCAAGTGTTCAATGATATAAGCATTATGTTTCAATTGTCTACCAACATAAGCATTAAAATCTTCTTGCTTAACCATAAAGTTATCAAACTCATCTAAGCATTGGCTAGCAAACTTAGTAGGAGGGATTTCAGCTTTATTGTATCTATAGAGAGAATTTACCTTTACTACCTGTGTTGGGTTATCAATACCATGTATTTCTGTAAGTGCATCTAGTGCCACCCCTAGTTGGTTTTGGAGTATTGACGACAAACCTAGTTGAGGGACTAATGTGTTTGTGAGAATTGCAGGATAACACAGGTAGAAGTCCCTCATTGATTCGGTTTTCCTACCAGAGATGACCCCTAAAAATATATGAAGACATTGAAGTCAAAGGTGGTATGTGAAGATATTCACATTTGAAGACTATGACAAGAGAAGACATCGCATGAAGCCTATGGAGCTCGAAGACTTAGATCTTTCGTAGTTCTTTTTCTTCTTTGTTGAGTCATAGGAACCACCGTACTGTTAAGTGGGGTCCAAGAGAACCAGTCAGAATGACTGAAGTGATGCTTAAACAAAACCTATGTCTTCGAGTGAAGACTATGAGAGCGAATCTTGTCCAGAGTCGGACAAGTCAGCTTTGCTTGTAGCCCAAGTAAAGTTGCCGTGTGTGTTTGAAATCTGACCGTTGGAACACGTGTCAGTTCCTTAGTGACCCAGGGTCATTTCAGACAAATCAGGTCGGGTTGCCTAGTGGCTATAAATAGCCCACCCCGACAACCATAAATGGTTGGCTGCTCAGAGTCAGAGTACGGCTTTTGTCGTTTGAGAGCAACCCACCTCGAAGCCTTTGAGAGAGAATTCCTTGCGAGGATAAAGCCCTAACCACCCAGAGCCAAAGAGTGTTAGGCATCACTTAAGTCTTCCTGTCTGTGTGATCTGAAGACTTATTACACTTGAGGACTGTGAATCCTCCAGTTGGTTAGGCGTCACTTTCTGAGCATCTAAGAGTCATTGTGGATCGCCAGTGAACGAAGTCTATGAAGGTTTGGGAGTCTACCTTGAAGACTTAGCAGAGTGATTGGGCAAGGTCTGTGTGACCTTAGCTCAAGGGGAATACGGTGAGGACTGGGTGTCCTGAGCTACGTGTTCAGGACTGGGTGTCTGGGACTGTGTGTCCTCAGGTTTGAATGCCTAGCCGCCCTAACCAGACGTACAGTTGTCACAGCAACTGCAACTGGTCCAACAAATCATTGTCTTCAACGAGTCACTGGTTTCATCCTCCCCTTCCCTTTACTTACTGTTGGTCCTTGTGAAGTCATCGTATGATTGCACTATCTTTTGTCTTCACTGAGTGACTGCTTGTTCTGATTGGCTTCTTAATATCTTCCTACCTGATCCTTACTACCTAGCTGCTATTAGTCATTGTGCTTTCACTTCATTGAATACTTGACTATGGTTTGCCTAGTGTAGTCTACCTTCCACTGCATGGTAATAGGTTTATTTCTATCGTTTGTCTTCGAAACTTCCACGTTTTGAAGACTTTCATAAAAATCGCCTATTCACCCCCCCTCTAGGCGATATAACGCACTTTCAATTGGTATCAGAGCAAGGTACTCCCTTGTTCTGTGTGATTCGGCTTAACCACCTGGAGTTTTAGCTATGTCGACTGCACGGATAATTAAAGTCTCCGCTGCGTGCCCCGTCTTCGATGGAACTGAATATCCCTACTGGAATAATAAGATGTGCATGCATCTTGAAGCCATTGACGTCGACCTATGGTATGTCGTCAAGAACGGCATTCCCAAGGCTGGAGAAGGTGTCACTGCTGCTGACGTCAAGAAGTTTGTTCAACTGGACTCTACTGCCAAGAATATCATCTGTGGTCATCTTACCAAAGGACAGTATGGCCGCGTGAGTGCTTTGGAAACATCTAAGCTAGTCTGGGACTGGCTCTCCAAGGTCAACGAAGGCGTCTCAACCCAGAGAGATCAGAGAATCAGTGTCCTTCGCAACCTCTTCAACCGCTTCAAGAGAAATGACAATGAGAATGTCCAGCTCACGTTTGATTGACTCACTGACATCACAAATGAGCTTCAAGCTCTTGGCGCCACTGAGATCACCAAGCATGAAGTCGTCAAGACACTCCTGAGATCACTTGACAGCTCGTTTGACACCCTAGCCCTGATGATTCAAGATCGTCCGGACTTCAAGACACTCGATCCGTCTGACATACTTGAGAGGCTCAACACACACGAGTTTTAGCTTTCTGAGAAAAGAGACATCTACGGTCCCAACTATGGGTGAACTCGTGCCTTGAAGGCAAAAGTTGTCTCCACATCTGAAGAAGAATCTGACAGCAGTTCTGATGATCCCGAAGACATTGGAAAGGAGCTCGCTATGCTTGTGAAGAAGTTCCAAAAATTCACCAAGAAGAAAGGCTTCAGAAAGTCTTCATGATCAAGCTCAAGGAATGATGAAGCTTCTGCTCATGACTACAAGAAAAGATCATGCCACAAGTGCGAGAAACCTAGCCACTACATCTCTGAGTGTCTGCAGTGGGACAATGAGAACAACAAGAAGAAGAAGAGCAACGAGTATGACTCCGACAACAAGAAGAAGAAGAAATACTCAAAGTCCTCTTCCAAGTCTTCCTCCAAGTCTTCATCACACAAGAAGAGCTCATTTGGCAAGGCACGTGCGTTTGTTGGCAAGGAAATGGATTCAGAGGAGGAGTCCGCTTCTGAGGAGGCGGAGGTGGAGTCTGAGGAGGAGTCCGATTCTGGCATTGCGAGTCTGGCTACAACATACGTTGCTAAGTCCATCTTCAACACTGAAGACAATGACTCCATCACCGACACCGATGCAAATGACAAGGACTACTCCGCTCCTATCTATTGCTTCATGGCACGCGGTGCCAAGGTAAACACACGCACTACTCACTATCAAACATCTAGTGACGATGACTCTGATTGTGGTTCCAAACCTAGCTACAAAACACTCGCTAAAATTGCAACTGAGCAACAGAAAACCATGGAACACATTCAAAAACTGTTAGACAAAAGCGATGATCTGTTAGACGCTGAAATGACTCGATCTCAGTCCTTAATTGAAGACATAAAAAATCTTCACGTTAAGTATGAGGAACTTGAAAGTTGTCATGAAACGCTCTCAACAGCGCATGAAAGGCTTTCCTATGATTATCTTCAAAGGAAGCAAGATCTTGAGAAATTGAGAGCGGCTCATGAAGATCTTCAAAAAGAAAACGAGTCGCTTCGCGCCAAACAGATCAGTTCAGCTCAGGAAGGATTTGAACCACCATGTCTTAAATGCATTGAGCGTGGTAATGCTACTTCTGTTGCTGAATGTTCTACTGCTGTTACTGTTGCAATATCTTCAACTGTTGATGTGGGAACTAACCCCTCTGCTGAGGATACCACTGCTATTGCTGATGAGAATGCTAGGTTGAAGACATTGCTTGAAACAGGGATGTACAAAAGTCTCAAAGGGCATCAGACACTATGTGATGTCCTCAAAAGGCAGATCCTGAACCGAAACCCTAGGAAAGAGGGTGTTGGGTTCGAAAGGAAAATGAATGCTGATGGCTCTTACTAGAAACCTGAGCAGTACCCCAAAACCACATGGGTTGCTGCAAAGGAACCTTCAGCAGATCCATCCACTCTATCTGGCTTCACTTATGCCAACCCCATTGTTGTTGATGAATCCTTTGATGCAAACTACAAACTATTTAAGAATCAGAATGGTGAAGTGTTTGCCAGGTATATTGGCACTAACTGCAGGAATGGACCGCCTATGAAGAAGATCTGGGTGTCGAAAAGGTGTTTGGAGAATCTTCCTATGAATGTCATCATGACACCACGGGTGAAGAAGACAGACCCCAGACCACAGTCTTCATACGGTCCAAAGGCTTCAGACAGACAGAGGACTCACCTGAGTCGCACTAACGCAAATGTTTTGCAGGGAAGCCATACTCAGGCCTATGAATATGAGCGCCGTTCATCAAACCGCCATGTTCATAAGACCAAGAACTATTCTTCTTATTCTTATGAGTACTATTGTCCTCCTGCAAGACTTTTTGCTAGGGCTCCAAAGCCAAAGTTCTCAGATGCTGCACTTAGACTTATTGCTTCTAAGCCACCCTTGAAGATGTGGGTGGCTAAGAAAGCTTAACTCTCTTTTGCAGTGAGGGGTCTCGAGCAGAAAACCAAAATCGTCTGACGCTATTGCTGGGGACCTTAAACATCTTGTAGGGCGCAAGATCAAATGCCCAAATGGTCTTATTATGTACTTCGTTCCTGAATCGCTTGCTACTCGCCCTATCAGTCCTAATCTCGATCTAAGCTTTCATAACCCACTGGTTCGTCAAATGTTTTTGCTTCACAAATCTCTTCATGAAGCCTATCCCCCTAACTGCACTGTAGGGTACGACACCAGCTTCTTCAGAATGGATTATTGATAGTGGGTGTACCAATCACATGACTGGCAAAAGAAGCCTTCTTATGGACTCAACCTTACGTCCATCCGACAAGAGTCACATCACATTTGCTGACACTGGTAAAAGTAAGGTATTGGGTCTAGGTAGAGTTGCAATCTCAAAGGATCAACACATGGATAAAGTCATGCTTGTTGAATCCCTTGGTTTCAACTTAATGTCTGTCTCAATGCTTTGTGATTTAAACATGATCGTGATGTTTGGAAAATATCATTGCCTTGTTCTAATGGAATCTGACAAGTCTCTAGTGTTTGAAGGGTATCAGAAAGATGATTTGTACGTGGTAGATTTCTCAGCAGGACCATAGCTTGCCGTATGTCTTCTAGCAAAAGCTTCAGAATGCTGGCTCTGGCATCGGAGGCTAGGGCATGCTGGCATGAGGAACCTCCACATCCTTGCAAAGAAGAAGCATGTCATAGGCATCGAGGGCATCAAGTTCAAGAAGGATCACTTATGCGGTGCCTGTGAAGCAGGAAAGATGACGAGGGCCAAGCATCCCTCGAAGACAATCATGATAACAACTCGACCCTTCGAACTGCTCCACATGGATCTCTTTGGTCCCACTCATTACTCAACTCTTACTACTACTGCTTGTCTCTATGGCTTTGTCATAGTTGATGATTATTCTAGATATACTTGGGTGCACATAATCCTCTACAAGACTGAAGTGCAGGATGTCTTCAGACGCTTCGCCAATCGAGCAATGAACAACTATGGCGCCAAGATAAAGCATATCAGAAGTGACAATGGCACTGAATTCAAGAACAGTGGCCTTGATACATATCTTGATACTTTGGGCATTACACATGAATTCTCAGCTCCGTACACGCCACAGCAGAATGGCGTCGTCGAACGCAATAACAGAACACTCATTGAGATGGCCCGAACGATGCTAGATGAATACAAGACTCCAAGAAAATTCTGGCCCGAAGCCATTGATACTGCATGCCATACAATCAACCGTGTTTATCTTCACAAGCTTCTGAACAAGACATCTTATGAGCACCTTACTGGCAAGAAGCCAAATGTCAGTTACTTCAGAGTATTTGGCGCCAGGTGCTGGATCAAGGATCCACATCACACTTCAAAATTTGCACCAAAAGCACATGAGGGTTTTATGCTTGGATATGGAAAGGATTCGCACTCCTACAGAGTCTTCAATCTCTTTCATTATAAAGTGGTTGAAACAGTGGATGTGCGGTTCGATGAGACTAACGGTTCACAAAGAGAGCACCTACCAAATGTGCTAGATGAAGTTCCATCCAGTGAATCAATCAAACTTATGGGAACTGGAGAAATCATACCCTTTGAAGCTCAACCTGAAGAGGAACTTATCATCTCCGCACCTGCTCAGTCTGAAGACAATCCTTCTAACAATGACAATGATCAGCAAGAGCAAAATCTTCGCCCTGTACATCTTCGTGTTGCCAATGAAGTGCAGATTGAGAGAATAATTGATAGCATCAATGCACCCGGTCCGCTCACTCGTTCAAGGGCAACACAGCTAGCAAATTTCTGTGGGCACTTCGCATTCGTCTCAATAACAGAACCCAAGAAAGTTGAAGAAGCGTTTATGGAACCTGAATGGATTCAAGCTATGCAAGAAGAGCTTCAACAGTTTGAGCTGAATAATGTATGGGAACTGGTTAAGCGTCCTGATCCTCGGAAGCACAATATGATAGGCACCAAATGGATATACCGCAACAAGCAAGATGAGCATGGTCAAGTTGTCAGAAACAAAGCTCGTCTCGTTGCTCAAGGATATACTCAAGTGGAAGGAATTGACTTCGATGAAACATTTGCTCCTGTGGCTCGACTTGAAGCCATACGCATACTGCTGGCCTATGCAAATCATCATAACATACTTCTATACCAAATGGATGTGAAGAGCGCGTTTCTCAATGGCAAGATTGAAGAAGTGTATGTTGCACAACCGCCTGGCTTTGAAGATCCAAAACATCCTGACATGGTATACAAGCTCAACAAGGCACTGTATGGCCTCAAACAAGCCCCTCGGGCTTGGTATGACACACTCAAATACTTCCTGAAGAGCAAAGGCTTCACACCTGGCTCCCTCGACCCCACTCTCTTCACGAAGACATATGATGGTGAACTGTTTGTGTGCCAAATATATGTGGATGACATTATCTTCGGCTGTACCAATCAAAAATACAGTGAAGAGTTTGGATATATGATGCAAGAGCAATATCAGATGTCCATGATGGGAGAGTTGAAGTTCTTCCTCGGTCTTCAAATACGACAGCAATGCAACGGCATCTTTATATCTCAAGAGAAGTATCTCAAAGATTGCCTGAAGAAGTTCGGTATGCAAGACTGCAAAGGCTTCACAACGCCAATGCCAGCGAAACATCATCTGGGTCCCGACGACAATGGTAAAGAGTTTGATCAAAAGGTATACCGCTCCATGATTGGTTCTTTACTTTATCTATGTGCATCTAGGCCAGATATTATGCTTAGTGTTTGCATGTGTGCTCGATTCCAAGCGGCACCAAAGGAATCGCATCACTTAGCTGTGAAGCGAATTCTTCGATATTTGGCTCACACCCCAACTCTAGGATTATGGTATCCAAAGGGCTCAGAGTTTTGATCTGGTTGGATTCTCGGATGCTGATTATGCTGGTGACAAGGTTGATCGCAAGTCTACATCAGGTACATGTCATTTTCTGGGACGATCACTTGTATGTTGGTCTTCAAAGAAGCAGAATTATGTATCTCTCTCCACTGCTGAATCTGAATACATTGCTGCTGGATCTTGCTGCGCTCAGCTTCTATGGATGAAGCAAACACTCAAAGACTATGGCATTCATCTGAAGCAAGTTCCACTCTACTGCGACAACGAAAGCGCCATCAAGATTGCCAACAACCCAGTTCAGCACTCGAAGACAAAGCACATTGAGATTCATCATCACTTTCTCAGAGATCATGTTGTGAAGGAAGACATTGATATCATACACGTCAACACTGAAGAGCAATTGGCAGATATCTTCACCAAGCCCTTGGATGAGAAGAGATTTTGCAAGTTACGGTGTGAGCTAAATATCTTGGAATCCTCAAATGTCCTGTGATCAGGCACACATCCTAACACTTATGCATATTGATGACTTAGATGTGCAACACACGAAGTAAAGTATATCTTCAATTAATGAAGACATGCATTCTAAGTGTGAATACATTAATGATGAATTTGACTTCAGAGCGCCATGATAATTGTGCGTCGTGTCTGGGTCTAATACTTCCTATACGGTGGGTAACGCCACCACCAAATGTTCTGTTTGATGTGTTTCACTCATGGCGTTACATTTGCTATGTCTTCACATTTGGTTTGGCTTCAATCTCAACATGTCTTCATGATTATCTTCACTATGTTGATTATATATATATACTAGTGTTCTGTCCTCTACAGCATTCACTTATAGCTATGTCTTCTTGTTGAATCTTTTGAACTAAGTGAATGTGATCGGACCCTAACCTCTCTATGCTTTCTATCTCAAACTCTATCTCTCCAAATCATATGCATTCTTTTGAACCTGTCAAATGACTTCTCTGCGTCCTTGTCAGCAGAAGATACGGAGACAAACATTAAGTCCGCTTTCAATGCTAATTCCTTCACCTGAAACGCGGAGAAGTGGGAACGACCACCCGACAATCCAGGCGTGCGTGGGACATGGAACAACCTCTGACATGCTGCATGATGGCCACGTGTTCCTCAGATGTGAATCGCCAGGGGCACCTGTGTAATAACACTGAGCCGCCCGTGTCCCTATAAATATGCGCCACACCACAGTCATTATCTCTTCTTTCACTCTCGCACGAACCCTAGTGCCACCGCTAGCCCTCGACGACGCCGGCGACGAAGCGCTTAGCTGCCGCAACCTCTCCGACATCGTCTTCACGCCGACCGCGGACATCGTCTTCTCCGCCGTCGTCGTAGGTGTCCTCCATCGCCAAGTTAGGGCACGGACGATCGGACTGCTCGGCCTCCTCTTCCACTCCGTCTAGCAGTTCTTCGTGTGGTAAATAAAACTTCCTTTTTACGGCCCCTTTGATCCTATAGATTCGTCACTTTCTACCACAAGCAGTTTCTGTTCACACAAGTTGGATCTATTTCATACTGCATCTCATAATATGCCTAGTATATTCACTTATGCTTCACAAAGTAGTTAGATTCCTCACTTGTACTGATCCATGGATTCGTACAAATCTGGAACCAACTCCTTATCTATGAGTGAATGTCTTCGCACGATGAGGTCAATGTCTTCTAAACTGATTTATCTTCAAAATCTTCTGAGAATGCATATGACCTCTTCCCCTTCCCTCGCACCTTAATGCTATCACAGGTACATGTCCGTGGGAGAATCCCTTGGTTCTCATAGTCTGCATTCATTTGCAGAATTCTTACAGTATCACATATATTCTCCCGAAGCCAGTTCCTGTTTGTCCAGCAAGCGAAAGCCTTTGAAGCCTTTGAACATATTGAAGCCATTCAGTTTAAAGTTCATGGCTTCAGAGAAATCGGCAAGGAAGGGTGGCAGAAAGCGTCGAGGAGAAAAATCAAGAGATCTGCCCGATACCTCTCAGAGCTATACAAGACAGATCCTGAAGAGGATTACAATCAGCGCAAGACACGAATCCAATGGATTCGACGATATTGGGCAGAACAGTGGTTCAAGTACAGATTTGTGACAAAGGAATATGCTGAAAAGAATGCCATCAAGCGACCATGGGGAGACATCCTCTACAAAAATCTTCAACCCAGGTCCAGAGATGAAGCCATTGAACAAGGCTTCTATCCCTGCATGGTCCGTGGACCACAGCCTGCGGATGCTGACCCATCGTCACTACTATGGTGTCGTGACGACAATCTGTTCAAGCGCAACGTCCAGTTTGCCCAGAATTCAGCAAAGCAGAACAAGAAGTCTTTGGGATTAGACTTCAACCCTGGTCCCTCTGCTCCCCGTGCCGATGGCACTCGCGAAGCTGAATCCAATATTCTTGGGCCCTTCTACAACTTGGAAGGTCTCATCACTCATATCGTGGTTCAAGGGACAGCCATGAATGAGCCTGCAGATGACGCTGAATCAGATGAAGCGCCTACAGCGCCGAAGCCAAAGAAGTTGAAGCAGCCTAAAGCTTCAAAGCCTGCCTCTGCACCAAAAATCTCATGGGCGAAGCCATTGGCTACTGCACCTCCTGAAGACAGTGTGGAGTCTGAAGATTTGTCACGCATCTCCAAGCCCCAGAAAGTCAAGATGCCTCTGCCACACACCGGCCAAGAACTGACAGCTGCTGCTATACTGCGCAATGATGCCATCGACCTGTCCAGTGATGAAGATCTTGCAGATGACGCTCTTGAGCAACTGATCAAGAGCAAAGAAGAAGCAGAAATCTTCAATGATATGCCTCTCTTTGACGTGGCAATCATTCACAACTTCATTGATGAGTGGTTTGACACGCCCAACCTCAGCTTCGAAGACCTGCAACTTCCAATTGGCCTCGGTGTCGCCTTCCATGGCGCCATTGCTTCAGAGCTAACTCTAGCTTAGCGCATCATCGAACTGAAGCAAAAGATTGACTTTGAGAAAGCTCAGTTCAAGAAGCATATGGCCAAGCTCAGCGTGCAAGAGGTGAAAAACTTCAAAATTATGCTGCACGAGCTCAAAGAAGCCTTTCTCAAGAAACATGCAGAAGCTCAGGGTTCTCGTGAGCGCATGAAGAGCCTGGCTGACAAGTGTGTGCAAGGCTACAACGAGGCTGAGAAGCGCAAGGCCCTTGGGCGTCCGGGCATTGATCCCAGGATGGCTGCTAAGCAGAAGAAGAAGCCCACTGCGGCCGAACCCAACGCACCAAGGCAGGAAGCAGATCCCATTGTCTTCCCAACTAGCATGACTGGCTCGAAACCAAAGGCCAGGTCAACCGCTTCAGAACTGAAGAAGACGAGGACTGCTGAGGCTGAAGCCGGAAAGAGGAAACATTCTGAAGCCTCTGATGCCGCTCCCTACAAGAAGAAGCGGAAGACCAAGAAGGAACGGGCTGCTCCCACAGAGCCCATAATTGTTGAACCCATCTTCATGGTTCGTCCTGACGCTGAACATCAAGAGCGCCAACTGACTGTCCATGAGCCTGCTTCCACAGAGACTCATGAAGCTGAAGACTTTCCAGCAACTGATCCAACCGCTGCTGAAGACATTGGTCACCATGACCATGTTGAAGATGATGCACTTCTTCCTCAGATCGAGCACCAACAGGTATCATCACCTGTGCTTACGCACAGCGAACTCATCAGCATTGGTCGTCCTCTGACGCCAATTGCTCAGGATGCCTCATGGGCTGATCACCCACAAGAACAAGAGAAGATGACTTTGAGGCCCAGCCAACTCCAACTCCACAGGCGTCGCCAGCGTTACGCAGGCTTCGCAAAGGACCAAGGCCTCCAGTCTCTGAGTCTGAAGCTAAAGCTGTTGAAGACATCCCGGCTGCATCAGCCGATGAAGAAGAAACCCCAAGAGTTGCTACACCCCCGTCTCACCAAGAAGTTGTTCTCGACGAGAACGTGACTGTGACCGACCCTCCAGCTCATCAAGTGGAGGTTGAAAATCTTGAGGCTGCCACCACAACAACAAATGAAGCCACTGATGCTGTCATGGCTGAAGCAAATGTGGAGCCTTCACCAACCCAAGCACCAGAAGTCAGCGAAGCTAATGATGCTACTGCTTCTGTTCTTGCGTCTGCTGCTGGTCCTCAGTTTGACTATCATGTTGAGCACAGGCCTCAGGTACAGAAGCCAATTCCAAGGTTGCCCAGGTTTCCAGGTCCTGCATCAGCACCTGGATCCTTCAATGTCAATGGCTTCAAAGCAGACAACACTTTCTTCAATACCTCCAAGAACCCCTACTCAAGGGAAAGAATATCTTCTGATCGGTTCTGGAGCTATCCACAGCGAAGCTATTACTCCTGCATTCTGTACAATCAAGGTCGCATCTTCCCACATAAGCGTCTTGACACCGAAGCAATAGCTGGTCTGCCCTGTCTGGAAGAAGCTCTGGATTGCTTCAAAGAGGTTGGATTGTTGTCGTTTGTCACCGACCAAGAGCACTGGAATGAAGAGTTGCTACTCCAATTCTATGCCACACTTCACATCCGTGGGTACAACAGAGATCCAAAGACTTGGGTCCTGGAGTGGATGACAAGAAATGTTCATCACGAAGCCAAAGCCTTTGATATCATTGAGCTCACTGGTCTGCCCACTCCTGGCGATCTCTACGAACCTGGCTGTCAGCTTCACAGTGAAGCTATGGAGAGCATCTTTCAGAAGCCTGAACCAAACATGAGTCAGATGCTCAGCATGATGAAGCCCTTGCCACAAGATGCTGCATATCCTAAGGCGTTCTTTGTTGAAGACCTTGAGTATCTTCCAAGGACTATTTATCACATCATAAGGCGAACTCTCTGGCCCATCAAAGGACATTCTCCACATGTCAAGCTAGAAGGTGCAATGAAGACTTTGGTCTTCTATATTCTTCATGGAAAATGCTTCAATGCACAGGACTTCTTCATCCGCCAACTTGCTGCATCAGGCTCTGATCTTTTTGGCTTGAAGTTCTACGCTCCATGGATAATGCAGCTGATCAAACTCCACTCCGCTATCTCATATCAGCCATCTGCTCGCAATCATCGGATCTTTCTGCCTGATGTGGATATGTCCGTTGAAGCCATTTATCCTGAGCCTGCCAAGGAGCCTCTTAGTCTTCAAAATGCAGAGCATCAAAGTTTCTCTCAGAACATTGAAGGAGTTGAAGCAGTCACTCGTGTTTATCCTCTGGCTGGAATTACAAGTGCACCTCATCGTGCCCTTACTGAAGCCACCGAAAGCACTATTTCCCAACGACCCAAGAAGAGATCTCGTGTTCTCAATGACTGAGAGCTTCTGGTGGCTCTTCATCAGAAATAGGATAGGCATCATGACTAGCTGAAGCGCCAAATGCAAAGCCTCTTGGTGGATGTTAACCGCATTCGCAATCTTGCCACCAAGAATGCCTTTGTTGCCCATGAAACCTCTCGACACACATGGAAAGGGCTGACGCTTATGTGCTCTGAAGATGATCTTCACGAGGATGGCTTCTCTGAACGCTTCAAGTTTGACTCCACACCTCCTCGAAGGGCAGTGCTGCGACGAACTCCATCTCTTGAAGACTCTGAGTTCTCTTCCTCTGCGGCAACTGTGAATGCCAGAGTGATCGAGGACGAAGACGATGCTACTTCACCGCCCCCTCCTTCAACACGCTTCGACACTGATCCAAGTTCTTTTGCACCGCCGAACACCACCGACGACCCTACTACTTCACCTACTCTTCATGGGAACGAGTAGATGCTCTATGTCTTCAAACCTTTTTGGTCCTTACTTACAAAAGGGGGAGAAGCATATGAGTTTGATAGTCTTCAAGCGGGTCCACATGAGCGGTTGCTTTATATTTTGCCTCATGTTTACAACTCTCGTTTTGATACATTTGGTTCTTTGAGTTGTAACACTTAAACTCGATGGTCGTCTGCTACTTATTTGCCACTTTGCGATGCGATGATAAATTTCGCATGTGCGACGATAAATTCACATGCATAATGAATTGTCAACATTTTGCAGACTTAGATCATTTTGCCACTTAGATCATTTTGCAGACGTCCATTTTTCATTATGCATGTCATTATCTTCACATACCTTCACATGCATAATGAATTGTCAACATAAGTTGAAAAGGATCTCCACAAGTACAACCTGCCATGTGCATTTGCATTCCAAAAGCAAATTACTTATATGCACATCTTCAGGGGGAGCCCTTGCAACTTATGAAGACAATTCCTTGTCCTTTACAATTTCACATATTATATTCCCCGTTGAAAACTTCAACTAGTTTGTCATCAATCACCAAAAACGGGGAGATTGTAAGTGCATCTAGTGTCACCCCTAGTTGGTTTTGGAGTATTGACGACAAACCTAGTTGAGGGACTAATGTGTTTGTGAGAATTGCAGGATAACACAGGTAGAAGTCCCTCATTGATTCGGTTTTCCTACCAGAGATGACCCCTAAAAATATATGAAGACATTGAAGTCAAAGGTGGTATGTGAAGATATTCACATTGAAGACTATGACAAGAGAAGACATCGCATGAAGCCTATGGAGCTCGAAGACTTAGATCTTTCGTAGTTCTTTTTCTTCTTTGTTGAGTCATAGGAACCACCGTACTGTTAAGTGGGGTCCAAGAGAACCAGTCAGAATGACTGAAGTGATGCTTAAACAAAACATATGTCTTCGAGTGAAGACTATGAGAGCGAATCTGTCCAGAGTCGGACAAGTCAGCTTTGCTTGTAGCCCAAGTAAAGTTGCCGTGTGTGTTTGAAATCTGACCCGTTGGAACACGTGTCAGTTCCTTAGTGACCCAGGGTCATTTCGGACAAATCAGGTCGGGTTGCCTAGTGGCTATAAATAGCCCACCCCCTACAACCATAAATGGTTGGCTGCTCAGAGTTAGAGTACGGCTTTTGTCGTTTGAGAGCAACCCACCTCGAAGCCTTTAAGAGAGAATTCCTTGCAAGGATAAATCCCTAACCACCCAAAGTCAAAGAGTGCTAGGCGTCACTTAAGTCTTCCTGTCTGTGTGATCTGAAGACTTATTACACTTGAGGACTGTGAATCCTCCAGCCGGTTAGGCATCACATTCTGAGCATCCAAGAGTCATTGTGGATCGCCGGTGAACGAAGTCTGTGAAGATTTGGGAGTCTATGTAGGATCTAGAAGTAGATGTGTCTAGAGGGGGGGTGATTAGACACTTAGTGCTAGAGTTGCAATTTTTAAGCTTTTTCGGTTTAAGTGGAGTTTAGGCACAATTTCAGCACACACAATACATATCAAGCAAGCATGCAAAGAGTATATGAGCAGCAGAATGTAAAGCATGCAACTTGCAAGAATGTAAAGGGAAGGGTTTGGAGAAATCAAACGCAATTGGAGACACGGATGTTTTTCCCGTGGTTCGGATAGGTGGTGTTATCCTACATCCACGTTGATGGAGACTTCAACCCACGAAGGGTAACGGTTGCGCGAGTCCACACAGGCCTCCACCCAGGGTAACGGTTGCGCGAGTCCACACAGGGCTCCACCCACGAAGGGTCCACAAAGAAGCAACCACCCACAAAGGGTCCACGAAGAAGCAACCTTGTCTATCCCACCATGGCCATCGCCCACACAGGACTTGCCTCACTAGCGGTAGATCTTCACGAAGTAGGCGATCTCCTTGCCCTTACAAACTCCTTAGTTCAACTCCACAATCTCGTCGGAGGCTCCCAAGTGACACCTAGCCAATCTAGGAGACACCACTCTCCAAGAAGTAACAAATGGTGTGTAGGTAATGAACTCCTTGCTCTTGTGCTTCAAATGATAGTCTCCCCAACACTCAACTCTCTCTCATAGGATTTGGATTTGGTGGAAAGAAGATTTGAGTGGAAAGCAACTTGGGAAAGGCTAGAGATCAAGATTCATATGGTAGGAATGGAATATCTTGGTCTCAACACATGAGTAGGTGGTTCTCTCTCAGAACATATGAGTTGGAATGGTGTATGCGTTCTGATGGCTCTCTCTTCGAATGAGAAGGAGGTGGAGAGGTATATATAGCCTCCACACAAAATCCAACCGTTACACAGTTTTCCAATCTCGGTGGGACCGAATCAATAAACTCGGTCGGACCGAAAATGTAAACCTAGTGACCGTTAGAGATTTTCGGTGGGACTGACATGCAACTCGGTAGGACCGATATGGTTAGGGTTTGGGCATAACGTAATCTCGGTGAGACCGATTACATAAACTCGGTGAGACCGAATTTGGTAATTAGCTAACCAGAGAGTTGGTCAGGCAAACTCGGTGGGACCGATTTGCTCTTTCGGTGAGACCGAGTGGAACTCGGTGAGACCGAAAAGTTACAAAGGGGAAACACTGAGTTTACATTGCAATCTCGATGGGACCGATTCGCTCTTTCGGTGAGACCGAAAAGTTACGAAAGGGAAACAGAGAGTTTGCAACCCCATCTCGGTGAGACCGAGATCCCTATCGGTAAGACCGAATTGCTAGGGTTTGGCAGTGGCTTATGACAAGTGAAACTCGGTGGCGCCGGATAGAAAGAATCGGTATGACCGAGTTTGGTTTAGGGTTTAGGTCATTTGCGGAAGTGGGAAAGTAGCTGAGGATTTTGGAGCATATCATTAAGCACATGAAGCAAGAGGCTCATTAAGCAACACCTCATCCCTCCTTAATAGTATTGGCTTTCCCTATGGACTCAATGTGATCTTGGATCACTAAAATGTAAAATGAAGAGTCCCGAGCTTGAAGCTTTTAGCCAATCCTTTGTCCTTAGCATCTTGAAGGAGTTCCCACAACCTTTAATCCATGCCACTCCATTGTTGAACTTATCTGAAACATGCTAGATAGAAATGTTAGTCCAACAAGAGATATGTTGTCATCAATTATCAAAAGCACCTAGGGAGCACTTGTGCTTTCAATCTCCCCCTTTTTGGTAATTGATGGCAACATACATCAAAGCTTTAGATAAAGATATAAATAACAATGAGTAAAGCTTTGGAAGGACATGTAACAAGCATAGGCTCCCCCTACATGTATGCACTCATGTAAATATGAAATATAGAGGCATGTGAGAGCATAACCATGACAGAGTAGGCAATGTGTTACATGTATCTTGGCCATATGCATCAGAGCAAAAGATTATCAAGGAAAATACCTTCATGCTCATGAGTCCTTCTTGCAAACAGTATGTACATAAGCAAGAACTCCTCATACTCATGATTTTGATGCATATACTTACCTTGTGGTCTTGAGTTGGCTTAGGATGGAATGAACCTGCACAAACAAGGTTAGATAACACAGGTACGTCCACTAGCCAGAGCAATCAAAAGAAACCACAAGAATACCAAGACTGGGATGACATGTAGAGAGTGAGTACAAGGTACCGCATTGGATTCAACATGTCCCCAAGAATAAAGATATGCAATGAATTTGACTGATTTATTTCCCTTAGGTGTCTTGCTCCCCCTGAATCATACATGGGATATTGGGAGAAGATAGGAAACAGAAAATCAGAGCTGAAAGATATGAATAGAACTTAATTCAAAAGAGTTCATATGAACATGTCTTTCCCCCAAAAAGACATGTGGCATCTCTCCTCTTGAACATCAAGCATCTGGGATCCTTGAGTATTCTCTCCCCCTCAGAGATCTCTTTCTCCCCCTTAATATATGGGATCCTTGAGTATTCTCTCCCCCTTAGTACTTTTCTCCTTTGTAGGTGATAAGCTTTTGATGTGATCTCTCTCTCCCTGATGATAAGCTTTGATGTGATCTCTCTCTCCCTGATGATAAGCTTTGATGTGATCTCTCTCTCCCCCTTTGACATCAATTTCCAAGAAGGTTTTTCCTGGAATCCGTCGAATAGGTTTGGTCCTTGAGACTTAGTACAAAGCAGGGAATAAAACTGTGATGCTTGTAGAGGACAAGATTCATTGAGCGGAGCTGGATCAGAAGAAATATAGAATTTGTGGCAAACTGTTTTTCCTGTTGCGAAATCGGTGGCACCGAGTGGCATGTTTCGGTAGTACCGAAGGGATTCAGTTGGACCGAAAATGGCAATTCGGTGAAACCGAGTTCATCACAGAGAGAAACACTTGTCACCTCAGCTCACTAGTCAAGTAAGATCTCACAAATATTTGCAATGAATTAGCTGAAAATTTTGCAAGGAATTTGATGCAGAAATATGCAGAACAAAAACCAAAAAGAAAAGAGTGAAGTTTTCTAGATGAAGTTTTTTTTGATTGAAAAAGAAAGAAACAAATATGCAAGGGACAAATGCAATAACTCAGAAAAGAACACAAGAGAACTTCATCTAAAATTGGGCGGTGACATAGTCACCTATGTTAGAGTATATTGACTTAGGAGTCAAGTGAGAACACTTGATCATAGGTCATACTCATCGTTTAAGCTCAAAATGGGGTTACCATTTTTCGTTTAAGCATCTTGATGTATTCACATCTTGTTGAGTTGCTTTGACTCATGTCTTGGAGTAAAGCTTCTCTAAGATGGAATAACATACCTTGGGTGGTGATGTGGTTCTTGCTCATGTAGTTGAACTTGTGTGGGTGCTCAAGGTTGATGTAGCTCATCGAGAGTTGGGAGCACCATTTGGAGTTTGAGTTCATCTACCTACATGGGTTAGTTCTTGCAAGGAAAAGCACTTGTGTATCCAAAAATGACAATCATGAAGCTTAATATAGAATTTGTCAAAGGATATGTTTGAACGGTTTTGTGCTTCCTTGTCTTCAACCATCATTGTGTAGAGTCTTGGTGATGTAGAGATCGCTCAAGATGTGAGTGAGTCGCAATCTCATGGAATTAGGTCAAACCAAGCACCTACATGGGTTAGACAACATACAAGGTGCAAATATATCCAAGACATAAGACAGTTATCATAGGAGATATATCATGGATTAGTCATAAGCTCATGTCTTGCATGCATTCAATGGAGTTTCTACTCCAAGTTCGAAGCATCAATGATGTTCAATTCTCCTCTCAACCTGCAAAACACTTTCTCATCAAGCGGTTTAGTGAATATATCCGCTAATTGCTTATCGGTGCGAACATGCTTAAGATTGATGTCACCCTTAGCAACATGATCTCGAATGAAATGATGACGAACTTCAATATGCTTAGTTCGAGAATGTTGTACAGGATTATGACCAATTTTGATAGCACTTTCATTGTCACAAAGTAGTGGAACATGTTTCACATAAATCCCATAATCTTTAAGAGTTTGGGTCATCCAAAGTAATTGAGCACAACATGAACCAGCGGCAATGTATTCCGCTTCGGCGGTGGATAAGGATACCGAGTTTTGTTTCTTGGAAGACCAAGACACAAGAGATCTACCAAGAAATTGACAAGTACCCAAAGTGGACTTTCTATCAACCTTGTCTCCGGCATAATCCGAGTCGGAATAGCCAACAAGATCGAAAGAAGACCTCTTAGGATACCAAATGCCAAAATTTGGTGTATGGATTAAGTATCTCACTATCCTTTTCACAGCCTTAAGATGACAATCTTTAGGAGCAGCTTGATATCGTGCACACATGCACAAACTTAGCATAATATCGGGACGTGAAGCACATAGGTATAACAATGAACCAATCATAGAGCGATAAACCTTTTGATCAACCGGTTCACCATCTTTGGTCAAATCATTATGTCCACTAGTAGGCATGGGTGTAGACATACCTTTGCATTCTTGCATATTGAACTTCTTGAATAAGTCCTTGGTGTACTTTGTTTGAGAGACAAATGTACCTTCCTTAGTTTGCTTGATTTGCAACCCAAGAAAGAATTTGAGTTCACTCATCATAGACATCTCAAACTTCTCTGACATTAGCTTTCCAAACTTTTCACTAAAGAGAGGGTTAGTTGAACCAAATATGATATCATCAACATAAATTTGGCATACAAATAGTTCTCCATTAACCCTTTTAGTAAAAAGAGTAGAATCAATTTTACCAATTTCAAAACCACTTGTAGTAAGGAACTTGGTCAAGCATTTATACCATGCTCTAGGAGCTTGTTTAAGACCATAAAGAGCTTTGTGAAGTTTGTAAACATGATTTGGTTTCTTAGGATTGACAAAGCCGGGAGGTTGTTTGACATAAACTTCCTCCTCTATTTCACCATTTAGAAAAGCACTTTTAATGTCCATTTGGTACAAGGTGATATTATGGTGATTAGCATAGGCAAGTAAGATGCGAATGGACTCAAGTCTAGCAACGGGAGCATATGTCTCACCATAGTCCATACCTTCGACTTGTGTGTACCCTTGGGCGACGAGACATGCTTTGTTGCGAACCACTTGTCCATCTTCATCTTGCTTGTTGTGAAACACCCATTTGGTACCAATGATGTTGTGGTTGTTGTCGGGCTTCTCAACCAATGTCCAAACTTGGTTTCTCTCAAAATTATGTAGCTCTTCATGCATAGCGTTTATCCAATCCGGATCTTCCAATGCTTCTTCAACCTTCATTGGTTCAATTCTAGAGATGAATGAATAGTTTTCACAAAAGTTAGCTAAACGAGTTTTTGAGCGAGTGATTCTCCCGGTTTGTATATCATTGAGGATTTGCTCGACGGGATGATCTTTGGCAATTCTTGCTCGAACTCGTGAGAGCTTTTGCTTGGGTCTTCGTTGAACATCTTCTTCATCTTGTTCTTCTTCTTGGCCTTCTTCATTGTTGACGTCGTCGTTCTCTTGTCGTGGTGGAGAAGAAGGTTGTTGATGTTCATCTTGACGTACTTCCTCGTTTTCTTCATCTTGGTGTGTCCCACTTATGGATGCTTCCATGTCGATTCTTGGTTCACCTTGTCGTGAAGTAGAAGCTTCCACTTGGACGGATGAAGTACTCTCCTTCACCTCCGTTGGGCGAATTTTGCCAATGGACAAGTCTTGAATTGCTTCTGAAGGGTCTTTGTCTCCTACATCAATTGGCAATTGCTCTACTTGCGAGCCATTAGATTCATCAAACTTCACATCTACCGTCTCTTCAACCTTTCGGGTGAAATTGTTGTAGACACGGTAAGTGTGAGAGTTTGAGCCATAACCAAGTAGAAAACCTTCATGAGATTTAGGAGCAAACTTTGAACGATGATGCTTATCAAGAATGTAGCACTTTGAGCCGAATACTCGAAAGTATCCAACTTGGGGTTTGTTACCGGTGAGAAGCTCGTATGCCTTCTTGCCGAGTAGCTTGTGAAGATATAAGAGATTTGTTGCGTGACAAGCTGTCTCAACCGCTTCTGCCCAAAAGTGCTTTGGCGTCTTGTATTCATCAAGCATTGTTCTTGCCATTTCGATGAGCGTCCGGTTCTTCCTCTCAACAACTCCATTTTGCTGAGGTGTGTACGTAGCCGAGAACTCGTGTGAAATCCCTTCTTCGTCAAGAAAGGTGTCCACATTTGCGTTCTTGAACTCCGTTCCGTTGTCACTCCGAACCTTCTTGATCTTCACATCAAACTGATTTTGGGCCTTCCTAGCGAAGTTTCTGAAGATCTTCTGGACCTGCGATTTGTCATTAAGAAAGAACACCCACGTAAATCTTGAAAAGTCATCAACTATAACTAGACCAAAAGAATTTCCACCGAGACTCTTGTAGGCGTTGGGACCAAAAAGATCCATGTGAAGTAGCTCGAGTGGCCTCCTTGTGGTCATGATGTTCTTCACGGGATGTCTTCCTCCAACCTGTTTACCTGCTTGACAAGCACTGCAAAGTCTATCCTTATCAAATATGACATCGTTGACTCCAAGGATATGATTTCCTTTAATAAGCTTGTCAAGGTTTCTCATGCCAACGTGACCTAGTCATCTATGCCACAACCAACCTTTTGAGGATTTAGCAACAAAGCAAGTTTTAGGTTGTGCCTTTTTAGAGAAATCGACAATGTAAAGATCACCTCTACGCATACCCGTAAAGACCATTTTATGATTGTCTCGACGAAATACTTGGCAATCTACCTCAGTAAATAGGACATTCAAACCGAAATCAGCAAGTCTAGATACTGAAAGTAAGTTGTAGCCAAGAGATTCAACGAGCATGACATTTTGAATGGAACTATCATGTGAGATGGCCACCTTACCAAGGCCAACCACTTTACCCTTTGAATTATCACCAAAGGTGACATATTTTCGAGGGCCGTCATTTTCAGCAAGCTCACGAAACATCTCTTCATCTCCGGTCATATGATCAGTACATCCACTATCAAGAACCCATTCCTTTCCTCCTGATTCATATCCCCGAAGATTTGCCATAAGACCAAAATGTCTCATTGCATCATCAAGATCAAAGTCACTATCATCATCATAATAATATTCATGTTCATCATGATCTTGTGACTCATCATTTCCTAGAGAGGGTAATTCATTAGATAAATGATCAAAGTGGTTACTTTTATGAATTCTTATAGCTTTGAATATGATATCATTAATGATTCCAACATCTCCTTTAGCATGCTTAAGATTGGCAAGTTCAAAAAGACATTTACCAAAACTAGGATCACTAGAGTTCATCTTACTCAAGGCAATAGATTGATGGAGAATTTCATCCAAAGTTTTCAAGGAATAATCGGGAAATCGTTCCTCAAGAAATTTCCATATGGTATAGGCACAATTGTGAGTAGGCAAACTAGCAATCAATTTTTTGGGCAATCCTCTAATGATGAGCTCAATAGTTCTAAGATTGCGAATCATGTCAATATCTTCATCTAGGATCGGATGCAAAGGATCAATATGAGGTGCACAAGGGCTAGCAATATACTTGTTCAAATGATATTGATTAAAGATTACAAGCATCTCATTTTTCCACTCATGAAAGTACTCTCCATCAAGAATAGGCACTCTATGCCTAAGACTCCCTAATGTAGACACATCCATCTTCCTCCAATGGTGATTAAACCAAGGCAATGGAGACCAAAGCTCTGATACCACTTGTAGGATCTAGAAGTAGATGTGTCTAGAGGGGGGGTGATTAGACACTTAGTGCTAGAGTTGCAATTTTTAAGCTTTTTCGGTTTAAGTGGAGTTTAGGCACAATTTCAGCACACACAATACATATCAAGCAAGCATGCAAAGAGTATATGAGCAGCGGAATGTAAAGCATGCAACTTGCAAGAATGTAAAGGGAAGGGTTTGGAGAAATCAAACACAATTGGAGACACGGATGTTTTTCCCGTGGTTCGGATAGGTGGTGCTATCCTACATCCATGTTGATGGAGACTTCAACCCACGAAGGGTAATGGTTGTGCGAGTCCACACAAGGCTCCACCCAAGGGTAACGGTTGCGCGAGTCCACACAAGGCTCCACCCACGAAGGGTCCACGAAGAAGCAACCACCCGCAAAGGGTCCACGAAGAAGCAACCTTGTCTATCCCACCATGGCCATCGCCCACACAGGACTTGCCTCGCTAGCGGTAGATCTTCACGAAGTAGGCGATCTCCTTGCCCTTACAAACTCCTTGGTTCAACTCCACAATCTCGTCGGAGGCTTCCAAGTGACACCTAGCCAATCTAGGAGACACCACTCTCCAAGAAGTAACAAATGGTGTGTAGGTAATGAACTCCTTGCTCTTGTGCTTCAAATGATAGTCTCCCCAACACTCAACTCTCTCTCATAGGATTTGGATTTGGTGGAAAGAAGATTTGAGTGGAAAGCAACTTGGGAAAGGCTAGAGATCAAGATTCATATGGTAGGAATGGAATATCTTGGTCTCAACACATGAGTAGGTGGTTCTCTCTCGGAACATATGAGTTGGAATGGTGTATGCGTTCTGATGGCTCTCTCTTCGAATGAGAAGGAGGTGGAGGGGTATATATAGCCTCCACACAAAATCCAACCGTTACACAGTTTTCCAATCTCGGTGGGACCGAATCAATAAACTCGGTCGGACCGAAAATGTAAACCTAGTGACCGTTAGAGATTTTCGGTGGGACTGACATGCAACTCAGTAGGACCGATATGGTTAGGGTTTGGGCATAATTTAATCTCAGTGAGACCGATTACACAAACTCGGTGAGACCGAATTTGGTAATTAGCTAACCAGAGAGTTGGTCAGGCAAACTCGGTGGGACCGATTTGCTCTTTCGGTGAGACCGAGTGGAACTCGGTGAGACCGAAAAGTTACAAAGGGGAAACACTGAGTTTACATTGCAATCTCGGTGGGACCGATTCGCTCTTTCGGTGAGACCGAAAAGTTATGAAAGGGAAACAGAGAGTTTGCAACCCCATCTCGGTGAGACCGAGATCCCTATTGGTAGGACCGAATTGCTAGGGTTTGGCAGTGGCTTATGACAAGTGAAACTCGGTGGTGCCGGATAGAAAGAATCGGTATGAGCGAGTTTGGCTTAGGGTTTAGGTCATTTGTGGAAGTGGGAAAGTAGCTGAGGATTTTGGAGCATATCATTAAGCACATGAAGCAAGAGGCTCATTAAGCAACACCTCATCCCTCCTTAATAGTATTGGCTTTCCCTATGGACTCAATGTGATCTTGGATCACTAAAATGTAAAATGAAGAGTCCCGAGCTTGAAGCTTTTAGCCAATCCTTTGTCCTTAGCATCTTGAAGGAGTTCCCACAACCTTTAATCCATGCCACTCCATTGTTGAACTTGTCTGAAACATGCTAGATAGAAATTTTAGTCCAACAAGAGATATGTTGTCATCAATTATAAAAACCACCTAGGGAGCACTTGTGCTTTCAGTCTACCTTGAAGACTTACCAGAGTGATTGGGCAAGGTCTGTGTGACCTTAGCTCAAGGGGAATACGGTGAGGACTGGGTGTCCTGAGCTGCATGTTTAGGACTGGGTGTCCGAGACTGTGTGTCCTCAGGTTTGAATACCTAGCCGCCCTAACCAGACGTACAGTTGTCACAGCAACTGGAACTGGTCCAACTAATCATTGTCTTCAATGAGTCACTGGTTTCATCCTCCCCTTCCCTTTACTTATTGTTGGTCCTTGTGAAGTCATCGTATGATTGCACTATCTTTTGTCTTCACTGAGTGACTGCTTGTTCTGATTGCCTTCTTAATATCTTCCTACCTGATCCTTACTACCTAGCTGCTATTAGTCATTGCGCTGTCACTTCATTGAATACTTGACTATGGTTTGCCTAGTGTAGTCTACCTTCCGCTGCATGGTAATAGGTTTATTTCTATCGTTTGTCTTCGAAACTTCCATGTTTTGAAGACTTTCATAAAAATCACCTATTCACCCCCCCTCTAGTCGATATAACGCACTTTTAGTTTCTTCAACAAGCGGTAGACTAAGACCATGTATTTCTTCAATAGGAGGTAAATTCTTAACATCTTCAGCTTTAATACCTTTTTCTTTCATAGATTTCTTTGCCTCTTGCATATCTTCAGGACTGAGAAATAGAATACCCCTTTTCTTCGGAGTTGGCTCAGGAGTTGGATCAGAGATTGGATCAGGGAGTGTCCAATTATTTTCATTAGTCAACATATAATTCAATAGAATTTCAGCTTCATCAACAGTTATTTCCCTGAAAACACAACCAGCACAACTATCCAGGTGGTCTTTGGAAGCATCGATTAGTCCATTATAAAAGATATCAAGTATCTCATTTTTGTTGAGAGGATAATCAGGCAAAGCATTAAGTAATTGGAGAAGCCTCCCCCAAGCTTGTCGGAGACTCTCTTCTTCAATTTGCACAAAATTATATATGTCCCTTAAAGCAGCTTGTTTCTTATGAGCGGGGAAATATTTAGCAGAGAAGTAATAAATCATATCCCGGGGACTACGCACACAGCCAGGATCAAGAGAATTAAACCATATCTTAGCATCACCCTTTAATGAGAACGAAAATAATTTAAGGATATAATAGTAGCGAGTTTTCTCATCATTAGTGAACAGGGTAGCTATATCATTTAATTTAGTAAGATGTGCCACAACAGTTTCAGATTCATAGCCATAGAAAGGATCAGATTCAACCAAAGTAATTAACTCATGATCAACAGAGAAATCATAATCCTTATCAGTAACAAATATAGGTGAAGTAGCATAAGCAGGATCATATTTCATTCTAGCATTCAAAGTTTTTTGTTTCAGCTTAGCTAAAAGTTTCTTAAGATCACTTCTATCATTGCAAGCAAGAAAGTCTCTAGCAGTTTCTTCATCCATAACATAACCCTCAGGAACCACAAGCAATTCATATTTAGGGGGAGAATCTTCATCATCACTTTCATCAATATTATCAGTTTCAATAATTTCATTCTCTCTAGCCCTAGCAAGTTGTTCATCAAGAAATTCACCAAGTGGCACAGTAGTATCAAGCATAGAAGTAGTTTCATCATAAGCATCATGCATAGCAGAAGTGGCATCATCAATAACATGTGACATATCAGAATTAATAGTAGAAGCAGGTATAGGTGTCGCAAGCTTACTCAAAACAGAAGGTGAATCAAGTGCAGAGCTAGATGGCAGTTCCTTACCTCCCCTCGTAGTTGAGGGATAAATCTTGGTTCTTGGATCTTTCAAGTTCTTCATAATGATAAGCAGATATAAATCCCAAGTGGCTCAAAGAATAGAGCTATGCTCCCCGGCAACGGCGCTGGAAAATAGTCTTGATAACCCACAAGTATAGGGGATCGCAACAGTTTTCGAGGGTAGAGTATTCAACCCAAATTTATTGATTCGACACAAGGGGAGCCAAAGAATATTCTCAAGTATTAGCAGCTGAGTTGTCAATTCAACCACACCTGGAAACTTAATATCTGCAGCAAGGTATTTAGTAGCAAAGTAATATGAGAGTAGTGGTAACAGTGGTAAAAGGTAACAGTAGCAAAAGTAATATTTTTGGTGTTTTATAGTGATGATAACAATAGCAACGGAAAAGTAAATAAGCGAAGAACAATATATGGAAAGCTCGTAGGCAATGGATCAGTGATAGAGAATTATGTCGGATGCGATCGATCATGTAACAGTCATAACCTAGGGTGACACAGAACTAGCTCCAGTTCATCAGTGTAATGTAGGCATGTATTCCGAATATAGTCATACGTGCTTATGGAAAAGAACTTGCATGACATCTTTTGTCCTACCCTCCCGTGGCAGCGGGGTCCTATTGGAAACTAAGGGATATTAACGACTCCTTTTAATAGAGTACCGGACCAAAGCATTAACACATAGTGAATACATGAACTCCTCAAACTACGGTCATCACCGGGAGTGGTCCCAACTATTGTCACTTCGAGGTTGCCGAATCATAACACATAGTAGGTGACTATAGACTTGCAATATAGGATCAAGAACTCTCATATATTGATGAAAACATAATAGGTTCAGATCTGAAATCATGGCACTCGGGCCCTAGTGACAAGCATTAAGCATAGCAAAGTCATAGCAACATCAATCTCAGAACATAGTGGATACTAGGGATCAAACCCTAACAAAACTAACTCGATTACATGATAAGTCTCATCCAACCCATCACCGTCCAGCAAGCCTACGATGGAATTACTCATGCACGGCGGTGAGCATCATGAAATTGGTGATGGAGGAAGGGTGATGATGTGACGCCCCCGATTTGACCGTACACTAATCATACACACAAACATGTACGATCAAGATCAGGGACTCACGGGATGATATCACAACACAACTCTACAAATAAAGTAAGTCATACAAGCATCATATTACAAGCCAGGGGCCTCGAGGGCTCGAATACAAGAGCTCGATCATTGACGAGTCAACGGAAGCAACAATATCTGAGTACAGACATAAGTTAAACAAGTTTGCCTTAAGAAGGCTATCACAAACTGGGATACAGATCGAAAGAGGCGCAAGCCTCCTGCCTGGTATCCTCCTAAACTACTCCTGGTCGTTGTCAGCGGCCTACACGTAGTAGTAGGCACCTCCCGAGTAGTAGTAGTCGTCATCGACAGTGGCGTCTGGCTCCTGGGCTCCATCATCTGGTCGCAGCAATCGGGTATAGGAAAGGGGAAAAGGGGGGAGCAAAGCAACCATGAGTACTCATCCAAAGTACTCATGAGCAAGGAGCTACACTACATATGTATGCATTGGTATCAAATGAAAAAGGGGGTAACCTATGTGGACTGAACTGTAGAATGCCGGAATAAGAGGGGGATAGCTAGTCCTTTCGAAGACTATGCTTCTGGTAACCTCCATCTTGCAGTAGAAGAAGAGAGTAGATGGTAAGTTCACCAAGTAACATCGCATAGCATAATCCTAACCGATGATCCTCCCCTCGTCGCCCTGTGAGAGAGCGATCACCGGTTGTATCTGGCACTTGGAAGGATGTGTTTTATTAAGTATCTGGTTCTAATTGTCATAAGGTCAAGGTACAACTCCAAGTCGTCCTGTTACCGAAGATCACGACTATTCGAATAGATTAACTTCCCTGCAGGGGTGCACCACATTTCCCAACACGCTCGATCCCCTTTGTCCGGACACACTTTCCTGGGTCATGCCCGGCCTCAGAAGATCAACACGTCGCAGCCCCACCTAGGCACAACAAAGAGGTCAGCACGCCGGTCTAAATCCTATGCACGCAGGGGTCTGGGCCCAATGCCCATTGCACACCTACATGTTGCGTGGGCGGCCGGAGAGCAGACCTAGCAACCTCCATTACAAAGGAAGTTACGTTACGCGGTCCAACCCGGCGCGTGCCGCTCAGTCGCTGACGTCATGAAGGCTTCGGCTGATACCACGACGTCGAGTGCCCATAACTGTTTCTGCGTAGTTGGTTTGTGCGTATAGGCCAGTGGCTAGACTCAGATCAAATACCAAGATCTCGTTAAGCGTGTTATCTTGAAGTAACCGTGAACGCCGACCAGGGCCAGGCCCACCTCTCACCTGGGTGGTCTCAACCTACCCTGTCGCTCCGCCACAAAGATCCACACAGAGGGCCGTCGGGAAAGTATGTCCTTTCAGCCCCCAATTTGTGAATCACTCGCGCGTACTCTACGAGCCGACCCGTCTTTAGTCATCACATGTATCATGTGTATTATGTATAGTATATACCCGTGATCAACACCCAACGTGATCACGGCCCGATAGTATAGCATGGCAGACTGACAAGAATGTAGGGCCACTGATGATAAACTAGCATCCTATACTAAGCATTAGGATTGCAGGTGAAGGTAACAACAGTAGTAGCAAGGACAGGCTATGCATCAGGATAGGATTAACGGAAAGCAGTAACATGCCACACTACTCTAATGCAAGAAGTAGAGATAAGAGTAGGCGATATCTGGTGATCAAAGGGGGGGGGCTTGCCTGGTTGCTCTGGCAAGAGAGAGGGGACAGACGGATGACAAGGCCCAAGGCCCAGAAGGCCGGTTCACGTTTAACGGTGGGCCAGTTTAAGAGGAAAGGCATGAGGAACGTTTATCTTACAAGGAGTTAAGACCTGGACTTGTATCCGGTTTGTATTAGAGATAGACTAGTCCTAATCCTAAGAGGACTCCACATGTAAACCGCCCCTTCAACTTATATAAGGAGGGGCAAGGCTCCCCAGAAGGGACAAGATTCACAAGTTCCACAAGTTGGATAAGTTAGGTTTAGACAATAGCTCTCGAGATAGAGCACTCTTGTAACCGTGATCATGATCATCAATATCAATGAAGCAGGATGTAGGCTTTTACCTCCACCGTGAGGGGCCGAACCTGGGTAAAACATCGTGTCTCTCGTCCCGCTCAACCCCTCTCAAGCTACCACATAGATGCGTTGGCCTCACGACTAAGTCCTGACACTAAGGACATCTGCCGTGACAATTCCACGACAGGTGTGGTGCCCGTGCCCGAGGCCGACCGGCCGGTGCTGCGCCCTGCAGCGGCGAGCCGAGGCAGTGACCGGTCGCGGGAGGGCGGCGCGTGTGCGCGGCGAGCGGCGAGGAGAGCGGCCGCAGGGTGGGCGCCGCCTGGCGAGCGCCGGTACCGCGGCGGCGCGCGGGCGCGTAGGGGAGGCGGTGGTGGCCAGAGCGTGCGGGCGGAGGCGGGGCACGGCAACGGAGGTGGCGCGCGCGAGCAGAGGCGCAGGTAGGCGCGGGCGAGCGCGGGGAGCGGTAACAACGACGGCCGGCGTGGAGCTCCGGCGGGAGACAGAGGAGAGCGGGGTGGGCAGCAATGGGGCAAGCGGGCGGCAGGGCGAAGCAGGGCCACGCGGGCGAGGCACTGGAGAGCAGCAGCAGCGACCGCGAGCAACGAGCGGCAGCGACCGGCGAGTAGCGCGTGAGGGACGGCCACGGCGGAGCAGGGGCGGTAGCGAGCGACGGCGCGGGGAGTTTGGCAGCGCGGCTCGCCGGCCGGCCGCGGTAAGTGGAGGCGACACAGGGGCAGCGATGCGCGCCGCGGGCAGGCGAGGAGGCCAGGGAGCGTCGGGCGGGGCGCCCGTGGGGTGCGCCGGGCGCGAGCGGGGAGGGTGGTGGTGCGCGAGCGCATGCGCACGCGTGGCCAGGGCACGGCCAGGCCACGATGTCCAACGGGGCAGGGGGAAAGAGGAGGAAAGGGAGCATGGGGAGGCGCTCACACCGGAGCCGTAGGGTAATTGGCAACGGGGCGCGAGGTGGGGGCGGGGACGATGTGCGTTGAGGATGCAGGTCGGCGGGGAGGCGGCACGGCGTCGGGGTGGTCTTCGGGCGGCGTCGACGATGGGTGCGGCGTCGTGGGGGGGTTTCGTTCCCTCGATCCAGTTCTGGATCAGGGGAGGGGGAGAGCGAGTGGGGGAAAGTGGGGCGAGTGGTGCGGTCAGGGGGCTAGGGTTTCGGTAGTGGGTGTTATGAGGAGTGTGGGGTGGGCCGACCGGTTGGTTGGCCAGGTGAGCCGGTCGGGCGGCCTGGTGGCCTGCTGGGCCGGAGCCCAGGAGGGGGTTGCTTTCTCTTTTTTTGGGTTAGTTTTGTCTTTTCCCCTTTTCTTTTATTTATTTCTCTTTTCCGTTTTAATTCCTTTTATGTATTTAGGTTTTTTTATAAAAGCATGGATCCCACACCATAAATTCCTAGGCATTTATTTGCACACCCCGAACATTTTTGTTTTAAGTTTTGAAAAACTTTTATTGTTGACAATATTTTGAATTTAAATTTTGAAAAGTTTTGATCCAACGCGATATTAACAACAAACACCAGAGTGACGTGGCACCGTTAACATGGGATTACTGTAGCTTAATTACCCGGGCGTTACAGATGATGACGATGGAGACGAATTCCCCTCTCCGGAGCCCCGAATGGACTCCAGATCTGCCCTCCCGAGAGAGTTTAGGGCTTGGCGGCGGCTCCGTATTGTAAAACGTGATGAATCCTTCTCCATGATTTTTTTCTCCCCGAAAGTGAATATATGGAGTCAGGGTTGAGGTCGGTGGAGCGTCAGGGGGCCCACGAGGCAGGGGGCGCGCCGAGGGGGCAGGCGCGCCGCCCACCCTCGTGGACAGGTGGAGGCCCCCTGACGTGGATTCTTCTTCCAGTATTTTTTATATATTCCAAAATAATTCTCTATTGATTTTTAGGTCATTCCGAGTACTTTTATTTCTGCATAAAAATAACACCATGGAAATTATGCTGAAAACAACATTAGTCCGGCTTAGTTCCATTCAAATCATGCAAGTTAGAGTCCAAAACAAGGGCAAAAGTGTTTGAAAAAGTAGATACGACGGAGACGTATCAGATGCAGCTTTGCGGAACAGACCATTCAATGGACGAATGCCTTCATCAATAATTGCAGTAGCCTTGCCCTTTTCATCAGATGATGAGAATGTCCGCTTGAGGACTTCTATTGGGGGCAGGTAACTGACGTGATTCTGAAAATCAGCCTTGTAGTTGAGTGGAGACCTTGTTCTGAGGAATCTCATACTCCAAGGAACATAAGGCTTCAACTCAAATGAAGAGAGTGCAACATTCGCCAGAGTCCTCATGAAGAAATCATGGTAGTTGATAGGAATGCCATGTATGATATTGAATAGCAGATTCTTCATGTTGCCAACAACTTCTTTGTCATTGGAATCATGGCCTTTAATAGGACTCAATGTCTTCGTCAGAATGCGATAGACAGTTCTAGGCACAAACATCAATTCCTTCACGAGGAACTTGGTCCTTGGAGCTTGACCGGGCTTTAGCGGCTTCATCAACACTTGCATATAGTGAGCAATAAGTTCAGGTTCATGGTATATGCAACAAGCGCCTTCAAGAGGAGGACCGAGAGGCAGGGCATGAAGCAATTCAGAGGCCGGTGCTTTGAAATGTGTGTTCTCTGTCATCCAGTCCAATACCCAAGAGTTCACATCTTCAGCTTCTCCTGTGATATGCAGCATGGCATAGAACTGAAGAGTTAGCTCTTCATTCCAATCAACAATGTCAGTGCAAAAGTTGAGCAGTCCAGCATCATGAAGAACACTGAGGACTAGTGCGAAGCAAGGCAGTGATTCCATGTCCACGTTAGGAATATGCTCGTGGTCGAAGACTTTGTCTTTGTTGAAAAGTAGCGAAGAATAGAAGTTTGCTTGGCTGGCAGTCCAAAAACGCTTCCTTCTAAGACGAGCAGAGTCATAGGGGTTGTAGTCCGTGAAGAAGACATGCTCGTGGAAGAAGTCAGCAGCCTTGAATTTTTGCTTCTTTGAGAAAGGATCCTTTGGCTTGGGCTGAGGAGTGTCAGTTAATTGCATCACAGCCTCAGGAATCGCAATCTCAGGATCCGCAGGCTGAGGAATTTCAGTTTCTTCTTCAGTGGCAGCCTGGGTCTTCAATTCTTCAGCAGCAATTTCATCAGCACTAGTGGCTGGAATCTCTTCAGGGATAAACAAAGTGGGGTGTGGTTCTTTAGATCCCATTTGAACTTCAGTAGTCACTTGGGACTGAGAAATTTGTTGCAGAGGAGTGAACAAAGGAGAATTGGGGTGCTGACTTTCCCAAAAGTCATCATTCAACACTGGCGTTGTGCACCCAATGTCCACATCCTCATCTTCTCCATTCATTTCTTCAACACTGGCCTCTTCAGCAGTAAACTGAGGCATGGGCGATGAGACAACCGGGGTTGACGGGATTGCATCCACTTCAATTTCTTCATCCAACTGCTCTGAAGAAGCAGTAGAAGGAATATCTTCATCGGATCCGCTTGGGATCACGTATTCTTCATCAAAAGGAACGAGTTCCTTTGATGGCATGCTCGAGACTAGAACAACATCAATCAGATTTTCAAATGAGCTGGTCAATTTCTTCATCTTCTTCGTAGCTGAAGATTTTGATGAAGTTGATGCTTTCCGTTTCTTCACCGTTGCACGCTCCGCAGCCTTGGTCTTCTTCGCTTCTGATGCAGATGGAAGAATTGGACTTGGTGTAGGTGCAGGAGGAGCAAAGGAAATTGGTTCTGTTTCTTTAGGCACAGCGGTTGAAGCTTCAGCTGTCCTGACAGTTTCTTCAGGCGCAACACTAGTGGTTGCCCTGGCAGTTTCATCAGCAGCTGGAATGCAGTCATCAGCCCTGGTAGTAGCATTTTCTTCAGCAGCCTGATTGTCATCAGCGGTGTTGGCATTTTCTTCAGTAGGCTGAGCAGATGCTTCAGCCTGAGGAATTTCTTGTTGCATTGGAGCTGCAACATTGGTAGTGAATTTTTCAGCCAACTTCACAAATTTGACCTTGGCTCCAAGCCAATCTATGCGGTAGACATTGAATTTATCACCGAGTCCTTTGATCTCAGTTTGAATAGACAGAAGTTCATCAGATGTCATATTTACAACATTTTTCTTCAGGTAGCGCTCTTTCTTGTATTGCGCCTTCTTCAGCTGTCTGGCCTTCTCAAACTTCCGTTTCTCTTCATTAATGAAGGCAGTCAACACATGACTTTGACCAGGAGTGAGGTTCAACTCAGGCAGAGGTGTGTTGGGGTCCTTGTGCCACAAGTCGATGAAGTCGAGGATCAGCTTTAGATCCAGTAGCAATGGCACGTTACTTCCTTTGGCTTTAGCCGCCCTGTGTTGTCTGTCTTTGATGATTTCTTCAAGTTCTTCATCATTAGCTTCATCCTCACAGGACGGGACCTGAAAGGTGACCTGCTTCTTTTCAGGACTTGGTCTAGTGCCTCGTCCAGCAGTGGCCTTGGTCTTCAGCAAAGTGGGGCGGCTTGAGAAAATGGTCGTGAGGGCTTAGCAGATGTTGGGCATGAGGGCATTGCAGAGGAGCTTGGCCGTGAGGGCATTGAAGAAGAAGGGGCACTATGCTTGTGTGCAAGCTTCTTAGGCATGGCCTTCTTCGGCTTGCTAGCAGAGGCCTCAGTAGTGGCAGCAGCAGTAGCAGCAGAGTCTTCATTGAATTTCCTCACTGCCTCTTTTGCTACTCTGGCCAACTTAGCTTGACGCTTTGCCCATTCATCAGGATAGTCCTCACCGCGCTTGAGGCTAGGGGATCAGCTTCTTGGCCAGGTGCCAATGGAGGTTTTGGGCAAGGGGGGTGAAGAGCAAATTTCTTCATATATTTTGGAGTGACATATATGTATTCTCTCCATTCTCGTGCCCATATTCTCTCTATCCTTTGTATGCGCACCTTGCGCTGATTTTTGTCCTCCTTTCCATGTGTGGCCTCATCAGGAGTGCAATAATCCTTGTAAATGTCATCAGGGATCTCAAAAGCTGTGTTGACTTCCAGTTTCTTTCCTCCATTCTGAGGTTTCTTTCCGTCAGCCATTTTCTTCAGCTGAGGATTTTTAACAGTTGAATTCTCTGAAGAGGTATGCAGTTTTTCTTCGAGGAACGCTGTAAATCAGTTAAGTTGATGAGAACCTAGAGATTCAGCAGCAGACATGTGTACCTGTGAACAGAGTATAGGTGCAAAGAATTTGGAGAGGTCATATGCGTTCTCAGAAGTTTTTGCAAAAAGAACAAGTTTGAGGAATTTGACCGGATGAGTCTTGAGGAATTTCACTAAGCGTTCTTTGACTTAGGTTCCAGAGTTGTACAGATTTGAAAATCCACACAATTGAGGAATCTTGAAGAGAAATGTTTCTTAGAGAAACATATCAAGAACAGATGATATGTGAGGTGTTTAGTGTGTGATGATTTGAGGAATAAACACCTTTTGAAGATTTGAATAAAACATCAGAACCAACAAGGGCGGTAAAAGTAACTTTTAATTACCCTTGACAAAGAACACACGAACTGTGAAGGCTAGATTTAGAAGCTCATCAGTTCATATCTTCCACGCCCTAACTTGGCTGAGAAAGACAGCTACGCCGGCGGCGGAGTGAAGAAATCTGCAGCTGGCGCGAGTACGATGGCGACGAGGTCGAGGCAGTGAAGCTCTTCCTCACCGGTGACGATGGAAGTAGCGGCGGCGCTAGGGTTTGAGAGCTCGAGCGAGGGAGTAAGGTCGAGCGGAGTAAAAACGAAGTGAGGAAGGGAGGGGGTTATTTATAGCCAAAGTGAAAAACTGCTCACTCGAGGAAATTGGATGAACGTGCCCCTGGCCCTTCTCATTCACGTGACATGTGTCACCCACGTACAGAGAGGTGGCGATTGTGTGCGATCGTGGGTGAATAAGATAATATATCACGAAAGGTGGAACGGTTTGAGCGGCAAAAGGCCGAAAATTTAGATCAGATAAGTTTAAGGTTCCATTCGCAAATTCTTCAACTGACAAGGACGCAGTGAAGATTTTGAACGAGTTTCAAATAGAACACGCATGAAGAATTTGTGAATAGACTGGGTTCAGTTTAGCATAGAGGGGGAAGGGTCCGATCACATTCACTTAGCAGAACAAGCAACTTGAAGAAATAGCAATAAATGAATGTTGTAGAGGACATGAACTCATATATATCTGTATTGCCAATGAAAACGAACAACATAAAGGGTGAAGACATTGCAAAGTTGAAAAAATGAACAACTGCGGAATTTCAAAAACTCAAATTGAAGATTTTCAACTTTTGGTGGTGGCGTGACCCACCGTATAAGAATGATGATTACAGACACCGCGTACAATTGTCGTAGGGTTCTGAGAATCAAATTCTTTGTTAATTTCTTCATACTTAGAGGGTTAGTCTTCATTGATTGAAGAAAAACATTACTTCGTGTGTTGCACATATAAGTCATCAATTTTGAATAAGTGTTAGGATGTGTGTCCTTTTCAAAGGACATTCGAAGATTCTAAGATATTTAGCTCACACCTCAACTTGCTAAATCTCTTCTCATCCAAGGGCTTTGTGAAGATATCGGCTAGCTGTTCTTCAGTCTTCACATGCTCAATAGCGATGTCGCCCTTCAACACATGATCACGAAGAAAATGATGATGAATCTGAATGTGCTTTGTCTTCTAGTGCTGAACTAGGTTATGAGCAATCTTGATGGCACTCTCATTGCCACAGTAGAGAGGCACATTCTTCATGTTGATGCTGTAGTCCTTGAGGGTTTGCTTCATCCACAGTAATTGAGCACAGCAAGAACCAGCAACAATGTACTCAACTTCAACAGTAGATAGTGATACACAGTTCTGTTTCTTCGAGGACCAACATACCAAGGATCGTCCGAGGAAATGGCATGTGCGTGATGTTGACTTGCGGTCCACACGATCACCAGCATAGTCAGAGTCTGAATATACAATGAGATCAAAAGCCGAGCCCTTGGGATACCATAATCCAAGTGTTGGTGTGTGAACTAGATATCGAAGAATATGCTTCACAGCCTTATGGTGTGATTCCTTCGGTGTAGCTTGAAATCCGGCGCACATGCAAACACTAAGCATAATATCTGGCCTAGATGCACATAAATACAATAAAGAACCAATCGTGGAGCGGTATACCTTTTGATCGAAGTCAATACCATTTTCATCAGTGCATAGATGGCCATTTGTGGGCATAGGGATTTTGACTCCTTTGCAATCTTGCACGTCGAATTTCCTCAGTACATCCTTGAGGTATTTCTCCCGAGATATGAATATGCCATTGTGTTGTTGACGAATCCGAAGACCTAAGAAGAATTTTAATTCTCCCATCATAGACATTTGATATTCTTGACTCACCATATAGGCAAATTCATCACTGTAACGTTGGTCAGTATAGCCGAAAATGATATCATCAACATATATTTGGCACACAAACAATTCACCATCATAAGATTTAGTGAAAAGAGTTGGGTCAAGTGAACCGGGTTTGAAGCCTTTCTTCATGAGGAATTCCTTCAAAGTATCATACCACGTCCGAGGGGCCTGCTTGAGGCCATAGAGGGCCTTATTGAGTCTGAAGACTTTATCGGGATGCTTTGGATCTTCAAAACCTGAGGGTTGAGCAACATATACTTCTTCCTCAAGCTTACCATTGAGGAATGCACTTTTCACATCCATTTGATGTAAAATGATATCATGATGGTTAGCATAAGTAAGTAATATGCGAATAGCCTCAAGTCTAGCAATAGGTGCAAAAGTTTCATCGACATCAATTCCTTTAACCTGTGTGTAGCCTTGAGCTACAAGTCATGCCTTATTCCTCACCATAAGGCCATTTTCATCATGCTTGTTGCGGTCGATCCACTTTGTGCCAATCATATTGTGCTTGCGAGGATCTGGATGTTTGACCAGTTCCCAGACGTTGTTGAGCTCAAATTGATGTAATTCCTCTTGCATAGCTTGAATCCACTCAGGCTCCAGAAATGCTTCATCTACCTTAGTGGGCTCTGTGATAGAGACGAAAGCAAAGTGCCCACAAAAGTTAGATAAATGTGAAGCTCTTGAGCGTGTGAGAGGACCTGGAATGTTGATGTCGCTGATGATTTTCTCAATCTGCACTTCATTTGCAACGCGAGGATGAGCTGGTTGTCGTTGAAGAATTTGATCAGCATTTTCCTCAACACCATTTTCTTCGGGTGCATCAGCATGCTGTTCTTCATGTTCTGGGACAACTTCTTCAGCAGATTCTTCGGTAGGAATGACATCCTCAGTAGCTTTGAACTTAATAGATTCCTTGGGAGGTATTTCATCTGTCACAGGAGGTAGGTGCTCTCTTTGCGAGCCATTAGTTTCATCGAACCGCACATCTACAGTTTCAACAACCTTGTGGTGATAGGTGTTGAAGACTCTGTAGGTGTGCGAGTCCTTACCATAACCAAGCATAAAACCTTCATGTGCTTTCGGTACAAATTTAGAACTGTGATGAGGATCTCTAATCCAGCATTTAGCACCGAAGACTTTGAAATAACTCACATTGGGTTTCTTGTTAGTGAGGAGTTCATATGCAGTCTTCTTGAAAAATTTGTGAAGATATGCCCTGTTGATGATGTGGAAAGCAGTATCAATTGCCCCAGGCCAGAAGCGAGTAGGCGTCTTGTACTCATCAAGCATAGTGCGAGCCATCTCAACAAGAGTCCCGTTCTTGCGCTCCACGACGCCATTCTGCTGAGGAGTATATGGAGCAGATAACTCATGAGTGATACCAAGTTCATCAAGATAGTCATCAAGACCAGTGTTCTTGAACTCAGTTCCATTGTCACTTCTGATGTGCATGATCTTCACACCAAAGTTGGTTGAAGCCCTCGAGGAAAATCATTTGAAAACTTCCTACACTTCAGTTGTGTAAGTGATGATATGCACCCATGTATATCGAGAATAATCATCAACAATGACAAAGCCATATGAAGATGCAACATTAGTAAATGTGGCATAGTGAGTAGGGCCAAAGAGATCCATGTGAAGCAATTCAAATGGACGAGTGTTAGTCATGATGGTATTTGAGGGATGCTTGGCCTTGGTCATCTTTCTGGCTCCACAAGCTCCACACAAATGGTCCTTGAGGAATTTGACACCCTCGATGCCAATGACATGCTTCTTCTTCGCGAGCGTGTGCAAGTTTCTCATCCCAGCATGACCAAGTCGTCGATGCCATAGCCAGCCTTCTGAAGCTTTTGCAAGTAGACATGTAGCAGGTTGTGGTCCTGTAGACAAATCAATAATATACAAAATCTCCTCTCCTAAAGCCTTCAAAGACTTTGGAATTGTCAGCTTCCATGATCACAACACAACGATACTTGCCAAAGACAACAACCATATCAAGATCACAAAGCATTGAGGTTGAACCCTAAGGACTCGACAAGCATGAATTTATCCATGTGTCGATCCTTTGAGATTGCAACCTTACCTAGACCCAATACCTTGCTTTTGCCTTTGTCAGCGTAAGTGATATGCTTCAGATGCGATGGAGATAAGGGAGCGTCCATCAATAGATTCTTGTCACCAGTCATGTGATTTGTACATCCACTATCGAGGACCCACTCAGTGGCTTTGGGTTGATCATCCTGCAGATGAATCAGTGCAGCTTACGAACTCATATACTTCATCAGTGAATAATATGATATCAATTTCATCAGATCAAATTCATCAAACAATAGAACGGATAAAGCAGTAGAGGACGTGAGAAATGAGAATTCATTTCTTCATGATTAGCTTGCGTCCTTTCAAGCATATTCAGGTCTCCAGCAAATTCTTCAGACGTTTAAATTCGACTGGAGACCTGACCCTGCATAAGAGATCAATTCTTTTTTTTCACCACCCACATCTGAAGGGGTGGCAAAGAGTTCATCATTCTGCGAGCTCCATAAGATAAAGGTGGCATAGATGCCAATCCACTTCATTTCATATGAAGGGTTATGGTAAGCATAAGAGTAAGCAGAGAAATTCTTTGAGGATTTATGAACATAATGATTTGACGAATAATGCACATATCCATAATCCTTAGATCTTCCCTGCGAAATAGAAGAGTTAGCACGATGATGTTCATATGAGGACTTTGATCCTTTTGAGGAATTTGATCCATGGGAGGAATTTGGTCCGTATGAGGACTTGGATCCATATGAAGAATTTGGTCCATATGAAGAATTTGATCTGGGGTTCCTATTCTTCACAGGTGGTGTTATGATGACATTCATCTGAAGATTTTCAAGGCACCTTTTGGGAACCCAGATTTTCTTCATGAGAGGACCGTTCCTGCAGTTAGTGCCAACATATCTAGCAAATACTTCACCATTCTGATTTTTGAACAATTTATAGTTGGAGTCAAATGACTCATCAGAAGAATATGAAGATTCACATGTAAAGTCAGATAAAGTAGATGGATCCACTGAAGGTCTCTTTGCAGCAACCCATGAGGTTTTGGGATACTGCTCAGGTTTCCAGTAGGTCCCATCAGCACTGAGTTTCCTCTCAAAGGCAATACCCTCTTTCCTGGGGTTCCTGTTGAGGATCTGCTTTTAAGCACATCACAAAGAGCCTGATGCCCTTTGAGGCTTTTGTACATGCCTGTCATATAAAATTCCTTCAGCCCTGCATCATCAGTGATACTAGCAATGTCCTTAGATGAGGAATTAGTGATAGCAGAGACAGTTGAAGAATTTGCAGCAATGGAAGCATTTGAGCATTCAGGTGAAGAATTAGCAGATTCACGTTCAATGCACTTCAAACATGGAGGAATAAATTCTTCCTGAGTAGCGCTGATTTGTTGAGAAAGTAATGAATCACGCTCCTTCCGAAGATCTTCATAACTCACTCTTAACTGCTCCAGATCTTGCTTTCTTTGAAGAAATTCATAAGAAAGCTTCTCATGATCAGACAAGAGAGTGTTATGATGACCTTGAAGATTGTCAAACTTGGACTGAAGTCTCTGAAGATTTTCAGTCAAAATTTTAGTGCGATCCATTTCCTCGCCCAACATATCATCGCTTTTATCTAGCATGTTTTGAACTTTTTCTAGAGCCTTTTGCAGTTTCACAACAATCTTAGCAAGTTTAGAATAGTTGGATTTGAGGTTTTCATCAGATTCATCCTCACTTGATTCAGAGGAGGGATATTTGAGTACCTTTGAGCCTTTTGCCATGAAGCAATAGGTGGGAGCGTAGTCATCAATGCCGTCATTAGTAGTGTTGGGGAGGCCCTTTTCCTTAGAGTTGAAGATGGAGTTGCTGACGAACGCGGTAGCGAGGGCTAGGCTCGCCACACCAGAGTCTGACTCCTTAGATTCCTCATCTTCCTCATTTTCCTCAGATTCAGCCTCAGAGTTCATTTCCTTGCCAATGAATGTCCGAGCCTTCTTGGAGCTGCTCTTCTTGTGAGATGAAGACCTTGAAGGTTTTGATGAAGAGGACTTTAAAAATTTATTCTTCTTTGAATCATCAAAACTGTAGTCCTTGTACTTCTTCTTCTTTGATTCCTTTTCCCACTAAGGACAATCTTGAATATAGTGACTGGGTTTCTTGCATTTGTGACAGAGTCTCTTCTTGTAATCATGGGATGAGGAATCTAATCTCAAGTCACCACTTCTTGAGGATTTTCCAAAACGACCACATCTTGAGAACTTCCGGAATTTCCTCACGAGCATTGCTAGCTCTTGGCTCAGTTCTTTAGGGTCACCAAGGCTGCTACCAGAATCTTCACCTTCAGATTCAGACACTGCCTTGGCCTTCAGAGCTCGTGATCTGCCATAACTTGATCCATAGATCTCTCTCTTCTCAGCAAGCTGGAACTCATGAGTGTTTAGTCTCTCGAGGATATCACCGGGATCAAGTGACTTACAGTCTCCACGTTCTTGTATCATCAATGCCAAAGTATCAAATGAGGAATCAAGCGATCTCAGCAATTTGTTCACCACCTCATGGTTGGTGATGTCAGTGGCACCAAGTGCTTGAAACTCATTTGAGATGTCAGTGAGGCGACCGAAGGTTTGCTAAACATTTTCATTGTCGAGTCTTTTGAAGCGGTTGAAGAGATTGCGAAGAACGTCAACTCGAGAGTCACGATGTGTTGAGACTCCTTCATTGACCTTGGACAACCTGTCCCAGATAAGCTTTGCTGTCTCCAAAGCACTCACTCTGCCATACTGCCCTTTGCTCAGATGGCCACATATGATGTTCTTTGCTTGAGAGTCGAGTTGCTTGAATTTTTTCACATCAGCAGCGTTGATGGTAGGAGTGACAAAGGGAATGCCATTTTTCACAACGTACTAGAGATCGTTGTCAATTGCCTCAAGATGCATGCGCATCTTATTCTTCCAGTAGGGGTAGTCCGTCCCATCGAAGGTAGGACACCCAGCAGAAACCTTGATCATACCCGCGATCGACATAACTAAAACTCCAGACGGTTAAACCAAAATCACACAGAACAAGGGAGTACCTTGCTCTGATACCAATTGAAAGTGCGTTAAGTCGACTAGAGGGGGGTGAATAGGCGATTTTTATGAATTCTTCACTGAGGAATTTCAGGGTGAGGAAATTCCTAAGAGAAGAACTACTTGCAGCGAAAAGTACTCAGAAGTAAACATAACAGAACATAAGCATGGTCTTCATGATGAAATGAAAACAAATACAGAGTACAGAAAGCGTAAACACAAGATAAAACAGGATGAAGACAAATAGACTGAAGAAATTGAACTGAGCAAATTGAGAAAGCCTTCAGTCAAAGTCTTCAAACAGATATGAACAAGCACACAACACGGTAATGAGGAAATGGAAGGGTTAAGGAAATAGAACCAGTAGACTTGGTGAAGATAATGATTTGATAGACCAGTTCCAATTGCTGTGACAGTTGTACGTCTGATTAGGGCGGCTAGGTATTCAAATCTAAGGACACACAATCCCGGACACCCAGTCCTGAACACGCAGCTCAGGGCACTTAGTCCTCATAGTATTGCCCTTGAGCAAAGGTCACACAGACCTCGCCCAATCACTCGTGGTAAGTCTTCAGGTGACTTCCAAACCTTCACAGACTCGGTCACTCGGCGATCCACAATTTCCTCTTGGATGCTCTAGGCCATGACGCCTAACCGTCTGGAAGATGCACAGTCTTCAAAGGTAACAAGCGTCGGATCCACTCAGGATCAACCTCTTCAGTGATGCTCAATCACTTTGGGTTTGTAGGTGTTTGGGTTTGGGTTCTCCTCACTTGATGATTTCCGCTCAAAGTCCTCGGAGGATGGGATGCTCTCAAATGACAAGTGTCAGTTTCTCTCGGAGCAGCCAACCAGCTAGTGGTTGTAGGGGGCGGCTATTTATAACCTAGGGAGCAGCCCGACATGATAAGATATAAATGCCCTTCAATGATATGAAGATATTTTGGGAGAGCTGGCGCGTAGCACAGGAACGGGCGGAAATTTGACTATCAAATTCCTCAGGGCTATCATGTTCCTCACTTGTAGGCAATCCGCACTGGCGAATTCGTAACTCCTCAGTTAGAACAAATTCCTCAGAGATCAGAACAGCTTCGTCTCTGTCACTCAAGAAATTGACTAAACTGCATGAGATTTCCAATGGCTTCACTCGAAGGGATTGGTAGGTGTAGGATTTTGAGTTGAGCATCACTTGGAAACTTTCCCTTAGTATTTCCTCGACCCCCTTTAACAGTACGGTGTTTCCTACGACTCAAGAAAAAGAAAATGAAACTACGAAAACAAAAGTCTTCACGCTTCATGTTCCTCGAATGAATACCAAGTCTTCATGGTCACACCAATTTCTTCACTTTCAAAGTCTTCAGAAAGTCTTCAGAAATCCAAAGTCTTCAGTCGAAGAACTTCATTTTTAGGGGTCGACTTTCTCTGTAAATATCAAACTCCTCGTAGACTTATAGACCTGTGTATACCCACAAACGCATTAGTCCCTTAACCTATAAGTCTTCAATACACCAAAATCACTAAGGTACCACACCGCACCACTACCCTTCTACCTCGTCCACACTACACCGCACCATGTCGAAGTCATGGTTCTCTATGCCGGCTGGCCGCGCTCTAGATCTCCTTCCAGATATGGATCTTGGTGCATCCGCCGCCGTTCTTCGGTGCCCTTAACCTCCATGGAGGCCGGCTCCTTCGACAAGGAGGAGATCATCATATCCTTCAGCGATAAGGAGGAGCTGCTGCCACATCAGCTGCACCTCCTCACGGAGGCGGCGTTCACGAACGATGAGTGCCAACGACAAATGGAGCTCATGATCGAGCGGTCACTTTGGGGCCCTCGACCTCCACGGAGGACGGCCCCTCCAACAAGGAGGAGATCATTATCTCCTCTAGCAATGAGAAGAAGCCTCCGCGGCAATAGCTCCACCTCCTCAGCAGGCGGCGGTCACTCACGATGAGTGTCGATGGCAAATGGGGCTCATGTTTGAGCGCCGCCCTCGTTGCCGCAAGCCCGCGTCAAGGAGGAGTCGGCGCTACGGCCTCTCTAGTGCGTGAAGGCGGAGCCGGCGTCACCACCGCACAATCGGTACGGCCGCATCGACCAGCCAACATCGTCGCCGTGAAGGTGGTGCCGCTGGCAATCGCGAAGGCACATGGGCGCCTCCTCAACCACTCCTCCCGTGGCGGCCACGGCTCCACGTAGCCGCGAAGCATTGTGCCAGTCCAGAAAAGGGCGGTCATGGCGGCTGCGCCGCGTTTGTAAAGTTCTATGAGGCGCTGGTCTCGATCTGCGCGGACACAGACCTTACGGAGGCTCGGGCTCATGACCGATCGATGACACCGCGGAGACGGTCGCGCGGCGACCACGCCGCCTCGACTGGGACCTGGCTAAGGTTGGCGAGGAGTAGTCTCTCAATGAGACCGCCACCACCGCCGGCAAGGGCAAGGCTCCTCGGACACTGTCGGTGTTGGCCGTGGCGGCCTTCCGCACGGCGCAGGAAGAAGCAAAGCGGCTCCTCCGCGAGCGCCAGACGGCTGCTGGGCAGAGCTGTGATGCCTCCCGTGCTCTTCCGCCAGCCAGCTCGGGCACGCGTACAAGATCACTGTTCGGCGTCCGCTACATGCTCGTTCAGTTTTCCTACATTTTATTAATTGAACAGACAAAATACTATTCATGTAAAAAACATCAAACTTATGTCCGTGAAAGATTTCTGTCATGTTTGTACGAACTACATCCAAACTTGCTCGCATCGCGGGCGGGCGTTTACGACGAGCTTTGGAAGGCCGGTTCGGGTATCATTGTCCATGGATTAAAGACAAGCACTGGAGATGACACAAACCAGGTCGGACGCGAACGCGATAGACGAGTTCGTATGATGCGTGGAAGTTTCGTCTCCAATCGACTGAGACTGAACCTTTTTTAGCGAGACCTGACGCACTCCTATCCCCTTCCCCGAGCACGAAGGAGCATCGCGGCTAATCACGTGGGCACAAGCAGGCGAGACCAGAGGGAGTACGATACCTAAACCCCAAACCGCGCTGAAACACCGCTGGATATGTGGGAAGCCCAGATCGCAACGGGACAACTCTGACCGGTCAACACTCCCTAGATTAACTAAACAAACAATCCACCATTTCGTTAATAACGCCGCCCGAGGGCACCAGACACCAAAATTTCACGCACGGAATTTACAGCTCCCGAGCCGCCCGCCCGTCCTTCCTTCCTCCCCGCGCCGCGCGGGCCCGCCGGCCGCATTATTCTCGCCGTACCGTTTTTTCACCGACACCCGCGGTGAAAAACACCGCCCCGGCCCATCCGGGCCGTCCGATGCCCCGACCGCTCGCATCCGGCGGCGGGACCGCCACCCACCCACCCCCATTAATTGGGCTGGCTGCCCCGTCCCGCGGCAGCATCAGCATTTCAGCAGCAGGGAGGTCCAGTCTCAGCTCACTCTCGCCACTGCTCTCCTCCTCCTACTTTCCTCGCCAGCGGCGGCGGGCTCCTCCGGCGACGAGGCTCGAGGAGTCTACGGTCAAGCCCCGTCCGTCTGAATCCTGCGCGCTTCGGTGCGGCCGCCCGCTCGCGCCGGCCGCGTGATCTGGTGAGTGCCTTTTGTTTTGCTCTGCTATCGTTTCTCCTCCTTCCCGTTCATGGTGGGGTTGTAGGGGAGCTGCCGGAGGGCGGAGATCTGGCGATGCGGGGCGTAATGGCGGCGCTGCGGGCCGGGGGTTTAGCTGGGAGGTGTGGGTTTTGGGCGGTGGATTCAGCGGGGATCTTCTCTCCATGCCTCATCTGTGTGATGGCGTAGCATTCTGGTTTGGGTGTTGAGACTGAAGTCATGATAAAACCAAATTGTTCTCTTGGGTGCTCGATTTGTGAGGGCTGGCTGCTCAGATCGCGATCTTCTGGAGCTCCTTTGCTGCTTGGCCGGACGGGGCCGGTCAACTGCCCGCGGGTTTCCATGTTTTGGAGTCGGATTCTAGGGTTCCTGGATGCTATTGCCTTATTGCTGGGTTTAAGGCCAGATATGTTTGATTTGGTAAAGTGGGATCCCCTGGCGTTTAGGCGTTCAGATGTCATTATTGGTGGCCATCATGGGGTGCTCTACTTCAGTAGGGCCATCTAGGCTTTATTTTTAATTAATTATTAGAGTGCTGCTAATTGGGGATAAGTTTATCATTAGTTAGTGATAGGGCTAGTTACTCAAAAAAAGAGTTAGTGATAGGGCTCACGAATGCGACACTTGCAGTGCATGTGAGATTTAGTGCCTACCATGGGCCGACGTGATTGTTCGGGTTGGTTTGATTCGACTAAGTGTTGATGCCGTCAGGCTTAGAACTGCATTTCGTGTTGAGGGTTCTAGTTTGGTAAGCAAGATTTATTCTCAAGCGATGCTCCTTCCTTGCAGGTTGTGCTGAAATGGCCGGCGGCATCACTTGTGGATCCTTGCTGCAGAAATTACAGGTATGCGGCACTCTGCGAACTGCAACAAGTTATATTTTTTTTTTGCTTTGTTTGTCAACTTGGCTTTGTGCAACTGATGGTGACATGCTTCTTCTCTGAAATCTTCCTGCTGTAGCTTGTGTGGGATGAAGTTGGTGAGAGTGACGAGGACCGTGACAAGGTCCTGTACCAGCTGGACCAGGAGTGCCTGGATGTTTACAAGAGGAAAGTTGATCAGGCCACCAACTCTAGGGATCTCCTTATCCAGGCGCTGGATGACTCAAAGATTGAGCTTGCCAGGCTTCTTTCTGCTCTCGGGGAAAAAGCGGTAGCAAGAACTGTAAGTTAATATTGTTACAATGCTTAGAATTGCTGGTTGATTTTCATCCTAGATAATTCTGTGGAGTACATGCATGATACATTCTAGTGCATATTCAGTGGAACTAGGTACCGACCTATGGAGCTTTTCTGAATTTGCAATTCTCACCTCGTTCTTTTCCTCTTGATGTTCGTGAGATTGATTGTCATAGCCGAGAATTGAAATGATACCTCACTTTGAATGCTTAGAGCCATTTTTTATTATTATTGAAGTTAATTGAGAATTATGAATGTGCATGCAGCCTGAGAAGACATCAGGGACAATCAAGCAACAGCTAGCTGCTATCGCTCCAACACTTGAGCAGTTGAATAAGAAGAAGAATGAGAGGAAGAGGGAATTTGTTAGTGTACAGTCACAAATTGATCAAATATGTGGTGAGATTGCTGGTACCACAGAGGTTGGTGAGCAGGTAGCTACACCACAGGTCAACGAGGATGATTTGACACTTGAGAGGCTTGAAGATTTTCGGTCCCAACTCCAGGAGCTTGAGAAAGAGAAGGTAATACCCACTCCTTCCCTATTTTTTTTTGTTTTTTACATGATCGAGGAGAAAATGTTTTGTTATGATGTTTTGACTATTTCTTCACCGTTGATTCCCAATGGCTAACAAGAGTTTCTTCCTGCTTGAAAATTGGTTTGCAGAGCAATAGGTTGGAGAGAGTTCTTGAGTATGTAAGTATGGTGCATGATCTATGTACTGTCTTGGGGATGGATTTTCTCAGCACCGTGACTGAAGTTCATCCCAGTCTAGATGACTCTATTGCTGATAACTGCAAGAGCATCAGCGACGATACATTATCAAAACTTGACAAGACAGTAGCCACACTTCATGAAGATAAAAAGTTGAGGCTAAGCAAGGTAAAAATAAAATCACATTTCTTAAAATCTGAAACACATACCCTATTTTACTACATGCACAATCTCATTAATGGCTTATTTTGTATTCTCAGCTTCAAGAGCTTGCTGGTCAACTGTATGATCTTTGGGATCTCATGGATGCTCCGACACAAGAAAGGAGCATGTTTGATCATGTTACCTGCAACAGATCAGCATCTGTAGATGAAGTCACTGCTCCTGGAGCTCTTGCCCTTGATTTAATTGAACAGGTCAGATCATGTTTGAAATTATCTGGTAGGATTATTTCCTGGTATGAATTGTTTGTTCAGCTCTATTTGGCCTTTTCTTCCTGTTCAGGCTGAGACAGAGGTTCAAAGGCTAGACCAGCTAAAATACAGCAAGATGAAAGAAATCGCTTTCAAGAAGCAAACTGAGTTGGAAGACATCTATGCCGGTGCTCACACAGTAATAGACACCGCAGCTGCCCATATGAAATTGTTGGCACTGATTGAGGCAGGGAACATAGAACCAACAGAACTAATTGCAGATATGGAAGGTCAGATAGCAAAAGCAAAGGAAGAAGCATTGAGCAGGAAAGATATATTGGATAAAGTTGAAAAATGGATGTCTGCGTGTGAAGAAGAAAGCTGGCTTGAAGATTATAACAGGGTATGCTAATAATTTACTTTCACAAATCAGTGCTGCTGGTTTTGGAACTTGCTTCTGATGCACAAATTCAAAATTCTTCTGCAGGATGACAACAGATATAACTCCAGCCGAGGTGCCCATCTGAATCTCAAACGCGCGGAAAAAGCTCGTATTCTTGTCAGCAAGATTCCAGGTACTTTCTAAAATACAAACATGATGGAGACCAATTTATGTTTATTGGATTTTCTTCTGGTCATGCATTTTATTCTGCACTTATGTAATTCTGTTTGTTGCTAATGCAATCAATGCTTTCATTCTAGCGCTTGTCGAAACTCTGGTGGCCAAGACTAGAGCATGGGAAGAGAGCCGTGGTCTGTCCTTTATGTATGACGGTGTACCACTTCTAGCTATGTTGGACGAGTATGTTATGCTGAGGGAGGAAAGAGAAGAAGACAAGAAAAGAATGAAGGTATGTTCTCTTAAAATTGGAAGCCAATCATTCCCCAGTTTAGAATGCCCTTGAATTGTCAGTCCAATTATTTTGAGCGTCTCTTGTACGCGGTCCGTGTTTTAAATATGCTCACTGTGTTTAGAAATAGGCATTGATTGTCTGGTTTGTACACTTCTGAGTTCAGTTTGTTAGGATGCTGTTGCATGTCATCATAGGTAGGAAAAATGGAACTGGGAATGCAAACATTACTTGATTCATCACTAGTGCCTATTGCTGATGTTTCTATATGCAGCATATGCTCTTGACCCCTATTTCCATAACATTAACTCTCCATTTTGTGTGTTGCATTAACATCCCAGGAACAAAAGCGCTACGTCGAGCAGAAACTGAACACTGACCATGAAGGGCCGTTTGGATCGCGAGTCAGCCCCAACAGGCCTGCTACGGCGAAGAAGATACCTGGCCCAAAGTCCAACGGCACCTCCATGAACGGCACTCCTCCGAGCAGAAGACTATCAATCAGTGGCCAGCAGAATGGAAGGTCTGGGGGGAAGGACAGCAAGAGAGACAGCGTGACGAAGGCCGTGTCGTCTCCGGGGAACGGAGCCGCCGCCGCAGCTGCCAAGGAAGACGCATCCTCCCACATCTCCGGCACCGACCTGGCTCCGACCACGCCATGATCTTTGACCTAATATGGTGTATTAGAAGATAAGAAAAGGACATTTGCTGATGTTTTTTCCCATTGTTTTGTGCTAATATAATGTGCTGTGTTTGTAGCGAGGAGAGGGAGTATATGTGACGTCCATCGACCCCTCTGTAGTTCGGCTACCTGGCCAGGGTTTGTTTGCTCCTGGTGTAAAGTGGTGTTCCACTCTTGATTAGTTTCACCGAGGCGTACTATTTTCTACCACCTGTGATCAGACGCTGTAGTATAGACTTTGCTGGTCTGTGTTATTAGTCGTTGAAATAACCTTTTTGTGTGCCCTCCCTGGTCATTGCCTCCTAATCCTATTAGCATGGTTTTTGTTTCCTTCTGTTTTCCACGTTTGCTTGTGATACTCTGATTTGCAGCTGATGCCTGACGTAGTAGAGTCTCTACGTGTGGCCGACCACATCAATAAAACAACACTACAATCACGACGAACTATGCGATGATGGTGAAGATGAAGTTCATCCTAGATGGAACCCTCCCTCTCTCTTTATACTACATACCACTTCTAGCATGATAGAAGAGCAACAATTCAAGCAGCAAGCAAAGGAGCACACGACGAACTATGCGATGATGGTGAACATGAAGTTCTTCATCCTAGATGGAACCCTCCCTCTCTCTGTATACTACATACCACTTCTCCTAGCATGATAGAAGAGCAACAATTCAAGCAGCAAGCAAAGGAGGACACGATGAACTATGCGATGATGGTGAAGATGAAGTTCTTCATCCTAAATGGAACCCTCCCTCTCTCTATATACTACATGGAGGCGGGGACGTCCTTGGGCAGCACCGTCGCTGGCCATGGCGGCTTCCCTCGCCACCTGCTCATCAGACTTCGTATGTGAAGGAAAGAGATGGAGCAGGGTCCGGCTGCTCCTTCCCCTTGTCCCGCCCTATCCATCTTCCCCGTAGACCCCACTGCTTCTTGTCCCCGTCGGCGGTCTTTCTTTGGCTGCGTAGGCACGTGGCAAGAGGAGGAGGAGCAAAGGACGCGGCGAGGAAGGCAGACCTCCTTCATCTTCCCCGTAGCTGCACCCCATCGTGACTGGAGCTGCTCTTCTCCAGCACGGATCCGTCGTCCATGCACGCCTACGGTGGTGGAGGGGAGTAGCAGGCACCGGCGAGGCTCCTATGCCGGAGGCCATGGCGATGAGTGAGGAGGGAGGGGCTGCGGGGGTCAAGGGGAAAGGGGCTAGGGTTGTGTGGCAGCCGGTGTGGAGTGGATTGGGTCGGAGCGCGCGCGGATTGGGTAAAAGCCCTTTGCACATGAGAATGACCAACCCAACCAATGAACGCGTAGCCTGAGCCCACCCGTCATTGAACAAACAAAATGACTGCCGGGTGAAAATAGTTTGACTGCGAGGTGGAGATCCAACGGCCCAGACAAGCCAGAAAGACAGATCCGACGGCCAACGAAGGGCCAATTGGGGGAGCTCCGTGGAGGCGAGTTGACTAGCCTCCTTATTGGTTTAAATACCACTTCTAGCATGATAGAAGAGCAATAATTCAAGCAGCAAGCAAAGGAGGACACGACGAACTATGCGATGATGGTGAAGATGAAGTTCTTCATCCCATATGGAACCCTCCCTCTCTCTGTATACTACATACCACTTCTCCTAGCATGATAGAAGAGCAACAATTCAATCAGTAAGCAAAGGAGCACACTACACAGTTAAAAAAAGGAGCTCACTACACATGAAACATAAGAAACTTATATCATAAGGTAGAGCAAGTTCATCCTAACTAATATTGTGCCATCCTACCACCACATCAAAAAGAGAGTGTAATCTTACCACTGCAACTTCGCCATCAACGTGAGGGGTTAGTATATACCACCCCTGTTCAAGAATTCATCCGATTAACCAGTTAACTTGCCGATTAATCCCTACTCATAGGGTCACCGAGTAGCCGATAAACCGAAAAATCGTCCTATTAATTGATTAAATGGCCGATTAACTTGCCGATTAGCCGATTAATCCCCTACTCACTAGCCAACCGAGCAGCCACCCGTTAACGATTTCCTCAACAATGATACCACCTCATCAAAATATACATGCCAACAACAGTTTTCAAGCCCTAAGTACCACAAAATGTACACCGTCATCGTCGAGGATCATGCACGCCTTGTTGTCTAGCAGGTGGCTTAGACCAGCCATCAGAGCCTCTGGACTGAAGCCACCTTGGTCCATGACGAAGTTGTACTGTAAGTGCATCTAGTGCCACCCCTAGTTGGTTTTGGAGTATTGACGACAAACCTGGTTGAGGGACTAATGTGTTTGTGAGAACTGCAGGATAACACAGGTAGAAGTCCCTCATTGATTCGGTTTTCCTACCAGAGATGACCCCTAAAAATGTATGAAGACATTGAAGTCAAAGGTGGTATGTGAAGACATTCACATTGAGGACTATGACAAAAGAAGACATCGCGTGAAGACTATGGAGCGTGAAGACTTAGTTGTTTCGTCGTTCTTTTTCTTCTTTGTTGGGTCATAGGAACCACCGTACTATTAAGTGGAGTCCAAGTGAACCATTCAGAATGACTGAAGTGATGCTTAACCAAAATCCTATGTCTTCGAGCGAAGACAATGAGAGCAAATCTTATCTAGAGCTGGATAAGTCAGCTTTGCTTGTAGCCCAAGTAAAGTTGCCGTGTGTGTTTGAAATCTGATCCGTTGGAACACGTGTCAGTTCCTTAGTGACCCAGGGTCATTTCGGACAAATCAGGTCGGGTTGCCTAGTGGCTATAAATAGCCCACCCCCTACAACCATAAACGGTTGGCTGCTCAGAGTTAGTGTACGGCTTTTGTCGTTTGAGAGCAACCCACCTCGAAGACTTTGAGAGAGAATTCCTTGCGAGGACAAAGCCCTAAACACCCAGAGCCAAAGAGTGTTAGGCATCACTGAAGTCTTCCTGTCTGTGTGATCTGAAGACTTATTACACTTGAGGACTATGAATCCTCCAACCGGTTAGGCGTCACGTTCTGAGCATCCAAGAGTCATTGTGGATCGCCGATGAACGAAGTCTATGAAGGTTTGGAAGTCTACCTTGAAGACTTACCAGAGTGATTGGGCGAGGACTGGGTGTCCTTAGCTCAAGGGGAATAAGGTGAAGACGCGGTCTTCTGAGTTGAATCTCAGCCTCCCTAACCAGACGTACAGTTGTCACAGCAACTGGAACTGGTCCAACAAATCATTGTCTTCAACGAGTCACTGGTTCCATTCTTCTCATCTCTTTATTTGCAGATTGGTCCTTGTGAAGTCATTGCCTGTTTGCATTATCTATTTGTCTTCACTGTGTGACTGCTTGTTCTGTTTGGCTTCGTACTATCTTCCATCCTGATCTATACTGCCTAGTTGCTATTAGTCTTTGTGCTTTCATCTCATTGAATACTTGACTATAGCTTGCTTAGTGTAGTCTACCTTCTGCTGCATGGTAATAGGTTTGTTTCTATCGTTTGTCTTTGAAACTTCCATGTTTTGAAGACTTTCATAAAAATCGCATATTCACCCCCCTCTAGTCGATCACTAGCACTTTCAATTGGTATCAGAGCAAGGTACTCCCTTGTTCTGTGTGATTCGGTTTAACCACCTGGAGTTTTAGCTATGTCGACTGCATGGATAATCAAAGTCTCCGCTGCGTGCCCAGTCTTCGATGGAACTGAATATCCCTACTGGAAGAATAAGATGCGCATGCATCTTGAAGCCATTGATGTCGACCTCTGGTATGTCGTCAAGAATGGCGTCCCCAAGGCTGGTGAAGGTGTCACCGTTGCTGATGTCAAGAAGTTCGTTCAACTGGATTCCACTGCCAAGAACATCATCTGTGGTCATCTGACCAAAGGACAATATGGCCGTGTGAGTGCTCTAAAAACATCCAAGCTAGTCTGGGACTGGCTCTCCAAGGTCAACGAAGGCGTCTCAACCCAGAGAGATCAAAGAATCAGTGTCCTTCGCAACCTCTTCAACCGCTTCAAGAGAAACGACAATGAGAATGTTCAGCTCACGTTTGATCGACTCACTGACATCACAAATGACTTCAAGCCCTCGGCGCTACTAAGATCACCAAGCATGAAGTCGTCAAGACACTCCTGAGATCACTTGACAGCTCGTTTGACACCCTAGCCCTGATGATTCAAGAACGCCCTGACTTCAAGACACTCGATCCTTCTGACATACTTGAAAGGTTCAACACACATGAGTTTCAGCTTTCTAAGAAAAGAGATATCTACGGTCCCAACTATGGGCGAACTCGTGCTTTGAAGGCAAAAATTGTTTCCTCATCTGAAGAAGACTCTGATTGCAGTTTTGATGATCCTGAAGACATTGAAAAGGAGCTTGCTATGCTTGTGAAGAAGTTCCAGAAATTCACCAAGAAGAAAGGCTTCAGAAAGTCCTCACGATCTAGCTCAAGGAATGATGAAGCTTCTGCTCATGACTACAAGAAGAGAACATGCCACAAGTGCAAGAAACCTGGTCACTACATCTCTGAGTGTCCCCAGTGGGACAATAAGAACAACAACAAGAAGAAGAGCAAGGAATATGATTTTGACGACAAGAAGAAGAAGAAATACTCAAAGTCTTCTTCCAAGTCTTCATCAAAGTCTTCATCACACAAGAAGAGCTCAGCTGGCAAGGCTCGTGCGTTTGTTGGCAAGAAAATGGATTCAGAGGAGGAGTCCGCTTCTGAGGAGGCGGAGGTGGAGTCTGAGGAGGAGTCCGATTCTGGCATTGCAAGTCTGGCTACAACCTACGTTTCCAAGTCCATCTTCAACATTGAAGACAATGACTCCATCACCGACGCCGATGCTAATGACCAGGATGACTCCGCTCCCACCTACTGCTTCATGGCACGCGGTGCCAAGGTAAACTCACACACTACTCACTATCAAACATCCAGTGAAGATGACTCTGATTGTGGTTCCAAACCCAGCTACAAAACACTTGCTAAAATTGCAACTGAACAACAGAAAGCTATGGAACATATTCAAAAACTGTTAGACAAAAGCAATGACCTGTTAGACGCTGAAGTGACTCGATCTCAGTCCTTAATTAAAGACATAAAAAATCTTCATGTTAAGTATGAGGAACTTGAAAGTCGTCATGAAACGCTCTCAACAACTCATGAAAAGCTTTCCTATGATTATCTTCAAAGGAAGCAAGATCTTGAGAAATTGAGAGCGGGTCATGAAGATCTTCAAAAGGAAAACGAGTCACTTCGCGCCAAACAGATCAGTTCCGCTCGGGAAGGATTTGAACCACCATGTCTTAAATGCATTGAGCGTGACAACACTACTTCTATTGTTGGATGTTCTACTGCTGCTACTGTTACAATATCTTCAACTGTTGATGTGGTAACTAACCCCTCTGCTGAGGATGCCACTGCTATTGCTGATGAAAATGCTAGGTTGAAGACATTGCTTGAAACAGGGATGTACAAAAGTCTCAAAGGGCATCAGACACTATGTGATGTCCTCAAAAGGCAGATCCTGAACCGAAACCCTAGGAAAGAGGGTGTAGGGTTCGAAAGGAGAATGAATGTTGATGGCTCTTACTGGAAACCTGAGCAGTACCCCAAAACCACATGGGTTGCTGCAAAGGAACCTTCAGTGGATCCATCCACCCTATCTGGCTTCACTTGTGCTAATCCCATTGTTATTTATGAATCCTTTGATGCAAACTATAAACTGTTTAAGAATCAGAATGGTGGAGTGTTTGCCAGGTATATTGGTACTAACTGCAAGAATGGGCCACCTATGAAGAAAGTCTGGGTGCCGAAAAGGTGTCTGGAGAATCTTCCTGTGAATGTCATCATGACACCACAAGTGAAGAAGACAAACCCCAGACCACAAGCTTCATATGGTCCAAAGGCTTCATACAGACAGAGGACTCACCTGAGTCGCACTAACGCAAATATTTTGCAGGGAAACCACACTCAGGCCTACGAATATGAGCGCATTTCATCAAACCGCCATGTTCATAAGACCAAGAACTACTCTGCTTATTCTTATGAGTACTATTGCCCCACTGCAAGACTATTTGCTAGGGCTTCAAAGCCAAAGTTCTCAGATGCTGCACTTAGACTCATTTCTTCGAAGCCACCCTTGAAGATGTGGGTGGCTAAGAAAGCTTAACTCTCTTTTGCAGGGAAGGGTCTCTAGCCAAAAATCAAATTCGTCTGAAGCTATTGCTGGGGACCTTAAACATCTTGTAGGGCGCAAGATCAAATGCCCAAATGGTCTGATTATGTATTTTGTTCCTGAGTCGCTTGCTACTTGCCCTATTAGTCCTAACCTCGATCTAACCTTTCATAATCCACTTGCTCGTCAAATGTTTATGCTTCACAATTCTCTTCGTGAAGCCTATCCCCCTAACTACACTGTAGGGTATGACACCAGCTGCTTCAGGATGGATTATTGATAGTGGGTGTACTAATCACATGACTGGCAAGCGAAGTCTTCTCATGGACTCAACTTTACGTCCATCTGACAAGAGTCACATCACATTTGCTGATACTGGTAAAAGCAAGGTATTGGGTCTAGGTAGAGTTGCAATCTCAAGGGATCAACACATGGATAAAGTGATGCTTGTTGAATCCCTTGGTTTCAACTTAATGCCTGTCTCAATGCTTTGCGATTTAAACATGATTGTGATATTTGGAAAATATCGTTGCCTTGTTCTAATGGAATCTGACAAGTCTCTAGTCTTTGAAGGGTATCGGAAAGATGATTTGTACATGGTAGATTTCTCAGCAGGACCACTGCTTGCCGTATGTCTTCTAGCAAAAACTTCAGAATGCTGGCTCTGGCATCGGAGGCTAGGGCATGCTGGCATGAGGAACTTGCACACTCTTGCAAAGAAGAAGCATGTCATAGGCATCGAGGGCGTCAAGTTCAAGAAGGATCACCTATGCGGTGCCTGTGAAGCTGGAAAGATGACGAGGGCCAAGCATCCCTCGAAGACAATCATGACAACGACTCAACCCTTCGAACTGCTACACATGGACCTCTTCGGTCCCACTCACTACTCAACTCTTACTACTACTGCTTGTCTTTATGGCTTCGTCATTGTTGATGATTATTCAAGATATACATGGGTGCATATAACCCTCTACAAGCCTGAAGTGCAGGATGTCTTCAGACGCTTCGCCAATCGATCCATGAACAACTATGGCGTCAAGATCAAGCACATCAGAAGTGACAAATGGCACTGAATTCAAGAACACTGGCCTCGACACTTATCTTGATACTTTGGGCATCACTCATGAGTTCTCAGCTCCGTACACGCCGCAGCAGAATGGCGTCGTGGAACGCAAGAACAAAACACTTATTGAGATGGCCCGGACGATGCTCGATGAATACAAGACTCCAAGAAAGTTCTGGCCTGAAGCCATTGATACTGCATGCCATATTATTAACCGTGTTTATCTTCACAAGCTTCTGAACAAAACATCCTATGAGCTCCTCACTGGTAAGAAGCCAAATGTCAGTTACTTCAGAGTATTTGGTGCCAGGTGCTGGATCAAGGATCCACATCACACTTCAAAATTTGCACCGAAAGCACATGAAGATTTTATGCTTGGATATGGAAAGTATTCGCACTCCTACAGAGTCTTCAACCTATTTCACTATAAAGTGGTTGAAACTATGGATGTGCGGTTCGATGAGACTAACGGCTCGCAAAGAGAGCACCTGCCAAATGTTCTAGATGAAGTTCCATCCAGTGAATCCATCAAGCTTATGGGAACTGGAGAAATCATACCGTCTGAAGCTCAGCCTGAAGAGGAACTCATCATCTCTGCACCTGATCAACCTGAAGACAATGCTCAGCCTGAAGACAATCCTTCTAACGATGACAATGATCAGCAAGAGCAAAATCTTCGCCCTGTTCATCCTCGTGTTGCAAATGAAGTATAGACTGAGAGAATAATTGATAGCATCAATGCACCTGGTCCACTCACTCGTTCAAGGGCAACACAACTAGAAAATTTCTGTGGACACTTCGCATTCGTCTCAATATCTGAACCCAAGAAAGTTGATGAAGCCTTCATGGAGCCTGAATGGATTCAAGCAATGCAAGAAGAGCTTCAATAATTTGAGCTGAATAATGTATGGGAATTGGTCAAGCGTCCTGATCCTCATAAGCACAATATCATAGGCACTAAATGGATATATCGCAACAAGCAAGATGAGCATGGTCAAGTTGTCCGAAACAAAGCTCGTCTCGTTGCTCAAGAATACACTCAAGTTGAAGGATTTGACTTCGGTGAAACATTTGCTCCTGTGGCTAGGCTTGAAGCTATACGCATACTGCTGACCTATGCAAATCATCATAACATTCTTCTGTATCAAATGGATGTGAAGAGCGCTTTTCTCAATGGCAAGATTGAAGAAGAAGTGTATGTTGCACAACCGTCTGGCTTTGAAGATCCAAAACATCCTGACATGGTTTATAAGCTCAACAAGGCACTGTATGGCCTCAAACAAGCCCCTCGTGCTTGGTATGACACACTCAAGGACTTCTTGAAGAGCAAAGGCTTCAAACCTGGTTCTTTGGATCCCACACTCTTCACGAAGACATATGATGGTGAACTGTTTGTGTGCCAAATATATGTGGATGACATTATCTTCGACTGCACCAACCAGAAATAGGGTGATGAGTTTGGATATATGATGCAAGAGCAATATCAGATGTCCATGATGGGTGAACTAAAGTTCTTCCTTGGTCTTCAAATATGACAGCAATGCACCGACATCTTCATATCTCAAGAGAAATACCTCAAAGACTGCTTGAAGAAGTTTGGAATGCAAGACTGCAAAGGTTACACGACGCCAATGCCAGCTAAACACCATCTGGGTCCCGGCGACAATGGTAAAGAGTTCGATCAAAAGGTATACCGCTCCATGATTGGTTCTTTGCTTTATTTATGTGCATCTAGGCCAGATATCATGCTTAGTGTTTGCATGTGTTCCCGATTCCAAGCGGCACCAAAGGAATCGCATCACTTAGCTATGAAGCGAATTCTTCGATATTTGGCTCACACCCCAACACTAGGATTATGGTATCCAAAGGGCTCAGAGTTTGATCTAGTTGGATTATCGGATGCTGATTATGCCGGTGACAAGGTGGATCATAAGTCTACATCAGGCACATGTCACTTTTTGGGACGATCACTTGTATGTTGGTCTTCAAAGAAGCAGAACTGTGTATCTCTCTCCACTGTTGAATCTGAATACATTGCTGCTAGATCTTGCTGCGCTCAGCTTCTATGGATAAAGCAAACACTCAAAGACTATGGCATTCATCTGAAGCACGTTCCACTCTACTGCGACAACGAAAGCGCCATCAAGATTGCAAACAACCCAGTTCAACACTCGAAGACAAAGCACGTTGAAATTCGTCATCACTTTCTCAGAGATCATGTCATGAAGGAAGATATTGATATCATACACGTCATCACTGAAGAGCAACTGGCAGATATCTTCACAAAGCCCTTGGATGAGAAGAGGTTTTGCAAGTTACGGTGTGAGCTAAATATCTTGGAATCCTCAAATGTCCTGTGATCAGGCACACATCCCAACACTTATGCATGTTGATGACTTAGATGTGCAACACACGAAGTAAAGTATGTCTTCAATCAATGAAGACTTACATTCTGAGTATGAATACATTAACGTGGAATTTGACTTCGGAGCGCCATGATAATTGTGCGCCGTGCCTGGGTCTAATACTTCCTATACGATGGGTAACGCCACCACCAAATTCTTCCCTTAGAAGTGTTTTTCACATGGCGTTACATTTGCAAAGTCTTCGCATTTTGTTTGTCTTCAATGTTAACATGGCCTCATGTTTATCTTCAATTTAGTTTATGTCCTCTACAACATTCACTTATAGCTATGTCTTCACGTTGAATCTTTTGAACTAAGTGAATGTGATCGGACCCTAACCTTGTTAGGGAACGTTGCAGAAAACAAAAAAATTTCCTACGTTTCACCAAGATCAATCTATGGAGTCAACTAGCAACGAGAGGAGAGTGCATCTACATACCCTTGTAGATCGCGAGCGGAAGCATTCAAGAGAACAGGGATGATGGAGTCGTACTCGCCGTGATCCAAAACACCGATGACCAAGTGCCGAACGGACGGCACCTCCGCGTTCAACACACGTACGGAGCGGATGACGTCTCCTCCTTCTTGATCCAGCAAGGGGGAAGGAGAGGTTGATGAAGATCCAGCAGCACGACGGCGTGGTGGTGGATGCAGCAATGATCGCAGCAGGGCTTCGCCGAGCTTCTGCGAGAGGGAGAGGTGTAGCAGGGGAGAGGGAGGCGCCAAGACTTGAGGTGCGGCTGCCCTCCCTCCCCCCTTTATATTGGCCCCCTAGGGGGGTGCGCCGGCCCTAGGAGATGGGATCTCCTGGGGGGGGCGGCGGCCAAGGGGTGGAGTACCCCCTAAGGCAAGTGGAGGCGCCCCCTCCCCTAGGGTTCCCAACCCTAGGCGCATGGGGGGCCCAAGGGGGGGGGGGCGCACCAGCCCACTATGGGCCAGTTCCCCTCCCCACTTCAGCCCATGGGGCCCTCCGGGATGGGTGGCCCCACCCGGTGGACCCCCGGGACCCATCCGGTGGTCCCGGTACAATACCGGTGACCCCGAAACTTTCCCGATGGCCGAAACTACACTTCCTATATATAATTCTTCACCTCCGGACAATTCCGGAACTCCTCGTGACGTCCAGGATCTCATCCGGGACTCCGAACAACTTTCAGGTTACTGCATACTCATATCTATACAACCCTAGCGTCACCGAACCTTAAGTGTGTAGACCCTACGGGTTCGGGAGACAAGCAGACATGACCGAGACGACTCTCTGGTCAATAACCAATAGCGGGATCTGGATACCCATGTTGGCTCCCACATGCTCCTCGATGATCTCATCGGATGAACCACGATGTCGAGGACCTAATCAATCCCGTACTCAATTCCCTTTGTCAATCGGTACGTTACTTGCCCGAGACTCGATCGTCGGTATCCCAATACCTTGTTCAGTCTCGTTACCGGCAAGTCACTTTACTCGTACCGTAATGCATGATCCCGTTATCAACCACTTGATCACATTGAGCTCATTATGATGATGCATTATCGAGTGGGCCCAGAGATACCTCTCCGTCATACGAAGTGACAAATCCCAGTCTTGATTCGTGCCAACCCAACAGACACTTTCGGAGATACCTGTAATGTACCTTTATGGTCACCCAGTTATGTTGTGACGTTTGGCACACCCAAGGCACTCCTACGGTATCCGGGAGTTGCACAATCTCATGGTCTAAGGAAATGATACTTGACATCCAGAAAAGCTACAGCAAACGAACTACACGATCTTTGTGCTATGCTTAGGTTTGGGTCTTGTCCATCACATCATTCTCCTAATGATGTGATCCCGTTATCAATGATATCCCCATGTCCATAGCCAGGAAACCATGACTATCTGTTGATCAACGAGCTAGTCAACTAGAGGCTCACTAGGGACACATTGTGGTCTATGTATTCACACATGTATTACGATTTCCGGATAATACAATTATAGCATGAATAATAGACAATTATCATGAACAAGGAAATATAATAATCATTTTATTATTGCCTCTAGGGCATATTTCCAACAGTCTCCCACTTGCACTAGAGTCAATCATCTAGTTACATTGTGATGAATCGAACACCCATGGAATTCTGGTGTTGATCATGTTTTGCTCTAGGGAGAGGTTTAGTCAACGGATCTGCTACATTCAGGCCCGTATGTACTTTACAAATCTCTATGTCTCCATTTTGAACACTTTCACGAATGGAGTTGAAGCGACGCTTGATATGCCTGGTCTTCCTGTGAAACATGGGCTCCTTGGCAAGGGCAATAGCTCCAGTGTTGTCACAGAAGAGAGTCATCGGGCCCGACGCATTGGGTATGACTCCTAGGTCGGTAATGAACTCCTTCACCCAGACTGCTTCGTGTGCTGCCTCCGAGGCTGCCATGTACTCCGCTTCACATGTAGATCCCGCCACAACGCTTTGCTTGCAACTGCACCATCTTACTGCCCCACCATTCAAAATATACACGTAACCGGTTTGTGACTTAGAGTCATCCAGATCTGTGTCGAAGCTAGCATCGACGTAACCCTTTACGACGAGCTCTTCGTCACCTCCATAAACGAGAAACATTTCCTTAGTCCTTTTTAGGTACTTCAGGATATTTTTGACCGCTGTCTAGTGTTCCATGCCGGGATTACTTTGGTACCTTCCTACCAAACTCACGGCAAGGTTTACATCAGGTCTGGTACACAGCATAGCATACATGATAGACCCTATGGTCGAGGCATAGGGGACGACACTCATCTTTTCTCTATCTTCTGCCGTGGTCGAGCATTGAGCCAAGCTCAATCTCGTACCTTGCAATACAGGCAAGAACCCCTTATTTGACTGATCCATTTTGAACTTCTTCAAAATCTTGTCAAGGTACGTACTCCGTGAAAGACCAATGAGGCGTCTCGATCTATCTCTATAGATCTTGATGCCTAATATATAAGCAGCTTCTCCAAGGTCCTTCATTGAAAAACACTTGTTCAAATAGGCCTTTATGCTTTCCAAGAATTCTATATCATTTCCCATCAACAGTATGTCATCCACATACAATATGAGAAATGCTACAGAGCTCCCACTCACTTTCTTGTAAATGCAGGCTTCTCCATAAGTCTGCATAAACCCAAACGCTTTGATCATCTCATCAAAGCGAATGTTCCAACTCCGAGATGCTTGCACCAGCCCATAAATCGAGCGTTGGAGCTTGCACACCTTGTCAGCATTCTTAGGATCAACAAAACCTTCTGGCTGCATCATATACAATTCTTCCTTAAGGAAACCGTTAAGGAATGCCGTTTTGACGTCCATTTTCCATATCTCATAATCATAGAATGCGGCAATGGCTAACATGATTCGGACAGACTTCAGCTTCGCTACGGGTGAGAAAGTCTCATCATAGTCAACCCCTTGAACTTGTTGATAACCCTTAGCGACAAGCCGAGCTTTATAGATGGTCACATTACCATCCTCGTCTGTCTTCTTCTTAAAGATCCATTTATTTTCTATGGCTCGCCGATCAACGGGCAAGTCAGTCAAAGTCCATACTTCGTTTTCATACATGGATCCTATCTCGGATTTCATGGCTTCCAGCCATTTGTCGGAATCCGGGCCCGCCATCGCTTCTTCATAGTTCGAAGGTTCACCGTTGTCTAACAACATGATTTCCAAGACAGGGTTGCCGTACCACTCTGGTGCGGAATGTGTCCTTGTGGACCTACGAAGTTCAGTAGAAACTTGATCTGAAGTTTCATGATCATCATCAGCAACTTCCTCTCTAGTCGGTGCAGGCACCTCAGGAACATTTTCTTGAGCTGCGCCACTTACTGGTTCAAGAGGTAATACTTCATCAAGTTCTACCTTCCTCCCACTTATTTCTTTCGAGAGAAACTCCTTCTCTAGAAAGGACCCATTCTTGGCAACAAAGATCTTGCCTTCGGATCTGAGGTAGAAGGTATACCCAACAGTTTCTTTAGGGTATCCTGTGAAGACACATTTTTCCGACTTGGGTTCGAGCTTTTCAGGTTGAAGTTTCTTGACATAAGCATCGCATCCCCAAACTTTTAGAAACGACAGCTTAGGTTTCTTCCCAAACCATATTTCATACGGTGTCGTCTCAACGGATTTCGACGGAGCCCTATTTAAAGTGAATGCAGTAGTCTCTAAAGCATAGCCCCAAAATGATAGCGGTAAATTGGTAAGAGACATCATAGATCGCACCATATCTAATAGAGTGCGATTACGACGTTCGGACACACCATTACGCTGAGGTGTTCCAGGCGGCGTGAGTTGTGAAACTATTCCACATTTTCTTAAGTGTGTGCCAAATTCGTGACTCAAGTATTCTCCCCCACGATCTGATCGCAAGAACTTGATTTTCCTGTCACGTTGATTCTCAACCTCACTCTGAAATTCCTTGAACTTTTCAAAGGTCTCAGACTTGTGTTTCATTAAGTAGACATACCCATATCTACTCAAGTCATCAGTGAGGATGAGAACATAACGATAGCCACCGCGAGCCTCAACACTCATTGGACTGCACACATCAGTATGTATGATTTCCAATAAGTTAGTTGCTCGCTCCATTGTTCCTGAGAACGGAGTCTTGGTCATTTTACCCATGAGGCATGGTTCGCACGTGTCAAATGATTCGTAATCAAGAGACTCTAAAAGTCCATATGCATGGAGCTTCTTCATGCGTTTGACACCTATGTGACCAAGGCGGGAGTGCCACAAGTATGTGGGACTATCATTATCAACCTTACATCTTTTGGTATTCACACTATGAATATGTGTAGCATTACGCTCGAGATTCATTAAGAATAAACCATTCACCATCGGAGCATGACCATAAAACATATCTCTCATATAAATAGAACAACCATTATTCTCGGATTTAAATGAGTAGCCATCTCGTATTAAATGAAATCCTGATACAATGTTCATGCTCAAAGCTGGCACTAAATAACAATTATTGAGGTTTAAAACTAATCCCGTAGGTAAATGTAGAGGTAGCGTGCCGACGGCGATCACATCGACCTTGGAACCATTCCTGACGCGCATCGTCACCTCGTCCTTCGCCAGTCTCCGCTTATTCCGCAGCTCCTGCTCTGAGTTACAAATGTGAGCAACCACACCGGTATCAAATACCCAGGAGCTACTACGAGTACTGGTAAGGTACACATCAATTACATGTATATCACATATACCTTTTGTGATGCCGGCCTTATTGTCCGCTAAGTATTTGGGGCAGTTCCGCTTCCAGTGACCAGTTCCCTTGCAATAAAAGCACTCAGTCTCGGGCTTGGGTCCATTGTTTGGCTTCTTCCCGGCAGCTTGCTTACCGGGCGCGGCAACTCCCTTGCCGTCCTTCTTGAAGTTCTTCTTACCCTTGCCTTTCTTGAACTTAGTGGTTTTATTCACCATCAACACTTGATGTTCCTTTTTGACTTCTACCTCTGCTGATTTCAGCATTGCAAATACTTCAGGAATGGTCTTTTCCATCCCCTGCATATTGAAGTTCATCACAAAGCTCTTGTAGCTTGGTGGAAGCGACTGAAGGATTCTGTCAATGACCGCATCATCCGGGAGATTAACTCCCAGCTGAGTCAAGCGGTTATGCAACCCAGACATTTTGAGTATGTGCTCACTGACAGAACTATTTTCCTCCATCTTACAGCTGAAGAACTTGTCGGAGACTTCATATCTCTCGACTCGGGCATGAGCTTGGAAAACCATTTTCAGCTATTCGAACATCGCATATGCTCCCTGTCGCTCAAAACGCTTTTGGAGCCCCGGTTCTAAGATGTAAAGCATGCCGCACTGAACGAGGGAGTAATCATCAGCACGTGTCTGCCAAGCATTCATAACATCTTGGTTCTGTGGGATGGGTGCATCACCTAGCGGTGCTTCTAGGACATAATCTTTCTTGGCAGCTATGAGGATGATCCTCAGGTTCCGGACCGAGTCCGTATAGTTGCTGCCATCGTCTTTCAGCTTGGTTTTCTCTAGGAATGCATTGAAGTTGAGGACAACGTTGGCCATTTGATCTACAAGACATATTGTAAAGATTTTAGACTAAGTTCATGATAATTAAGTTCATCTAATCAAATTATTCAATGAACTCCCACTTAGATAGACATCCCTCCAGTCATCTAAGTATAACATGATCCGAGTTGACTAGGCCGTGTCCGATCATCACGTGAGACGGACTAGTCAACATCGGTTAACATCTTCATGTTGATCGTATCTTCTATACAACTCATGCTCGACCTTTCGGTCTTCTGTGTTCCGAGGCCATGTCTGTACATGCTAGGCTCGTCAAGTCAACCTAAGTGTATTGCGTGTGTAAATCTGTCTTACACCCGTTGTATGTGAACGTTGGAATCTATCACACCCGATCATCACGTGGTGCTTCGAAACAACGAACTGTCGCAACGGCGCACAGTTAGGGGGAACACTTTCTTGAAATTATTATGAGGGATCATCTTATTTACTACCGTCGTTCTAAGTAAACAAGATCCAAAAACATGATAAACATCACATGCAATCAAATAATAGTGACATGATATGGCCAATATCATATAGCTCCTTTGATCTCCATCTTGGGGCTCCATGATCATCTTGTCACCGGCATGACACCATGATCTCCATCATCGTGTCTTCTTGAAGTTGTCTCGTCATCTATTACTTCTACTACTATGGCTAACGCTTTAGCAATAAAGTAAAGTAATTACATGATGTTTATGTTGACACGCAGGTCATAAATAAATAAAGACAACTCCTATGGCTCCTGCCGGTTGTCATACTCATCGACATGCAAGTCGTGATTCCTATTACAAGAACATGATCAATCTCATACATCACATATATCATTCATCATTCATCACAACCTTTGGCCATATCACATCACAAAACAATTGCTGCAAAAACAAGTTAGACGTCCTCTAATTGTTGTTGCAAGTTTTTACGTGGCTGCTATAGGTTTCTAGCAAGAACGTTTCTTACCTACGCCAAAACCACAACATGAATTGCCAATTTCTATTTACCCTTCATAAGGACTCTGTTCATCGAATCCGATCCGACTAAAGTGGGAGAGACAGACACCCGCCAGCCACCTTATGCAACTAGTGCATGTCAGTCGGTGGAACCGGTCTCACGTAAGCGTACGTGTAAGGTTGGTCCGGGCCGCTTCATCCCACGATGCCGCTGAATCAAGATAAGACTAGTAACGGCAAGCAAATTGACAATATCGACGCCCACAACTACTTTGTGTTCTACTCGTGCATAGTAACTACGCATAGACCTAGCTCTGATACCACTGTTAGGGAACGTTGCAGAAAACAATTTTTTTTCCTACGTTTCACCAAGATCAATCTATGGAGTCAACTAGCAACGAGAGGAGAGTGCATCTACATACCCTTGTAGATCGCGAGCGGAAGCGTTCAAGAGAACGGGGATGATGGAGTCATACTCGCCGTGATCCAAATCACCGATGACCAAGTGCCGAACGGATGGCACCTCCGCGTTCAACACACGTACAGAGCGGATGACGTCTCCTCCTTCTTGATCTAGCAAGGGGGAAGGAGAGGTTGATGAAGATCCAGCAGCACGACGGCGTGGTGGTGGATGCAGCAGTGATCGCAGCAGGGCTTCGCCGAGCTTGTGCGAGAGGGAGAGGTGTAGCAGGGGAGAGGGAGGCGCCAAGACTTGAGGTGCGGCTGCCCTCCCTCCCCCCTTTATATAGGCCCCCTAGGGGGGTGCGCCGGCCCTAGGAGATGGGATCTCCTAGGGGGGCGGCGGCCAAGGGGTGGAGTACCCCCCAAGGCAAGTGGAGGCGCCCCCTCCCCTAGGGTTCCCACCCCTAGGCGCATGGGGGGCCCAAGGGGGGGGGCGCACCAGCCCACTATGGGCTGGTTCCCCTCCCCACTTCAGCCCATGGGGCCCTCCGGGATGGGTGGCCCCACCCGGTGGACCCCCGGTACCCATCCGGTGGTCCCGGTACAATACCGGTGACCCCGAAACTTTTCCAATGGCCGAAACTACACTTCCTATATATAATTCTTCACCTCCGGACAATTCCGGAACTCCTTGTGACGTCCAGGATCTCATCCGGGACTCTGAACAACTTTCGGATTACTGCATACTCATATCTATACAACCCTAGCGTCACCGAACCTTAAGTGTGTAGACCCTACGGGTTCGGGAGACAAGCAGACATGACCGAGACGACTCTCTGGTCAATAACCAACAGCGGGATCTGGATACCCATGTTGGCTCCCACATGCTCCTCGATGATCTCATCGGATGAACCACGATGTCGAGGACCTAATCAATCCCGTACTCAATTCCCTTTGTCAATCAGTATGTTACTTGCCCGAGACTCGATCATCGGTATCCCAATACCTTGTTCAGTCTCGTTACCGGCAAGTCACTTTACTCGTACCGTAATGCATGATCCCGTGATCAACCACTTGATCACATTGAGCTCATTATGATGATGCATTACCGAGTGGGCCCAGAGATACCTCTTCGTCATACGGAGTGACAAATCCCAGTCTCGATTCGTGCCAACCCAACAAACACTTTCAGAGATACCTGTAATGTACCTTTATAGTCACCCAGTTATGTTGTGACGTTTGGCACACCCAAGGCACTCCTACGGTATCCGGGAGTTGCATAATCTCATGGTCTAAGGAAATGATATTTGACATCCAGAAAAGCTACAGCAAACGAACTACACGATCTTTGTGCTATGCTTAGGTTTGGGTCTTGTCCATCACATCATTCTCCTAATGATGTGATCCCGTTATCAATGACATCCCCATGTCCATAGCCAGGAAACCATGACTATCTGTTGATCAACAAGCTAGTCAACTAGAGGCTCACTAGGGACACATTGTGGTCTATGTATTCACACATGTATTACGATTTCCGGATAATACAATTATAGCATGAATAATAGACAATTATCATGAACAAGGAAATATAATAATCATTTTATTATTGCCTCTAGGGCATATTTCCAACAAACCTTTCTATGCTCCTGTCTCAAGTCTATCTATCCAAATCATATGCATTCTATTGAAACTATCGAATGTCTTCGATGTGTCCTTGTCAGCAGAAGATACAGAGACAAACATTAAATCCGCTTTTAAATGCTCAATCCTTTTGCCTGAAACCCGAAGAAGTGGGAACGACCACCCGACAATCCAGGCGTGCGTGGGAACGTGGAACAACCTCCAATGTGTTGCATGATCGCCACGTGTCCTTCATATGTGAACCGCCTGGGGCACCTGCGTAATAACGATGTGCCATCCCTGTCTCTATAAATACACGCCTCACCCCAGTCATTATCTCTTCTTCCACTCTTGCACAAACCCTAGCGCCACCGCTAGCACTCGACGACGCCGGCGACGAAGCGCTTAGCTGCCGTGACCTCACCGACGTCGTCCTCACGCCGGCCGCGGACATCGTCTTCTCCGCCGTCGCTGTAGGTGTCCCCCGTCGCCAAGTTAGGGCACGGAAGATCGAACTTCTCGGCCTCCTCTGCCACTCCGTCTAGCAGTTCCTCATGTGGTAAATAAAACCTCCTTTTTACAGTCTTTTTGATCCGATAGATTCATCCTTTTGAACCACAAGTGGTTTCTATTCCCACAAGTTGGATCTATCTCATTCTGCATCTCATAGCATGCCTAGTATGTTCACTTATGCTTCACAAAGTAGTTAGATTCCTCACTTGTACTTATTCGTGGATTCGTACAAATCTAGAACCAACTCTCTACATATGAGTGAATGTCTTCGCACTATGAGGTCAATGTCTTCTAAACTGATTTATCTTCAAAATCTTCTGAGAATGCATATGACCTCTTCCCCTTCCCTCGTACCTTTAATGCTGTCACAGGTACATGTCCGTGGGAGAATCCCTTGGTTCTCATAGTCTGCATTCATTTGCAGAGTTCTTACAGCATCATATAAATTCTCCTGAAGCCAGTTCTTGTCTGATCAGTAGACGGAAGACTTTGACAGTGTTGAAGCCTTTCAGTCTAAACTTCATGGCAACAGAGAAGTCTGCAAGAAAGGGTGGCAGACAGCGCCGTGGAAACACCTCAAGAGATTTGCCTCCTGACCTCTATGAGCTGTACAAGACAGATCCAGAGGAGGACTACAATCAGCGGAAAACCTGAATCCAATGGATTCGAAGATATTGGGCAGAACAATGGTACAAGTACAGGTTCGTGACCCAGGAATATGCTGAGAAGAATGCCATCAAGCGACCCCGGGGAGACATCTTGTACAAAAACCTTCAACCCAGGTCCAGAGCTGAAGCCATTGAACAAGGCTTCTATCCTTGCATGGTCCATGGACCATAGCCTGCAGATGCAGACCCATCTTCATTACTATGGTGCCGTGACGACAATCTGTTCAAGCACAACTTCCAGTTTGCCAAGAACTCGGCCAAAGAAAACAAGAAGCCGCGGGGATTAGACTTCAATCCAGGCCCCTCTGCTCCTTGTGCTGACGGCACACGCGAAGCTGAACCCAATCTGGTTGGGCCCTTCTATAACTTAGAAGGTCTCATCACTCACATAAAGGTTCAAGGGGCAGTCATGGATCAACCTGCAGACGACGCTGATTCTGACGAAACGCCTGCACCACCGAAGCCAAAGAAGCTGAAGAAACCTAAAGCGTCGAAGCCTTCCCCTACACCAAAGGTTTCATGGGCGAAGCTTCTGGCCACTGCACCTCCTGAAGACAGTGTGCAGTCTGAAGATCTTTCACGCATCTCCAAGCCCGCCAAAGTGAAGAAGCCCATGCAACCCACTGGTCAAGCACTGACCCCTGCTGCTGTTTTACGAAAAATGAAAATGACGCCATGATTTGTCCCAGTGACGACGATCTTGGCGATGACGCTTTGAGCAGTTGATCAAGAGAAAGCAAGAGGTGGAAATCTTCAATGACCTTCCTCTATTTGATGTAGAAATCTTAAACAAGTTCATTGATGAGTGGTTTGACAACCCAAATGTCAGCTTTGATAATCTTCAGCTTCCAATTGGCCTCAGCGTCGCCTTCCACAGAGCCATTGCTCCTGAGCTGGCTCTAGCTCAGAAAATTGTTGAGCTGAAGCATAAGATCGATTGTGAAAAGGCTCAGTTCAAGAAGCACATGGCCAAGCTCAATGTTGAAGACATTCAAAACTTCAAGGTCATGATGCATGAGCTCAAGGAAGCATTCCACAAGAAACGCGAAGAAGCCAAAGGTTCTCGTGAGCGCATGAAGGATCTTGCTGCCAAATGTGTTCAAGGATACAATGAAGCTGAAAAGCGCAAGGCTTTGGGGTGACCAGGCATCGACCCCAGAATGGCTGCCAAGAAGAAGAAGAAGCCAGCTGTGGCAGAACCAGAAGCATCAAGGCAGGAAGAACCTCGCATTGTCTTCCGAGCCAGTATGACAGACTCGAAGCCTAAGGTCCCCACAGTGGCTTCCGAACTCAAGAAAACAAGGGCAGCTGAAGCCGAAGCCAGAAAACGCAAGACCAAAGCCACCACTGATGATGCTCCCCCAACCAAGAAACGGAAAACCAAGAAGAGAGACCGGGCTGCTCCCACAGAGCCCCTTGATGTCGAGACAATCTCTGTGGCTTGTCCTGCGTTCGAACATTGAGAGCGCCAGTTGATAGTTCATGAGCCTGCTTCCACAGAGGCTCCTGAAGTTGAAGACAATCCAGCTGTTGACCCCACCACAGCTGAAGACATTGGTCCTCACGACAATGTTGAAGATGATGAAGTCCTTCCTCAGATCGAGCGCAATTTGGTATCATCGCCTGTGCTCACGCACAGCGAGCTCATCAGCATTGGTCGTCCTTTGACGCCAACTGCTCAGGATGCATCATGGGCTGATCACCCACAACAACAAGACACCCCAAGTGCTCCCCAACCACAAGATGACGATGACTTTGAGGCCCAGCCGACTCCATCTCCACAAGCATCGCCAGCATTCCGCAGGCTTCACAAAGGATCAAGGCCCCAAGTCCCTCCAACTGTGAACGTCTCTGAGTCTGAAGCCAAAACGGCTGAAGATATTCCGGCTGCATCAGCCGATGAAGAAGAAGAACCAAGTGTTGAAGCAGAAAGAGTTGCTACACCCCCGTCCTGTTGGGGAACGTAGCAATTTCAAAAAAATTCCTACGCACACGCAAGATCATGGTGATGCATAGCAACGGGAGGGGAGAGTGTGATCTATGTACCCTTGTAGATCGACAGCGGAAGCGTTAGCACAACGCGGTTGATGTAGTCGTACGTCTTCACGGCCCGACCGATCAAGCACCGAAACTACGGCACCTCCAAGTTCTAGCACACGTTCAGCTCGATGACAATCCCCGGACTCCGATCCAGCAAAGTGTCGAGGAAGAGTTCCGTCAGCACGACGGCGTGGTGACGATCTTGATGTACTATCGCCGCAGGGCTTCGCCTAAGCACCGCTACAATATTATCGAGGATTATGGTGGAAGGGGGCACCACACACGGCTAAGAATATGATCACGTGGATCAACTTGTGTGTCTAGGGGTGCCCCCTGCCCCCGTATATAAAGGATCAAGGGGGGGGTGCGGCCGGCCAGGAGGAGGGCGCGCCAGGAGGAGTCCTACTCCCACCGGGAGTAGGATTCCCCCCTTTCCTAGTTGGAATAGGATTTAGGAGGGGGAAAGAGGAGAGAGAGAAGGAAGGGGGGCGCCGCCCCCCTCTCCTTTTCCTATTCGGACTAGGGGGGGAGGGGCGCGCGGCCCAGCCCTGGCCACCTCTCCTCTCTTCCACTAAAGCCCACTAAGGCCCATATACCTCCTGGGGGGTTCCGGTAACCTCCCGATACTCCGGTAAAATCCCGATTTCACCCGGAACACTTCCGATATCCAAATATAGGCTTCCAATATATCAATATTTATGTCTCGACCATTTCGAGACTCCTCGTCATGTCCGTGATCACATCCGGGACTCTGAACAAATCTTCGGTACATCAAAATGCATAAACTCATAATATAATTGTCATCGAAACCTTAAGCGTGCGGACCCTACGGGTTCGAGAACAATGTAGACATGACCGAGACACGTCTCCGGTCAATAACCAATAGCGGAACCTGGATGCTCATATTGGCTCCCACATATTCTACGAAGATCTTTATCGGCCAGACCGCATAATAACATACGTTGTTCCCTTTGTCATCGGTATGTTACTTGCCTGAGATTCGATCATCGGTATCTCAATACCTAGTTCAATCTCGTTACCGGCAAGTCTCTTTACTCGTTTCGTAATACATCATCTCGCAACTAACTCATTAGTTGCAATGCTTGCAAGGCTTATGTGATGTGCATTACCGAGAGGGCCCAGAGATACCTCTCCGACAATCGGAGTGACAAATCCTAATCTCGAAATACGCCAACCCAACATGTACCTTTGGAGACACCTGTAGAGCTCCTTTATAATCACCCAGTTACATTGTGACGTTTGGTAGCACACAAAGTGTTCCTCGGTAAATGGGAGTTGCATAATCTCATAGTCATAGGAACATGTATAAGTCATGAAGAAAGCAATAGCAACATACTAAACGATCGAGTGCTAAGCTAACGGAATGGGTCAAGTCAATCACATCATTCTCCTAATGATGTGATCCCGTTAATCAAATAACAACTCTTTGTCTATGGTTAGGAAACATAACCATCTTTGATTAATGAGCTAGTCAAGTAGAGGCATACTAGTGACACTCTGTTTGTCTATGTACTCACACATGTATTATGTTTCCGGTTAATACAATTCTAGCATGAATAATAAACATTTATCATGAAATAAGGAAATAAATAAAAACTTTATTATTGCCTCTTGGGCATATTTCCTTCAGTCTCCCACTTGCACTAGAGTCAATAATCTAGTTCACATTGCCATGTGATTTAGCACCAATAGTTCACATCATTATGTGACCAACACTCAAAGGGTTTACTAGAGTCAATAATCTAGTTCACATCGCTATGTGATTAACACCCAAAGAGTACTAAGGTGTGATCATGTTTTGCCTGTGAGAGAAGTTTAGTCAACGGGTCTGCTATATTCAGATCCGTATGTATTTTGCAAATTTCTATGTCAACAATGCTCTGCACGGAGCTACTATAGCTAATTGCTCCCACTTTCAATATGTATCCAGATTGAGACTTAGAGTCATCTAGATCAATGTCAAAATTTGCATCGACGTAACCCTTTACGACGAACCTTTTTGTCATGTCCATAATCGAGAAATATATCCTTATTCCACTAAGGATAATTTTGACCGCTGTCCAGTGATCTACTCCTAGATCACTAGTGTACTCCCTTGCCAAAATCAGTGTAGGGTATACAATAGATCTGGTACACAGCATGGCATACTTTATAGAACCTATGGCTGAGGCATAGGGAATGATTTTCATTCTCTTTCTATCTTCTGCCGTGGTCGGGCTTTGAGTCTTACTCAATTTCACACCTTGTAACACAGCCAAGAACTCTTTTCTTTGACTGTTCCATTTTGAACTACTTCAAAATCTTGTCAAGGTATGTACTCATTGAAAAAACTTATCAAGCGTCTTGATCTATCTCTATAGATCTTGATGCTCAATATGTAAGCAGCTTCACCGAGGCCTTTCTTTGAAAAAATCCTTTCAAACACTCCTTTATGCTTTGCAGAATAATTCTACATTATTTCCGATCAACAATATGTCATACACATATACTTATCAGAAATGTTGTAGTGCTCCCACTCACTTTCCTGTAAATACAGGCTTCACCACAAGTCTGTATAAAACTATATGCTTTGATCAACTTATCAAAGCGTATATTCCAACTCCGAGATGCTTGCACCAGTCCATAGATGGATCGCTGGAGCTTGCATATTTTGTTTAGCACCTTTAGGATTGACAAAACCTTCTGGTTGCATCATATACAACTCTTCTTTAAATCCATTAAGGAATGTAGTTTTGTTTATCCATTTTCCAGATTTCATAAAAATGCGGCAATTGCTAACATGATTTGGACAGACTTAAGCATCGCTACGAGTGAGAAAATTTCATCGTAGTCAACACCTTGAACTTTGTCAAAAACCTTTTTCGACAAGTCTAGCTTTGTAGATAGTAACACTACTATCAGCGTCCGTCTTCCTCTTGAAGATCCATTTATTTTCTATGGCTTGCCGATCATCGGGCAAATCCATCAAAGTCCATACTTTGTTCTCATACATGGATCATATCTCAGATTTCATGGCCTCAAACCATTTCGCGGAATCTGGGCTCATCATCGCTTCCTCATAGTTCGCAAGTTCGTCATGGTCTAGTAACATGACTTCCAGAACAGGATTACCGTACCACTCTGGTGCGGATCTCACTCTGGTTTACCTACGAGATTCGGTAGTGACTTGATCTGAAGTTACATGATCATCATCATTAGCTTCCTTACTAATTGGTGTAGTAGTCACAAGAACAGATTTCTGTGATGAACTACTTTCCAATAAGGGAGCAGGTACAATTACCTCATCAAGTTCTACTTTCCTCCCACTCACTTCTTTCGAGAGAAATTCCTTCTCTAGAAAGGATCCATTCAAAGCAACGAATATCTTGCCTTTGGATCTGTGATAGAAGGTGTACCCAACATTTTGTTTTTGGGTATCCTATGAAGACGCACTTCTCCGATTTGGGTTTGAGCTTATCAGGTTGAAACTTTTTCACATAAGCATTGCAACCTCAAACTTTAAGAAACGACAGCTTAGGTTTCTTGCCAAACCATAGTTCATACAGTGTCGTTTCAACGGATTTAGATGGTGCCCTATTTAACGTGAATGCAGCTGTCTCTAATGCATAATCCCAAAATGATAGTGGTAGATTGGTAAGAGACATCATAGTTCGCACCATATCTAATAAAGTATGGTTATGACGTTCGGACACACCATTATGCTGTGGTGTTCCAGGTGGCGTGAGTAGTGAAACTATTTCACATTGTTTTTAACTGAAGGCCAAACTTGTAACTCAAATACTCTTCTCTACGATCAGATCATAGAAACTTTATTTTCTTGTTACGATGATTTTTCACTTCACTCTGAAATTCTTTGAACTTTTCAAATGTTTCAGACTTATGTTTCATCAGGTAGATATACTCATATCTGCTCAAATCATCTGTGAAGATCAGAAAATAATGATACTTGTCGCGAGCCTCAATATTCATTGGACCACATACATCAGTATGTATGATTTCCAACAAATCTGTTGCTCGCTCCATTGTTCCGAAGAACAGAGTCTTAGTCATCTTGCCCATGAGGCATGGTTCGCAAGCATCAACTGATTCATAATCAAGTGATTCCAAAAGCCCATCAGTATGGAGTTTCTTCATGCGCTTTACACCAATATGACCTAAATGGCAGTGCCACAAATAAGTTGCACTATCATTATTAACTTTGCATCTTTTGGTTTCAATATTATGATTATGTGTATCACTATGATCGAGATCCAACGGACTATTTTCATTGGGTGTGTAACAATATAAGGTTTTATTCATGTAAACAGAACAACAATTTATTCTCTTACTTAAATGAATAACCGTATTACAATAAACATGATCAAATCATATTCATGCTCAACGCAAACACCAAATAACACTTATTTAGGTTCAACACTAATCCCGAAATTATAGGGAGTGTGCGATGATGATCGTATCAATCTTAGAACCACTTCCAACACACATCGTCACTTCACCCTTAACTAGTCTCTGTTTATTCTGCAACTCCCGTTTCGAGTTACTAATCTTAGCAACTGAGCTAGTATCAAATAGTGAGGGGTTGCTATAAACACTAGTAAAGTACACATCAATAACATGTATATCAAATATACTTATGTTCACTTTGCCATCCTTCTTATCCGCCAATCACTTGGGGTAGTTCCGCTTCCAGTGACCAGTCCCTTTGCAGTAGAAGCACTTAGTCTCAGGCTTAGGACTAGACTTGGGCTTCTTCACTTGAGCAGCAACTTACTTGCCGTTCTTCTTGAAGTTCCCCTTCTTCCCTTTGCCCTTTTCTTGAAACTAGTAGTCTTGTCAACCATCAACACTTGATGTTTTTCTTGATTTCTACCTTCATCGATTTCATCATCATGAAAAGCTCGGGAGTCGTTTTCGTCATCCCTTGCATACTATAGTTCATCACGAAGTTCTACTAACTTGGTGATGGTGATTAGAGAATTCTGTCAATCACTATCTTATCTGGAAGATTAACTCCCACTTGATTCAAGCGATTGTAGTACCCAGACAATCTGAGCACATGCTCACTAGTTGAGCGATTCTCCTCCATCTTTTAGCTATAGAACTTGTTGGAGACTTCATATCTCTCAACCCGGGTATTTGCTTGAAATATTATCTTCAACTCCTGGAACATCTCATATGGTCCATGACGTTCAAAACGTCTTTGAAGTCCCGATTCTAAGCCATTAAGCATGGTGCACTAAACTATCAAGTAGTCATCATATTGAGCTAGCCAAACGTTCATAACGTCTGCATTTGCTCCTGCAATAGGTCTGTCACCTAGCGGTGCATCAAGGACATAATTCTTCTGTGCGGCAATGAGGATAAACCTCAGATCACGGATCCAATCCGCATCATTGCTACTAACATCTTTCAATACAATTTTCTCTAGGAACATATCAAAATAAACACAGGGAAGCAACAACGCGAGCTATTGATCTACAACATGATTTACAAAATACTACCAGGACTAAGTTCATGATAAATTTAAGTTCAATTAATCATATTACTTAAGAACTCCCACTTAGATAGACATCCCTCTTATCCTCTAAGTGATCACGTGATCCAAATCAACTAAACCATGTCCGATCATCACGTGAGATGAAGTAGTTTCATTGGTGAACATCACTATGTTGATCATATCTACTATATGATTCACGCTCGACCTTTCGGTCTCCGTGTTCCGAGGCCATATCTGTATATGCTTTGGCTCGTCAAGTATAACCCGAGTATTCCGCGTGTGCAACTGTTTTGCACCCGTTGTATTTGAACGTAGAGCCTATCACACCCGATCATCACGTGGTGTCTCAGCACGAAGAACTTTCGCAACGGTGCATACTCAGGGAGAACACTTCTTGATAATTAGTGAGAGATCATCTTATAATGCTACCGTCAATCAAAGCAAGATAAGATGCATAAAAGATAAACATCACATGCAATCAATATAAGTGATATGATATGGCCATCATCATCTTGTGCTTGTGATCTCCATCTTCGAAGCACCGTCGTGATCACCATCGTCACCGGCGCGACACCTTGATCTCCATCGTAGCATCGTTGTCGTCACGCCAATCTTATGCTTCCACGACTATCGCTACCGCTTAGTGATAAAGTAAAGCATTACAGCACGATTGCATTGCATACAATAAAGCGACAACCATATGGCTCCTGCCAGTTGCCGATAACTCGGTTACAAAACATGATCATCTCATACAATAAAATTTAGCTTCATGTCTTGACCATATCACATCACAACATGCCCTGCAAAAACAAGTTAGATGTCCTCTACTTTGTTGTTGCAAGTTTTACGTGGCTGCTACAGGCTTAAGCAAGAACCAATCTTACCTACGCATCAAAACCACAACGATAGTTTGTCAAGTTGGTGCTGTTTTAACCTTCGCAAGGACCGGGCGTAGCCACACTCGGTTCAACTAAAGTTGGAGAAACTGTCACCCGCTAGCCACCTTTGTGCAAAGCACGTCGGGAGAACCGGTCTCGCGTAAGCGTACGTGTAATGTCGGTCCGGGCCGCTTCGTCCAACAATACCGCCGAACCAAAGTATGACATGCTAGTAAGCAGTATGACTTATATCGCCCACAACTCACTTGTGTTCTACTCATGCATATAACATCAACACATAAAACCTAGGCTCGGATGCCACTGTTGGGGAACGTAGCAATTTCAAAAAATTTCCTGCGCACACGCAAGATCATGGTGATGCATAGCAACGGGAGGGGAGAGTGTGATCTATGTACCCTTGTATATCGACAGGGGAAGCGTTAGCACAACGCGGTTGATGTAGTCGTACATCTTCACGACCCGACCGATCAAGCACCGAAACTACGGCACCTCCTATTTCTAGCACACGTTCAGCTCGATGATGATCCCCGGACTCCGATCCAGCAAAGTGTCGGGGAAGAGTTCCGTCAGCACGACGGCGTGGTGACGATCTTGATGTACTATCGTCGCAGGGCTTCGCCTAAGCACCGCTACAATATTATAAAGGATTATGGTGGAAGGGGGCACCGCACACGGCTAAGAATATGATCACGTGGATCAACTTGTGTGTCTAGGGGTGCCCCCTGCCCCCGTATATAAAGGATCAAGGGGGGGGGTGCGGCCGGCCAAGAGGAGGGCGCGCCAGGAGGAGTCCTACTCCCACCGGGAGTAGGATTCCCCCCCTTTCCTAGTTGGAATAGGATTCGGGAGGGGGAAAGAGGAGAGAGAGAAGGAAGGGGGGGCGCCGCCCCCCTCTCCTTGTCCTATTCGGACTAAGGGGGGAGGGGCGCGTGGCTCAGCCCTGGCCACCTCTCCTCTCTTCCACTAAAGCCCACTAAGGCCCATATACCTCCCGGGGGGTTCCGGTAACCTCCCGGTACTCCGGTAAAATCCCGATTTCACCCGGAACACTTCCGATATCCAAATATAGGCTTCCAATATATCAATCTTTATGTCTCGACCATTTCGAGACTCCTCGTCATGTCCGTGATCACATCCGGGACTCCGAACAAATCTTCGGTACATCAAAATGCATAAACTCATAATATAACTGTCATCGAAACCTTAAGCGTGCGGACCCTACGGGTTCGAGAACAATGTAGACATGACCGAGACACGTCTCCGGTCAATAACCAATAGCGGAACCTGGATGCTCATATTGGCTCCCACATATTCTACGAAGATCTTTATCGGTCAGACCGCATAACAACATACGTTGTTCCCTTTGTCATCGGTATGTTACTTGCCCGAGATTCGATCGTCGGTATCTCAATACCTAGTTCAATCTCGTTACCGGCAAGTCTCTTTACTTGTTTCGTAATACATCATCTCGCAACTAACTCATTAGTTGCAATGCTTGCAAGGCTTATGTGATGTGCATTACCGAGAGGGCCCAGAGATACCTCTCCGACAATCGGAGTGACAAATCCTAATCTCGAAATACGCCAACCCAACATGTACCTTTGGAGGCACCTGTAGAGCTCCTTTATAATCACCCAGTTACGTTGTGACGTTTGGTTGCACACAAAGTGTTCCTCCGGTAAACGGGAGTTGCATAATCTCATAGTCATAGGAACATGTATAAGTCATGAAGAAAGCAATAGCAACATACTAAACGATCGAGTGCTAAGCTAACAGAATGGGTCAAGTCAATCACATCATTCTCCTAATGATGTGATCCCGGGATCAAATAACAACTCTTTGTCTATGGTTAGGAAACATAACCATCTTTGATTAATGAGCTAGTCAAGTAGAGGCATACTAGTGACACTCTGTTTGTCTATGTATTCACACATGTATTATGTTTCCGGTTAATACAATTCTAGCATGAATAATAAACATTTATCATGAAATAAGGAAATAAATAATAACTTTATTATTGCCTCTAGGGCATATTTCCTTCACGTCCCACCAAGATGTTGTTCTCAAGGAAAACTTGTCCGACCCTCCAGCTCCTGAAGTGGAGGTCACTACTGGAATCAGCTACTTTGCCATCTGCCAGCTCTTTGCCGTCAGCTAGCAGACGGCAAAGAAGCTCTTTGCGATAAGCTACCAAAAAGCAGACGGCAAAGAACTGGCTGATGGCAAAGACCTAATTTGCCATCAGCCAGTTCTTTGCCGTCGGCTAGCGGACAGCAAATAGGGAGGGGCCCCACTGACGATCTGCTAAAAAAAACCTAATGGCCCCCCCTCTTTGCCGTCCGCTAGCGGACGGCAAAGAGCGAAAAGGTGGACGGCAAAGGGGGGCGGACGGCAAAGAGGGAGGGCCCCACTAACGTTAACGGCCGCCCCACCCCGCCCCTCTCTCTCTCTTCCTCTCCCCAGTTACTCACCGCCGCCCCGTCGCCCCACCACCCCGCCGCCGCCCCAGCGCCCCCCCGCCCCGTCGCCCCACCACCCCGCCGCCGCCCCGTCGCCCCCGCCGCCCTGCCGTCTGGGCGCCGCCACGCCCCGGCGCCCCGGCACCCCTCCTCCGCCACCCTAGGCCGCCCCGCCCCCTCCTCCGCCGCCCCAGGCCGCCCCGCCCCCCTCCACCCAGGTGAGCTCTCTGCCTCCTTTTTTTCTTTTTTCTGTTTTTTTAGTTTTAGGTTTATGTTTAGTTTAGATTTAGTTTTAGTTTTAGGATTAGTTTTAGGATTAGTTTTAGGTTTATAGGTTTAGTTTTAGTTTTAGATTTTGTTTTTTCCTTTTTCTGTTTTTTTAGTTCTAGGTTTAGGTTTAGTTTAGTTTTAGGAAAGAACAAGAAGAAGAAGAGAAAAAGAGGAGAGGAGAAGAAGAAGAGGAGGAGGAGGAGAAGAAAAAAGAAGAAGAAGAAGAAGAAGAAGAAAGAGGAGAGGAGAAGAAGAAGAGGAGGAGGAGGAGAAGAAAAAAGAAGAAGAAGAAGAAGAAGAAGAAGAAGAAGAAGAAGGAGGAGAGGAGGAGAAGAAGAAGAAGAAGAAGAAGGAAAAAAAGGAAGAAAAGGAAGAAGAGGAAGAAGAAGAAAAGGAAAAAAAAACCCGACCCGACACGGTACCCAGACCCCGACCCGGCACCGCGACACGACATCCCGACCCCGAGACCCCGACCCCGACACCCCGACCCCGCGAGCCTGACCCGACACCCCGACCCCGAGCCTGACCCGACACCCTGACCCCGACACCACACCCCGACCCCGAAACAACACCCCGACACCGACACGGCACTACCCCGACATCGACACGACACCCCGAGCCCCTGACCCCGAAACAGCACCCCGACCCCGACACGGCACCCCGACACTGACAGGACACCCCGACACCCGACACCTCCCGAAAAGGTGTTCTTTGGCCTTCCAGAGGCCGACGGGGTCATATATTTGTGAATTATTAGTTAGGTCATATATTTTTCGATTTTGTTATGAAAAACATCATATATAATTGTGTTGATCGTGTAGTTTTAAATGTGCAGTTGTTTCATCGCTGCGAGGTTTGGTGTTCGACGACCTCGCCGTGCGTTTGACGAGCTCTGCCCCTTCGTTCGTGGGTGAGCACAAATGACAAGTCCTCCTCCCCCATTAATTATTTGATCTATTCCGATGAAACTTGATAGCTAGCTATATATGTGTCTTGAATCATCAGTATGCGTAACCAATATGTGTCTCCCGTTCGAAAGCGCCATAGTTATAAATATGCATGCATTTGCATATTTATAACCTTGATTCTTTCGAATTGTCCAACGCTATCCATGGATAGCCCGAGTATGTGTAGATTGGGTTCGTTTTCCCATATGCTTTGCTCTGGATCCGACGCATAAATTTCGTCAGTGCCTCCCCTGTTGTTCTCCGGGTACACATCCTCTCTGTTTATTGCAGATACGTGTATCAGGAGAACAGCGGGGAGGTGCTGCCGAAATTTTGTGTCGGGTCCGGAGCATAGCATGGGAAAATGAACCCAATCTACACATACACGGGTGGGATTAGGACCTATCATTACCTATTAGAGTGTAGGTTGCATGGACGCAATAAAATTGAAAAAGTAGATCAACTGATGAATATATATACATGGTGAATTACATATATAATTGTTGTGTGTCCAGTAGCTCTGAAAGTCAAGATGAGTGACCGTGCGTGGATGTATACCCGTCACACTGGTCAGAACAAATGGAGCGCTGAATGGTTCACAAAAACCAAGGGGTTTGTGCAAGCCGCATTTGCAAATGGCCAAAAGAAAACCTGGTGCCCCTGTTTCCGGTGCGGCAATTGGGAAAAGAAGACAGAGGCTGAAATGGGCAAACACCTGCAGAAGAGTGGTTTTACGCCCGATTATACGGTGTGGACATTTCATGGCGAGTCTGCCCAACGTGACCGAGCTGAGGTGGATCGTCGTCGCACCGACGAGCATGGTACCGGGATGGAAAACATGGTGCAAGACTATGATGATGCTCGGGATTCGGACGAGGAGATGGAGGAATCTGCAAAGGCCTTCAATGAAATGTTGGAGTCTTCAAAACGTCCACTCCATGAGCACACTGAGCTTTGTCAGTTGGACGCCATCTCACAAGTAATGGCTCTGGAGACTCAGTTCAACTTGGGCAGAGAATGCTATGACGCAATTATGACAGTATTTGGACGCTTTCTACCCAAAGGCCATGTAATGCCTGCAAACCTGTACCAGTCGGACAAAATCCTCCGTGCACTGAAGATGCCCTATGAGAAGATACATGCCTGTGAGAAAGGATGTGCCTTATTTAGGCTTGACTATGCGGACTTGAACTATTGTCCTATTTGCAAGTCTTCCAGGTATATTGTGGTAGACAACGGTATGGGTGAGAAGACACAGACCAAAATCCCCGTTAGTGTTCTTCGGTATATGCCAATCGTACCAAGACTTCAACATCTTTTCATGGTCGAAGAGACGGCCAGACAGATGACATGGCACAAAACAGGCAAAAGAACTGAACTAGATGCAGATGGGAATCTGATGATGGTACACACATCGGATTGTGTTGCGTGGAAAAAGTTTGATGAATTACATGCTGACAAAGCGGCAGATCCGAGGCATCCTCGAGTCGGTATCAGCACGGATGGGTTCAGTGTGTTTGGTATGACGGCAGCCCAATATAGTTGTTGGCCCGTATTTGTCTTTCCACTCAATCTCCCCCCGGACAGATTATGCAAAGAAAGAACATTTTCCTGACGTTGATAATTCCAGGACCCAACTATCCGGGGAAAGATATGAATGTGTACATGCAGCCGCTTAAGGACGAATTGCAAGAAGCCTGGGATAATGGGTTCAAGACATACGACGCCTTTAGCAAACGGAACTTCATAATGCGTGTTTGGTACATGTACTCGACGCATGACTTGCCGGCGTATGCGCTATTCGTTGGCTGGTGTGTGCATGGAAGATTCCTGTGCCCCACATGCAAGGGAGCTCTTGAGTTTCATTGGCTTCAGGCCGGTCGCAAGTTTTCTTGCTTCGACATGCATAGACAGTTCCTGGATCCTCGCCATAAGTTCAGGAAAGACAAGAAGAACTTCATCAGGGGTAGAGTTGTCAAAAACTCTGCACCACCTGCATTGACAGGCCAACAGACCCTGGATCAGTTAAACGCTCTCGAGCCAGATCCACAACGTCCAGGGTACTTCAAGGGGTATAATACTAAGCACGCGTGGACTCACAAAACATGCTTATGGGATCTGCCTTACTTCAAAGACCTCCTTTGCCCACACAACATCGACATGATGCACACTGAGAAGAATATCACCGAGGCACTTTTTGGTACATTGTTCGGCATAGATGGGAAGTCAAAGGATAATACTAAGGCTAGAGTCGATCTGGAGGCGCTATGTGATAGGCCGTTACAAAACATGAAAGAACCGAAAGGAAAGCAGAACTGGACGAAGCCAAAGGCATGGTTCAATCTTGGAAGGCCAGCTATGAGAGAAATTCTCTTGTGGGTGCAACGGCAGTTGATGTTCTCCGATGGGTATGCAGCGAATCTAAAGAGGGGAGCGAATCTTGATAAACTGAAGATATTTGGTCTCAAGAGTCATGATTGGCACATATGGATTGAGCGGGTAATGCCGGTGATGTTGCGTGGCTTCATCCCTGAGGATGAATGGCTAGTACTGGCAGAACTCAGCTATTTCTTCTGTGTTCTTTGTGCGAAAGAACTATCGTGTGGCGTGCTAGAAGAAATGGAAGAGTTGGCGCCAGAGTTGATCTGCAAGTTAGAGAAGATCTTTCCACCGGGCTTCTTTAATCCAATGCAGCATTTGATTTTGCATCTCCCGACCGAGGCAAGATTGGGGGGGCCCGTGCAAAATCGTTGGTGCTACCCAACTGAGAGGATGCAGAAGACGCTTCGAGAAAAATGTAAAAATAAACGTAGAATTGAAGCATCGATGGCTGAGGCATTCATCATAGAGGAGGCGGCAAACTTCATAACAGCGCACTACGAAGCCAAAAATCGTCATTTGCATAATCCGAAGCCTCGATACAATGCTGACGAGCCTAAAAAGGGTGGATCCAACCTCAGCCTATTCAAAGGGAATCTCGCACCAGCTAGTGTTTCACATCCAGTATCTTTGGATAACGAAGAATGGCGGACCATTTCGTTGTATATCTTCAACAACCTGATAGAAGTGCGGCCGTACATCGAGTAAGTTCTCAGTACATTGTTTCGCAACTTCTATTTCCTTTGAACTGCTCTTATTCCTGGATATGTCATACAGTCGATACGTCGCCATATTCTCGTATGGAGCGGAGATCCAAAAGGATTCCGTCGAAGAGTATGAGCTTCTCGCAAAGCAAGGAGGCGGCTATCCCGGTTTCATCTCTTGGTTCAAACAAACGGTAATTTCTATTAGACAATTTCATTTCATTCGCTAATTTTTGCATAATGCAACAATCCTTTCATATTAAACTTGTAGGCTAATTCAGAGTCTATGGACGCCGAATTGAGACAAGTCGCTAATGGTTTTGACTATAGGGTCCATTCATTTGACAAGTACGACATCAACGGGTATCGCTTTCGTACCTATGGCAAAGAGCTATCTATGGCCGACCGAAAGTCTACAAATTGTTGTGTATCTGCTATCGGCGAAGGAGGTACCGAGTATTATGGGAGAGTTGAAGCAATTTACGAACTTCTGTTCTATGGTGAAAACCCACCGAATGTCGTAGTCTTCAAATGTTATTGGTTTCAGCCGAAGGAGACTAGAAGGACTCATGAACATATAGGGCTAGTTGAAATCAACCAAAGCACCCATTTAGATGTTCCCGATGTCTATATTACGGCTCAACAGGCGACCCAAGTATTCTATCTACCGTGGGCCTGCCAAACTAATCCAAATCTGAAAGGTTGGGATGTCGTTTATGAAGTGCCGCCACGTGCTAGACTTTCTCCCCCAAAGGAAGAGGATTATGAACCTCACATTAACCCAGACACATATGAAGGAGAATTCTTCCAAGAGACATGTATTTCCAAAAAGCGTTTCAAGAACCGCTATACTTCACCCCAAAACATTGAAGTAGACACTGACAATGAATCCGACATCACCCCAGAGGAGGAACAAGAAGAGCCGGAACAAGAAGAGGTTACTGCTACGGATGACCTGTCAATGCTTGACCGATTACGTCAAGGTGGCCTTGCACATGTTGATGCCAATGAACCCTATGAGCCCATCATTGATTATAGTGATGATGATGATGATGCATTTATTGATGATACTGATCGAGATTATTAGTAGTGTCAGGTATTCAATTTTTTTATGTTGTACTTGATGATGATACACTTAAGTGATATACATATTATTATTCATGTCGGTACTTTTTTTTATGTTGGACTAATTTCGTTTATTCTTTGTCATGGCAGGTGTTGAAAGATGGTGGGCGCTGGTCGAGAGCGCGCCGAGGCCCCTTCTTCGTCGGCGCGTGGTGCGAGGTCTTCCATTCCACACGCACCTCTCCGCCGAGCGTTGCTGGACAGTATGGCGACACCGTCGGGCCCTTCTTCGTCGACCGCGGTGCCCGGCAGGGGACGAGGTAAGAAGAAGAGAGGAGGTGGAGCACGTGGTCGCGGGAGAGGAGGTAGGGTGACTCTTACGGCGCCTTCCTCGCCGCCCCCTCCAGCTGTTTCACCCGAGCACGTGACTGCTAGGGTGGACTCGTCTGAGGAGGAGGCTGCACGGACTCCGGTCCATGAGCCTCCGGTCCACGGATCTTCGGCCCACGAGCCTCGGGTCGACGGGCCTTCGGCCCATGAGACTTGGGCCCACGAGACCCTGGAGGAGCACACGTCTGGATGGGGTACCTGGTCAGGTCAGCCTGAGGAGCCGAGTGGCCATGCTGATGATGGCGGGGAGCCGAGTGGCCATGCTGATGATGGCGGGGAGCCGACTGATGAGGAGGGGGAGGAGAGGGGCAACGTCTACCAGCGTGGTGCTACACGGCTCCCGTCCATGCCGGCGACCCGCGAGCAGAGGTGGTTGATTTTCCCTGATGGGGAGAGGTAAGTGCATTTAATCTTTTTATACCTTCTGCATTCACGTTTCTTCAAATAACTGATGTGTTGGCCTTGTCATGCTGCAGGGGTTGGGACCACCATGAAAGTGTCTGCCGGCCCAACTCCGTCCTTGGAGTTCTGATTTGGCAAAACTTCCCGGGGTTTGTCACGTTGCCTGGTGAGGGTCGGCTTGCAAAGGTTGGATTGACTTGGGAGCACTACTTGGCTGCCCCGGCCCCGTCGGGTGAGATTATCGACGGTGTCTTGTGCAAGACGAGGGCAGACGTCGTGATCAGAAAGTTCTGGGTAATTGTTACACAATTAAAAATCTTCAACTAGCTAGTTATTAATTGTACTAATCAATATTGTCTCATTTGATTGCAGACATTCTACAGGTGTGAGGAGGGATACGAGGAGGAGGCGGATCATGTTATCCACAAGGAGTGCAAGCGCCTACTTCAGAACTTACGGCATGAGGTTCGGGTGCAGGCTGTTCGAGACTACTACGCCGGGCGTGGTATCAAGAAGCCCAAGCAGGAGTGCCGCGATAAGTTCTTGAGTAAGGAGAAGTACATGAAGGTAATTCTTAAGGCCTTGTACTTACTTCCTTCATTTAGTAATTCATAGCCGTAGTGCTCAAGTTTCTATTTGCTAACTTAGGCCCCTCCGAGATGGTGTGCAGATCAGATGGATTGTTGGGAGGTGTTGGTCAATGCGTGGTGCTCAAAAGAATGGCTGGCCACCCACAAAGAGGCCAAGGACAAACGTGCCCAAATGGAAGGTGTGCCACACCACCAAGGCAGCTCCAACTTATTTCAGTACGGGCGGAACTGGGTATGTGGTTTGCTTCATGATTCATGCAATTCATTCATCATGCTAGCTTTAGCCCTTTAATTACTAATTTACTTTATTTCTCTCTTTCAGGCACGCTACAATAAGGCGGATAAGGTGCCAGAGGTGTATGACCTGTATGCCATGGCCCACACTGGCCCTTACAAGAAAGTCAAGGCATTCTCTGCGTCTGACCTCGATGATCCAAAGAACTTCACCAACATATCCGCCCACGACAAGCTCGTGCAATATAGAGATCAGGGGAAGGCGAGGAAAGGGGAGGACTTTAACCCGAGCCAGGGTCTCATTGATACAGAGCTGCTGATGATATCTGGTGGCGGGAGGTCCCATGGCTCCATAGCCATGGGAGATGGACTTATCCGTTGTCCTAGCACTCTCCCGGAGATCAAGGCGCGCCAGTCGAGCTCCGCTCCTGAGATAAGGCCTCGTGAACGGCCAGTCCAACTCGCCTTCAAGGTTAGTTATACGTACTCAGCTATCTTTCTCCATTACATTGTGTGCGCTTCCATCAATGATTACGAATGGTCATGTGAGTGGTGTTGCAGGCTGCTATACAGAGTGAGAGAGATAGAACGGAGAAACTTCTAGCGGAGGCGGCGGAGAGGTAGCGGGAGTTGGAGGAGAAGACGACAAAGATGTTGGAGCAGGAGAGGGCACGGAATAACATGCAGGCAAGGGCCATGTACGAGCTCCTTGTGGTAAGTTTCTTCTGCAGATTACTTGCTAGTCTTAACATTTGAGTCTCATTACTAACTAGTATGACTCTGTTGTGAAAACCAAATGTGCAGTCTGTGTGCGAGAAGTCCAGTCAGACCGCTCCGCCGATGCCAGTGATTGCTCGTGGGAGCACGGTGAGTTTAATTTGAATGGACATTACTTGCTAGTCTTAACATTTGAGTGTCATAATGCTAACGAGACATTGGAAATGATCTTTGGTGCAGCTTAACTCCAGAAACGCATCGCACGATCCTTCTCCAGCTACCGGCACGAGCCAGCCCGCTCCTTCTCCAGCTACCGGCGCGAGCCAGCCCACTCCTACACCTCCGTGATCACGGTAAGTTTCTCTAGTGTTTTGCTTAACAAATGCATAAAGACCTAGACTTAGCTTTATTTCCTCCAATATGCTTACCATAATGACCTAGAGTTAGCTTCTTTTCCTCCAAAATGACTTAATAAGCTTACTGACCTCATAAACCATCCATTCTACCTAAGTTAGCTCTAAAATGACTCATTTTACCTTAGTTAGCTTACAAGTGATCCAATTTATCGAAGTTAGCTCTAAAATGACCCATTTTACGTAGATTAGCTCCTAAATGATCCATTTTACCTACGTTAGCTTTAAAATGACCCATTTCACCTAGGTTAGCTCCAAAATGACCCATTTCACCTAGCTTAGCTCCAAAATGACCCATTTCACCTAAGTTAGCTAAAAAACGATCCATTTTACCTTACTTAGCTCAAAAACGTGGCATTTCACCTTAGTTAGCTCATAAACGACCCATTTCAACTAAGTTAGCTCCAAAATGATCAATTTCACCTAGGTTAGCTCATAAACGACCCATTTCACCTAGGTTACCTCATAAACGACCCATTTGACTTAGGTTAGCTCATAAATGACCCATTTCACCTAGGTTAGCTCATAAACAACCTATTTCACCTAGGTTAGCTCATAAACAACCCATTTCACCTAGGTTTGCTCATAAACGACTCATTTCACCTAACTTAGCTCATAAACGACCCATTTCACCTAGGTTTGCTCATAAACGACTCATTTCACCTAGGTTTGCTCATAAATGACCCATTTCACCTAGGTTTGCTCATAAACAACCCATTTCACCTAACTTAGCTCCAAAATGATCCATTTCACCTAGGATAGCTCATAAACTACCCATTTCACCTAGGTTAGCTCATAAACGATACATTTCACCTAAGTTAGCTAATATAGGGCATATACTTCTTCTTCTAGTCTTCTTCTTCTATTCTTTTTCTTCTAGTCTAATTCTTCTTCTAGTTTTCTTTTTCTAACTTTCTTATTTGTCATTTTGCAGGTTTCATTCACTTCACGGAAGCCAGCTTCCTATGATGGATTGCTTGCTTTTTCCTGTTTTTTCCTTTGATGCACTTCTTGTATTCTGCTCGCTTGCTATGATGAAACTTTGCATATTGTAATATGTATGGATCGATGGAACTATGTGCAACCTACTATGTATGTATGGATGGATATATATGTGCTGGATATTTATTATGTTGGATATATATGTGCTGGATATTTATGTGATGGATATATATGTGCTGTGAAATATTTGTTGTGATAATTGTTGGATATAAGAAAAACAGAACAAAAAAGAGGCAGTGCAGGCTCTTTGCCGTCCGTGGCAGACGGCAAAGACCCCTTTACTGTCGGTGGCAGACGGGCGCCCACCTGTGCTTCCTAGGGATGGACCATTTGGCCAATTTGCCTACCGTGGCGGACGGCAAAAAAGAGCAGGCGCTGATGTATAGCTGACGTCGTCTAGCGGACGGCAAAGAGGCGCTCAAATTTGCCATCCACTGGCGGACGGCAAAGGCCGCCGTTAGCCGCCTAACGGAGTAAGGCTGGTGGACGTGCAACATTTTGCCGTCCCCCCTCTTTGCCGTCAGCCGCTGTAGGCAAAGGGCTCTTTGCCGTCCGCCATAAAAAGCCGACGGTAAAGGACCTGTTTGCCGACCCTATCTTTGCCGTCACTGTTTGCCGTCCGCCGCGGACGGCAAAGTGCTTTGCCGTCAGCCGTCCCTGCCTTTGCCGTCCGCCATGGCAGACGACAAAGTACTGGATTCCTGTAGTGGGTTAACAATACTACGGCGGCCACCAACATCAACACTGAAGCCAATGACGTTGTCATGGCTGAAGCTAATGTGGCGCCTGAAGCTAATGTGGCGCCTGAAACTAATGCGGTGCCAGAAGTGCATGCACCTGAAGCCACTGCAGCGCCCGAAGCCAATACTGAAGCACCTGAAGCCAATGTGGCCCCTGAAGCCCATGTCAACGACAATGCCAATGCTCCTGTACCCCCTCCAAGGCCTCATACAATAGAGCTGGCATTTGATCGTGGCCAACCTGTTATGGTCCGATGGCCCATTCTGGTTCCTCCACCTGCTGCGGGTCCACAATTTGACTATCATGTCGAGCACCGACCTCAAGTCCAGAAGCCCAAGCCAAGACTTCCAAGATTCCCAGGCACTACAACTTCACCTAGGGTCTTCAATGTGAATGGCTTCGTGGCACATAACACCTTCTTCAACAGCGCCAAGAACCCTTACACCAAACCTCGCATTTCATCGGATCGGTTCTTGAGCTATCAGCAGTGCAACTACTATTCCTGCGTCTTATACAATCAAGGGCGCATATTTCCCCATATGCCTCTTGACACTGAAGCTCTAGTTGGCCTGCCCTGTCTAGAAGAAGCGTTGGATTGCTTCAGAGACGCTGGACTCCTGCAATTTGTCACAGACAAGGAACACTGGAGTGAAGAGCTTCTGTTACAGTTCTATGCAACTCTTCACATTCAAGGCTACAACAGGGATCTAAAGACTTGGGTCCTTGTGTGGATGACAGGCAATGTCCATCATGAAGCCAAAGCTCTTGATATCATTGAGCTCACAAGCATGCCCACTCCTGGTGAATACTATGAACCAGGTTGTCAACAACACCAGAATGCTTTGGAGAGCATTTTTTAGAAGCCAGAACCCAACATGAGCCAAATGTTGAGGATGATGAAGCCTTTGCCTCACGACGCTGACTACCCATCTGAATTCTTTGTTGAAGACCTAGAGTATCTGCCTCGCACCATTTATCATATCATCGGAAAAACTCTATGGCCTGTCAAAGGACATTCATCTGCAGCGAAGCTTGAAGGAGCAATGAAGACTTTGGTTTTCTATATCTTCAATGGCATCAGCTTCAATGCTCAAGACTTTTTCATCAGACAATTGGCTGCATCTGGCTCCGACATTTTTGGGTTGAAGTTCTATGCTCCATGGGTCATGCGTCTTATCAAGCTTCACTCTGCCTTCAACTATCAGCCGTCTGCACGCAATCATCTTGTATTCTTGCCAGAGGTTGATCTGTCTGTTGAAGCTATTTACCCAGAGCCTGCTAAGGATCCCATTTATCTTCACAATGCTGATCGTCAAAGCTTCACCCAGCCCATTGAAGGAGTTCAGGTAGTCTCTCGTGTTTATCCCTTGGCTGGTAACACACGTGCCCCTCGCGCTCAAACTAACGGCACTGAAAGCACCATTGCCCAAAGGCCTCGGAGGCGATCTCGTGTTCTCAATGACCGTGAGCTTCTCGTCGCGCTACACCAGAAACAGGACAAGCATCACAACTGGCTTAAGCGTCAGATGCAAAGCCTCTTGGTGGATGTCAATCGCATTCGCAATCTTGCCACCAAGAATGCCTTTGTTACTCATGAAACCTGTTGGAGGCTGTCAGTGTCAAAACCGGCGGATCTCGGGTAGGGGGTCCCGAACTGTGCGTCTAGGCGGATGGTAACAGGAGACAAGGGACACGATGTTTTTACCCAGGTTCGGGCCCTCTCGATGGAGGTAAAACCCTACTCCTGCTTGATTAATATTGATGATATGGGTAGTACAAGAGTAGATCTACCGCGAGATCAAGGAGGCTAAACCCTAGAAGCTAGCCTATGGTATGATTGTTGTTCGTACGGACTAAAACCCTCCGGTTTATATAGACACCGGAGAGGGCTAGGGTTACACAAAGTCGGTTACAATGGTAGGAGATCTACATATCCGTATCGCCAAGCTTGCCTTCCACGCCAAGGAAAGTCCCTTCCGGACACGGGACGAAGTCTTCAATCTTGTATCTTCATAGTCCAGGAGTTCGGCCGAAGGTATAGTCCGGCTATCCGGACACCCCCTAATCCAGGACTCCCTCAGTAGCCCCTGAACCAGGCTTCAATGAAGACAAGTCCGGCGCACAGATTTTCTTCGGCATTGCAAGGCGGGTTCCTCCTCCAAGTACTTCATAGAAGATTTTGAACACAAAGGTAGTGTCCAGCTCTGCAAAATAAGTTTCCACATATTGCCATAGAGAGAACAATATTTACACAAATCTAATCTGCTGACGTATTCCGTAGCGTGACATCACACCACGGCCAAGTCTTTATTCGAATCGTTTACTGTCCCACCTCAGCGCGTTTAGCGAGGCGGTTTCCTTGGCATGTCTTGTCAAAGCAGAGATCGTGTCCCCTTATTCCGGGATTCTCGTCAATACGGGCGTGGGTAACCCAACCGTGCCATTGATTACGGCGCTTGGGAGATAAGCGAGTTTTACCAGGCTGGTGGGGACGCATAGTCGCGTCCACCCATATAAGGGGATAAGGATCCACCTTTTCATCCACGCCTTATTCCTCCTTTGCCTATCCATTTCCATGCACTCGAGCTCCAGCGCCCAAGTCCGCACACCCCACCTCAACCTTCTCCAGCCATGTCCGGAGCGGGAGGCAAGTGGATGGTCTCCTCCGTCACGGAGGGACACATAAAAAAACTAAGGAAGGCCGGATACTTGTCTAACGAGATTGCGCACCGGCTTCCCGAAGAGGGGCAGCTCATCCCCACCCCGGGCCCCATGAGAGGGTGGTGTTCCTCCCCCATTTCCTCCGCGGACTGGGTTTCCCTCTCCACCCATTTGTCTGGGGGCTCATGTTCTACTATGGCCTGGATTTCCATGATCTGGCCCCGAACTTCATCCTCAACATATCGGCGTTTATCGTCGTGTGCGAGGCTTTCCTCTCCATCCGCCCCCATTTCGGCCTATGGCTCAAGACTTTCAATGTCAAGCCGAAGGTGGTGCGTGGCACCCAGGCGGAGTGCGGAGGCGCCATGGTGGGCAAGATGCCCAACGTCCTATGGCTCGAGGGCTCCTTCGTGGAGACCCTAAAGGGGTGGCAATCGGGGTGGTTTTACATCACCAAGCCGCGCGACCCTGAATGGGTCGCAGCCCCCGAGTTCCGATCCGGACCCCCTACGCGGCTCATCTCCTGGAAAGAGACGGGCCTGTCGTGGGGTAAAAAAGGAGAGCTGACCGGACTCTAAACATGCATCCAAACCCTGGTGGACAAGAAGCTCAAACTTGTCAACGTAGTCCAGGTTATGCTCATCCGTCGGATCCTCCCGTGTCAACAACGGGCTTTCAACCTGTGGGAGTTCGACCCGGCGCAGCACCGAACTCTGAGCAGGCTCTTCGATACGATGTATGAAGATGCCTGGAAGGTGCTTTTCAAGGGCGCCGAGGCCCCCGCATCCGCTACCGAGGATCGTGGATTCAGCACGCAGCGTCACGCTAGTGCGGTAAGCTGTTTTTACCTTTTACAGGGTATTAGTTTTTCATAGTTTGACTCCATGCGGGATCTAAGCTCCCTTACCTTTGACAGGATTGGCAGGAGACGTCCGGACAGATCAACTGTCCGGCTCCTTTGCCCGAAGGCCCAGTGGATGCTCGTTTGGCGAAGCTGCTGGTTCTGGCACCCTATGTGGTGCCGGAGAAGAAGGCCACGGGGACTCGAAAGAGTGCCCGGCACCTGGAGGTGTCGGTTTCATCATCCGATGACTCCAAGACGCACTCCTCCCGTGAAGACGAGGAGGGGGAAGAAGAGACCTCTCCCCCTCCAGCGGGGGAAGGGAAGAAAAGGAATGCCGCCCCAACTGGGGAGGCCGAAGGGTCCAAGAAGGGGAAAACCCTTCCTCCGGGCTACTCCACCAATGCCGACGACGGCTAAGAGGAGTGGCCACTCAGGGCCAAGCCCCTGGCGAAATCGTAAGTATCCGGATACCAGAGTGATTCATAGTATTCCTCCATTGCACAGCTTTTCCTTACGTCGAACATGTTTATGCAGTCCACCCAAAGACCGGCTCGACGTGTCATCTAGCGGTTCCCTGGATTCGTCGGATGTGAATTTGCTTCTGACGGCTACCTCCCCCCACCCTACAGACGACGCTGAGGTGGCGTCCCAACAGGTTCCAAGCCAGGAGGAGGTGGTCCTGGAGGCGCCGCAAGGCGACCTCCCGGACTCCAGGCGTAAAGGGGATAGAACCCCCAAGGGCTCCAAGTCCGGCCTTGATCCGGACACCGTGCCGGAACCTTCAACGGTTCCGGACTCCGGTAGGCAGCCTACCGAGCCAGCAACCTCCGTCCAACCGGAGGCACCGGACAATTTGCTGGAGGTGCTTAACGGCGCCTCCATCGACGAGGAGCACCGCACTATTATGAGTGCGGTGATCCAGAAGGTTCAGTCCGCCAAGAGCGGACTGACTGAAGCCTGTGCCAGCCTTCTAACAGGCTTTGAGGTAAGTAAAGAATATGTAAAAATATTACCGCATAGACAGTAGCCCCTGATGCTCTGTTCGGCGTTCGGAAAGAAAAGCCGAATAGAGGATCTAATAACATTCGCAGGAGTCTAGCATAATTAAGTCAAGATGTGTATGCAGGCTTCGCTGCTGGCCTCCACCGCACTGACTGCGGAGGTGGATACGCTGAAGTAAAACCTCGTGCGGTCCGAGAACGAGCTCGGCCATGCCAAGAGGCAACTCGGGGAGAAGGAAGGTAAGTAATACCTTTCGCAAGTATATAGAGAAGATGTGGTTGCAAAAAATGACAGGATCAACGTGCTATTATAGGGGCCACGACCGAGGTGGCAACACTTAAGAAAGCGTTGTCCGAGGCCGAAAATAGAGCGACCGCGGAGCGCATAGAGAGAGGGAAGCAGGAGGCGCGGGTGGAGGAGGTGCAGAAAGAGCTCCAGGCTCTCATGAAAAAACACGAGAGTTTGGAGCTTGACTCAAAGACACAAGCGTCCGAGCTTGCGCCAGCCCTCGAAAGCGCGAAGTCTGCCAAGGCTGAAGCCCAGAAAGCCCTCCAAGAAATTGAAGCGATGAAGAAGATAGCGGCGGGTAAGGCATTCATTATTCAAAGCAAGCACGTGAAAGTGAATTACTTGTTACTTACCCGAGTCCGGAGCTCTCCAGGAGCATTCGCAGATTTGCCCCGCAGTGCGTCCGATGCCGCCGCCTACTACCGATCTGAGGAGGGGAGCTCGACGGAGAAGGTGTTCTGGTCTCAGTATGCTGAGGCCGAACACCAGGTGCCTTTGAGCGACCAGCTAAAGCAAATGGTCGAGCTCCACAAGGTGGCCGAACAGGCCATAAAGGGCCTCATAGTTCGGCTTTGGCCTGGAGAGGCTCTGCCTGGGAGCTACTTCGCCACTTCGGGCTGGTGAGGCGGCTGGTGGATGCGTGTCCATGGCTTGAAGTAATCAAGCACTCCATCTTCATCGAGGGTGCCCGTAGGGCGCTTGCCCGTGCTAAAGTGCACTGGGGCAAGATGGATGCGGAGAAGCTGGTGAAAGACAGGCCGCCGCCGGGCAAGGAGCATCGCGTCCCAGAGCGTATTATGAGGGCGTCCTGAAGGGTGCCTGCCTTATAGCGGATGAATGCTCCAAAGATGTAATTTTTGAGTAAACTCGCATTTGTGATCCTGTACGTTGAAAACTTGTTCATATGCGCTAAGCAACGCTTTTGAATTTAAAATATTACCTTCTGTGCGGCCGTTTATCAAATTTGAGAGATGGCGAGTCATCGGCTTCTGCCCCCATGCCACGAGTGCTGGGGTGTTTGGGATAAACATGAGCGCTCTTTTTCCCATTCTTGGGTCCTCCGAGGGAGGCGTCAACACAACGAACAAGGCAATCGGACTATAATGCTTGAACACTCTCACTTAGCCATAGAATTCTATAATTTTAAATTTCGGCGAAGCCCCTAGTGTTCAGAAGACCGAGTTCGGGGCGCAATCCACGCCTAGGCCGGACAAAGCCGACTCCTCGCTCTAAGCGGCATAAGTCTTTAGGGACTCGAAAACCTCTCGAACAGCGACCAGCTCTCGCCTCATCATGACGGTAAGTTTTAGCTTTCTCTACTGAGGTGCTTAGCCCAGCTCAACTGGGGCACAATCGCAGTAGTTCTCCTAGTGCTACCTTAGCCGATATAATGGAACGTAAGGTACCAAAACATAGGAGCCGGGCAAACCAAACTATTGACCCAAGACATGATTCGGAGCCGATGCATATAATGCTATAAGTTTGGGGTGCCGCACTTGTGAAAGTGTTCGGACTTCTCACACCGTATTGTGGGGTACTTAAGCCCCTGGCGTATTGGCCATACCAAAGTGTACGGGTGCAACATGTCATTAATGAACATATATTCGTAAAAAAGAGTAATGCAATAATAGACGGAAGCTATGCATTGTTTATTTAAAAAAGCTGCGATCAAAGCAGAACGATACAAATAGTGCAATAAGCAAAAGATGGGACTATTTAACATGTCCTTTCCAGGGGCGAGCTGCGGAATGGTATGTAAAACAGGTATATTGCTCGTTATAGAGACCACCTTAGAGTTCCATAGTGCGGCGTAGCTTTCTGCTCCACTGGTTTTTGTATCGTTTGTGCGGCAATTGTACTGTCGGACAAGCCTTCTGAAGAATGGAGTCCTGAAAATAAGAGAAAATTAAGAAATCGGCAGCCCCTAGTGCGGTTTAAGCTGCGTTTCGGGCATGCCGTGATGGTGCCCCTCCCCCTGTGCCCATGGTATTTCCAGAGCGTAGTTATGTACGCGCAACACTGGTTTCGCAAGTTCGCGGGGGTTGGGGTTGGGGCCGCATTGCTACGCTTGCTCGAACGTGCCAGGCGGTCTTGTTGTGGGTTGCTCCGGGCACGCTTGGCAGTGTCCGGACGTTTAATGGACGGACTGGAGAATTGCCTTGAGAGGTTGCTTTGTACTTCCTCTGCGAGAGCCGCCGTATGCTCCTCCGTTCGGAGAGAGCGTTCGGTGTTTCCATTGACCGTAATGACTCCTCGAGGGCCTGGCATCTTGAGCTTAAGGTATGCGTAGTGCGGAACCGCATTGAACTTGGCAAATGCGGTTCGCCCGAGCAGTGCGTGATAGCCACTACGGAACGGAACTATGTCGAAGATTAACTCCTCGCTTCGGAAATTATCCGGAGATCAGAAGACCACTTCAAGTGTAACTGAGCCTGTACAGTTGGCCTCTACACCTGGTATGACGCCTTTAAAGGTCGTTTTAGTGGGTTTAATCCTTGAGGGATCGATGCCCATTTTCCGCACTGTATCCTGGTAAAGCAGGTTCAGGCTGCTGCCGCCGTCCATAAGGACTCTAGTGAGGTGAAATCCGTCAATAATTGGGTCTAGAACCAATGCGGCGAATCCGCCATGACGGATACTAGTGGGGTGGTCCCTTCGATCAAAAGTGATCGGACAGGAAGACCATGGGTTGAACTTTGGGGCGACTGGCTCCATCGCGTATACGTCCCTTAACGCACGCTTCCGCTCCCTCTTTGGGATGTGGGTTGCGTATATCATGTTCACCGTTCGCACTTGTGGGGGGAAGCCCTTCTATCCACTATTGTTCGGCGGCCGGGGCTCTTCCTCGTCATCGCTATGCAGCCCATTGTCTCTGCTTTCGGCATTTAACTTGCCTGCCTGCTTGAACACCCAACAATCCTGTTGGTGTGATTGGCTGGTTTTTTGGGGGTGCCATGTATCTGGCATGAGCGGTCGAGTATTCAGTCCAAACTGGATGGGCCCGGAGTATTTCTTTTGAATGGCTTTTTCCACTGACTGGGTTTAGAGCCTCTGAATCCGGCATTAACTGCCGTATCCTTAGCATTGTCGCCGTTAATGCGGCGCTTTTGCTTGTTGCGACGCGACCTGCCACTGCTGTCCTTGGTATCCGAATTACCAGGGCTCTTGGTCATGTTATTGCTGCGAGCTAGCCAGCTGTCTTCTCCCACGCAAAAGCGGGTCATAAGTGTCGTGAGGGCTGCCATAGATTTCGGCTTTTCCTGTCCTAGGTGCTGTGCAAGCCACTCGTCGCAGATGTTATGCTTGAAGGCTGCTAGGGCCTCTGTGTCCGGACAGTCGACGATTTGATTTTTCTTGGTTAGGAACCGTGTCCAGAATTGTCTGGCCGATTCCTCTGGCTGCTGAATTATGTAGCTAAGGTCATCGGCGTCTGGTGGTCGCACATAAGTTCCCTGGAAATTGTCGAGGAATGCGGTTCCCAGGTCCTCCCAACAACCAATTGATTCTGTTGGCAAGCTATTAAGCCAATGCCGAGCTGGTCCTTTAAGCTTGAGTGGGAGGTATTTGATGGCGTGTAGGTCATCACCGCGGGCCATGTGGATATGAAGGAGATAGTCCTCGATCCATACCGCAGGATCTGTTGTGCCATCGTATGATTCGATGTTCACGGGTTTGAAACCCTCGGGGATTTGATGATCCATTACTTCATCTGTGAAGCATAGTGGGTGTGCGGCGCCTCTGTATTGGGCTATATCACGACGCAGCTCAAACGAGCTTTGTCTACTGTGTTCGGCCCGGCCGGATTTACTGTATCCGGAGTGACGATTACCGTCTCGTGCCGTGGGGCGCCCATGCGATCCGTAGATCGGTCTTGTTTGCCTTGCCTTGTCCTCCAATATATCTCATAGGTCTGGCGCGTTTTCCCGTGCCTTGGTATTTTTTGAGCGGCATCGGGGTGCGGCTTGAGTGGAGGGCCAAGAGGCCTCTCTGTCGCGGCCATGGGGTGGCCGGTCGGCCGCATCATGCGCTGGTGATGTAGGTTTAGGTGCTTCCTCCTCTAATCGGGGTAGCAACCTGCGCTTTGGGTAGCTCTTGGAGGGGCGTTCGAGTTCATACTCTTCGGCCGCAAGGACTTCAGTCCATCTGTCGGCTAGCAAATCTTGATCAGCTCTAAGCTGTTGTTGTTTTTTCTTGAGGCTGCTCGCCATGGCCATAAGCCTGCGTTTGAAACGCTCTTGTTCGACGGGATCCTCCGGCACGACAAATTCGTCGTCGTCGAGGCTTGCCTCGTCTTCGGAGGGAGGCATATAATTATCGTCCTCGACCTCTCTGTCTGCCGCTCTCTCATGAGGGCTGGCTTCTCCATCCTCCTGTGCTGAATCTTGCTGGAGGTGGTTGTCTTCGGCACTGTCCGGGGTGTTATTATCTTCCATGCCGGAATCACCATTTTTGCTTTGGCGGGATTTAGAGCGGCGCCGCTGACGCCGGTGCTTAGGCTGCTTCTTGGAGGGGTCATCCTCCGCTGTTCCATCGCCATTGCCTTCTTTTGGGGTGTCCACCATGTATATATCATACGACGAGGTGGCTTTCCAGTGCCCTATAGGCGCTGGTTCTTGATCGTCTACTGCATCGGCGTCCATACCATCGATGTCTTCGGAGTCGAAGTCGAGCATGTCGGTTAAATCATCGACAGTGGCTACAAAGTGGGTGGTGGGTGGGCTTTGAATTTCTTCATCATCCGCATCCCAACCTTGCTGACCATAGTCCGGCCAGGGCTCTCCTGATAAAGAGAGATACTTTAGTGAATTCAGAATATCGCCGAAGGGTGAGTGCTAAAAGATGTCCGCGATGGTGAACTCCATGATCGGCGCCCAATCGGGTTCGATCAGTAGGGGCGCGGAGGGCTCGGAGTCTGGAGAGGAGTCCGGCTCCTTGGAGTCACGGGCTTCGCAGAGAATAGGGCTAGTGTTCGGCTCGATCGCCATAGAGATTGCAGCCCCCAAGGCGGTGTCCAACCACCCATCCTCGATTGGCGCAGTTGGCTCCGAATTAAGGGTCGGAGCTGATGCGGGTGCGGCCTCCAGGGCACTGTTCGGCGGCAGAGCTAGATCATGCCCATCGTGACAGTGCGGCACGCTCGGCTGCGGCTCGAATCCGTCGAAGATCAAGTCTCCGCGGAGGTCGGCCGTGTAGCTCAAACTTCCAAATCTGACCTGATGGCCAGGGGCGTAGCTTTCGATCTGCTCCAGATGACCAAGCGAATTGGCCCGCAGTGTAAAGCCGCCGAATACGAAGATTTGTTCGGGGAGAAAGGTCTCACCCTGGATCGCATCGCTGTTGATGATCGGAGAAGCCATCGGGCCTAAAAGTGACGACACAGAGGAACTCTCAATGAAAGCACCAATGTCGGTGTCAAAACGGCGGATCTCGGGTAGGGGGTCCCGAACTGTGCGTCTAGGCGGATGGTAACAGGAGACAAGGGACACGATGTTTTTACCCAGGTTCGGGCCCTCTCGATGGAGGTAAAACCCTACTCCTTCTTGATTAATATTGATGATATGGGTAGTACAAGAGTAGATCTACCGCGAGATCAAGGAGGCTAAACCCTAGAAGCTAGCCTATGGTATGATTGTTGTTCATACGGACTAAAACCCTCCGGTTTATATAGACACCGGAGAGGGCTAGTGTTACATAGAGTCGGTTACAATGGTAGGAGATCTACATATCCGTATCGCCAAGCTTGCCTTCCACGCCAAGGAAAGTCCCTTCCGGACACAGGACAAAGTCTTCAATCTTGTATCTTCATAGTCCAGGAGTCAGGCCAAAGGTATAGTCCGGCTATCCGGACACCCCCTAATCCAGGACTCCCTCAGAGGTCTTGGAAGAGTTTGACATTGCTTAGTGCTGAAGCTGATCTGCAGGACGATGGCTTCACCGAAAGATTCAAGTTTGACTCAACTCCTCCAAGGAATGCTCACTTGCGTCGGACTCCCTCACTTGAAGACTCTGACTATTCGTCCTCAGCTGCGACAGTGAATGCCAGAGTCATCGATGACCAAGATGATGCAACTTCACCTCCTCCAACTTCAGCGCGTGTCGACACTGCACCAAGTTCTTCTGCACCACCGGACCTCAACGACGACCCTGCTGCCTCGCCTACACCTCATGGGAACGAGTAGGCGCTCTATGTCTTCAAACCTTTTTGGCCCTTACTGACAAAAGGGGGAGAAGCATATGAGTTGATAGTCTTCAAGCGGGTCCATATGGGTGGTTGCTTTACTTTTTGCTACTTTTGCCAAGTGCTTACAACTCTCGCTTTTCGATACATTTGGTTCTTTGAGTTGTAACACTTAAACTCGATGGTCGTCTGCTACTTATTTGCTATTCTGTGATGCGATGATAAATTCCGCACGTGCGATGATAACTTCCGCACTTAGGTCATTTTGCAGACGTCCATTTTTCATTATGCATGTCATTATCTTCGTTATATCAAATCATGCATGATGAATTGTCATCATAAGTTGAAAAGGATCTCCACAAGTACAACCTGCCATGTGCATTTGCATTCCAAAAGCAAATTACTTATATGCACATCTTCAGGGGGAGCCTTTGCCACTTATGAGGACAATACATTATCCGTTACAATTTCACATATTTTATTCCCCGTTGAAAACTTCAACCAGTTTGTCATCAATCACCAAAAAGGGGGAGATTGTAAGTGCATCTAGTGCCACCCCTAGTTGGTTTTGGAGTATTGACGACAAATCTGGTTGAGGGACTAATGTGTTTGTGAGAACTGCAGGATAACACAGGTAGAAGTCCCTCATTGATTCGGTTTTCCTACCAGAGATGACCCCTAAAAATGTATGAAGACATTGAAGTCAAAGGTGGTATGTGAAGACATTCACATTGAGGACTATGACAAAAGAAGACATCGTGTGAAGACTATGGAGCGCAAAGACTTAGTTGTTTCGTCGTTCTTTTTCTTGTTTGTTGGGTCATAGGAACCATCGTACTGTTAAGTGGGGTCCAAGTGAACCAGTCAGAATGATTGAAGTGATGCTTAACCAAAATCCTATGTCTTCGAGTGAAGACAATGAGAGCAAATCTTATCCAGAGCTGGATAAGTCAGCTTTTGAAAGATCGTGGATGTCGCCTAGAGGGGGGGGGTGAATAGGCGTTTTAAAATAATTACGATTTAGGCTTGAACAAATGCGGAATAAACCTAGCGGTTAATTTGTCAAGCACAAAACCTAAAACAACTAGACTCACCTATGTGCACCAACAACTTATGCTAAGCAAGATAATCAACTATGTGATAGAAAGATATATGACAAGAAACAATATGGCTATCACAAAGTAAAGTGCATAAGTAAAGAGCTCGGGTAAGAGATAACCGAGGCATGCGGAGACGATGATGTATCCCGAAGTTCACACCCTTGCGGATGCTAATCTCCGTTTGGAGCGGTGTGGAGGCACAATGCTCCCCAAGAAGCCACTAGGGCCACCGTAATCTCCTCACGCCCTCGCACAATGCAAGATGCCGTGATTCCACTAAGGGACCCTTGAGGGCGGTCACCGAACCCATACAAATAGCAACCCTTGGGGGCGGTCACCGAACCCGTACACTTTAGCAACCCTTGGGGGCGGTCACCGGAACCCGTCAAATTGCTCGGGGCGATCTCCACAACCTAATTGGAGACCCCGACGCTTGCCCGGAGCTTTACACCACAATGATTGAGCTCTGAACAACACCAACCGTCTAGGGCGCCAAGGCACCCAAGAGGAACAAGCTCTAGGGTGCCCAAACACCCAAGAGTAATAAGCTTCTCAAATTTCACTTCCACGTATCACCGTGGAGAACTCAAACCGATGCACCAAATGCAATGGCAAGGGCACACAGAGTGCCCAAGTCCTTCTCTCTCAAATCCCACCGGAGCAACTAATGCTAGGAGGAAAATGAGAGGAAGAACAAGAAGGAGAACACCAAGAACTCCAAGATCTAGATCCAAGGGGTTCCCCTCACATAGAGGAGAAAGTGATTGGTGGAAATGTGGATCTAGATCTCCTCTCTCTTTTCCCTCAAAAACTAGCAAGAATTCATGGAGGGATTGAGAGTTAGCAAGCTCAAAGAAGGTCAACAATGGGGGAAGAACACGAGCTCAAAAGGTTAGGTTCAATGGGGAAGAAGACCCCCTTTTATAGGAGGGGGAAAATCCAACCGTTATGTGCTCAGCCCGCACACGAGCGGTACTACCGCTCCTGGTCCCGGTACAACCGGGACTCACAGTATACGTGCAGAACCCTACCAGGCGGTACAACCGGGCGACCAGGCGGTAGCACCGGTTGAGAAGAACAACCGGACCAACCGCCCAGCCACCGCTCAACCACCACATAGGAACAGAAGGGAGTCACCCCTGAGTGCGGTAGTCGAGCGGTACCGGGCCGGTGCAACCGCATGGCCTTGAGCGCTCGGGCGGCTAAGTCCTGAGCGGTAGAACCGCTCCGGACACCGGTGGTACCGGTACGACCGGACCAACCGGGCCACCACCGCCCGAGTACCGCATCAAAACAGAGGCCTGACCGGTACTTGGGCGGTGCCTGGCCGGAACAACCGCCCAAGACTTTGCTGAGCAAGTTGGCGGTACCACCGCCCGGAAGCAGCGGTACAACGGCTGAGAGCTCCAAGCGGTACTACCGCTGGGGCACGCGGTACTACCGCTGGGACCAGATAAAAACCACTCTCAAGAAAACCAGAACTGCCATAACTTCTGCATATGAGCTCCGAATTGAGCAAACTCAAGCTTGTTGGAAACAAGACGACGAGTAGCATCAAAATTGTGACTGGATATAGTAAGAAGAGGCAGGGGAGGTATGCCAACAAATAGAGGAGTGAAACCTCCAACCGAGAAGAACCGGCAAAACCTCCAACATCGAAAACATCATAGAAGATGCATGTGAACTCCGTTTTCGATGAACTCGAGCTTGTCATCAAGATGACCATAAGATCTAAGACTCACAAAGAGAACCAAACAAGAACCAATAAAGATGATGCAAGGATGCAATGGTTTGAACTCTCTACGAACGATACGATCAAGCTACTCATCGAGAGCCCCCCTTGATAGTACGGCAATCGATCCTATAACCCGGTCTCCCAACTACCTTCATGAGACCGGTAAAATAGAAAACCTATCAAGGGCAAACCTTTGCCTTGCACATGGTCCACTTGAGCTAGATGATGACAATCTTGACTCCCTCAAGTTGGACCACCTTTCTTGATTGTGTTGACTCGATGAAGACTAGTTGATTGCTCCCCCATATTCCACTATGGGTGAGCCACTCTTCCGCACATCTTCACAAGTCCATTATCACCACAAAGGACGGCAAGCTTCAAGCATTTGATCTCTTCGTGATGCTCCACTTGAACTTGCACACCGCAACCTAACCCCACAAAGAACTCTCACGAAGACCATGGGTTAGTACACAAAGCGTAATTGACAATTCTTACCATACCATGGGATCACTTGATCCCTCTCGGTACATCTTCTGCGCTTTGTGAGTTGATCAACTTGATTCACTCTTGACTTAGTCTTGATCAACCTTGAACCTTTCCAATTCTCTTCATTTGAATGATGTCTTGAAGGTAGGCATGAATGATCACACAATCTTCTTCTTCAAGACATGCTTGCAATAAGCTCAACTCTCGCATGACCAATCTTTGGATAATTCCTTGAATAACACCTTGGTCGACACAAACTCTCCTTGAAATCAACACATGCACTCCAAGAAAAGCCTATGGACAAAACCTTCAAATATAACTCAAGGAAACCATTAGTCCATAGAGATTGTCATCAATTACCAAAACCAAACATGGGGGCACCGCATGTTCTTTCAGCTTTGCTTGTAGCCCAAGTAAAGTTGCCGTGTGTGTTTGAAATCTGACCGTTGGAACACGTGTCAGTTCCTTAGTGACCCAGGGTCATTTCGGACAAATCAGGTCGGGTTGCCTAGTGGCTATAAATAGCCCACCCCCCTACAACCATAAACGGTTGGCTGCTCAGAGTTAGTGTACGGCTTTTATCGTTTGAGAGCAACCCACCTCGAAGCCTTTGAGAGAGAATTCCTTGCGAGGACAAAGCCCTAAACACCCAGAGCCAAAGAGTGTTAGGCATCACTGAAGTCTTCCTGTCTGTGTGATCTGAAGACTTATTACACTTGAGGACTGTGAATCCTCCAGCCGGTTAGGCGTCGCGTTTTGAGCATCCAAGAGTCATTGTGGACCGTCGGTGAACGAAGTCTGTGAAGGTTTGGAAGTCTACCTTGAAGACTTACCAGAGTGATTGGGCGAGGACTGGGTGTCCTTAGCTCAAGGGGAATAAGGTGAAGACGCGGTCTTCTGAGTTGAATCTCAGCCTCCCTAACCAGACGTACAGTTGTCACAGCAACTGGAACTGGTCCAACAAATCATTTTCTTCAATGAGTCATTGGTTCCATTCTTCCCATCTCTTTATTTGCAGATTGGTCCTTATGAAGTCATTGCCTGCTTGCATTATCTATTTTGTCTTCACTGTGTGGCTGCTTGTTCTGTTTGGCTTCGTACTATCTTCCATCCTGATCTATACTGCCTAGTTGCTATTAGTCTTTGTGCTTTCATCTCATTGAATACTTGACTATGGCTTGCTTAGTGTAGTCTACCTCCCGCTGCATGGTAATAGGTTTGTTTCTATCATTTGTCTTCGAAACTTCCATGTTTTGGAGACTTTCATAAAAATCGCCTATTCACCCCCCTCTAGTCGATCACTAGCACTTTCATGTACATGTCAGGGTGGACGTCGACCGACTTGCTCTCCCTAATGGCGGCTGCCACCTGCTTGACGACATCAGTCATGCTGCTGAAGACGCTCAGCTCGTCCTCCATCAAGTCGCCCCTCTTTCTCTTTCTATCAAGCACATGAATGTGATCATCACCCTTATCAGCAACATAAAGGTTGATGGTGTCTGACTCAGACTCATGGGTGTCTGGATAGTCATGCATAGGCAAACTGAGCGGGCTCACTGGACCCATGGCATGCTTGTCGGTTTCCAACCCAAAGTAGAAGATCTACATCTGCGGGGTAGTTCTGGATGAGTGTGTTGGGAAACTCAGTGTCCTTGGGGTGGTCCTAATAATAAATAAACACATCGTAGTTAGGTGTGATTGGCATGTCAGACATGCTTGAACAAGTGGTATGTGAGCTAACCGGTGTGTGGCCTTGGTAACGATCTGACTCCAGAAGTGGCGTGTAAGTGTCCTGATCCCATGATGCACCACTAATGTCTCTAAGCTTGGACACTCTGATCCTTCTCGCTCTTCACTTTCTGAGGTGGTTGTAGACCTGGGTCAAGGTGACCTCTTGGCCACATAACTCAAACACTTGCTTGGCAATAGAGTTCAAGTGTACCTCCTTGAAGCCCCGCCAGTCCTCAATCCACTGGCTATGATATCACACATCTTATTAAGCACGATCGTAGACAGGAACGACTGCCGTTTCATCGAGTTACCCCTTCCCCATCTTTCTTTGCCTTCACAATCTTGATGGCTGCCTTTTGTGTAGCAACAACAACATTAGGCACAACCGACACAAATATTGTAGGCACAAATGGTGGAAGGATAGCAGACTCCTTGAAGACATCTGAACCCGGAGGCATCTTCTCCTTGATAATAGGCTGGGAGTCGTTTACATAGGACGGTGGGAAGTGGCTCTCGGGCATATTGGTTGACTAAATTTTTACATGCTCATGTATTACAAGCATTAGTATCAGCAAGAGTGGAACACACGACATATGGACGGGATGAACAAGCACTAAACATGAACTACGAACGAGCACTAAACATAGACAATAAGCATTGTACACACAGATCATTGAGTTCAACACAACATCCTATGACTGTTCTTCGATCTCATGGCATACCATGGAGTTCAACACACTACCATATCTATGATAGTATCATCCTTGCCGACATGAAAACAATACGAAGCTCATCAAATCCTACAAGCAAAGAATCCATCACCACTAGCCACCACAATATCACATTCTCATATATCAACAGTGTACAATGCTACAACATGCTCACAGATCCACTCGTAGCACATGCCTACATATCTAGCTAGAACCAGTTGAGAGGGGGAGTGATCGAACTCACAGCCAGGAGCGCGCGGAACCCGTCGAAGAAGAGGAGGACACGAATCGCCGCTGCCGTGTACCATCGGTCGAAAAAGAAGCATCTCTTACCTGCTTGTCGGTCTCGATCCACGTGAGAGGGAGAGCTCAAAAGGGGAGAACAGTGGAGGGAGTTTGGGCGGTGAGGTGTGCGTGGCTATATAGGGCTACCGATTCGGCAGGAGGTGGCCCTGATTCCTCCCGCCGCTTTTTCAAAGACGCGTGTGAGCTCACACCATCTCCGTGTTCGCATGAGCTCGACGCCGCGTACTAGTTCACTGCATCGCCGAATCTAGCTGAGAGGAAACATACGATTCAACATTCAACCGTTCCTAACGGACCTGGCTGCCGTGCAGGTCAAACGGTAAATGCAAGCTATCAAATGGGCATTTTGCATCACACGGACCTGGTTAGCCTGTATGCGTGACAGAGATGACCGGTCACCGTCGGCGCAGCGCTTACCGAAACCTGGAACAACTTCGACGCGACCTCCGCCCTTGATCCTCAGGAATGATCCAGGTTCCTCCGTCACCTCGCCACGCCACCTCGCTTTGACCCGTCTGTTTCCGTGGGCGCCCGCCCGCCCAACCGATCCGATCTACTACTACTAAACAAAATCCACAAAAGATCTTGCAGAAATTAAAAATAGGAAACGGAAACGCCCCCCTCTCTCTCTTCCAGCTCCTCCTCCACGCCACCCCGATTCGATCACTCCCCGAGCAGAATCCCCCCGATTCGATCACCGGCGAGGAGAGGAGGGAGGGGATGAGGAAGCGGGAGCGGGAGAACCCGTGCGGGATCTGCGGGCACTACCACAAGTACGAGGAGGGGGAGCCGTGCGGGGTGTGCGGCCACCGCCCGCCGGCGCTGGGGCCCGCCGGGGCGGCGGCCGCGCCGCGGCAGGAGTCGGCGTTCCCCTCGGAGATACTCAAGGACTTCCTCTTCCTCGGCAGCTACGACAACGCCTCCCGCTCCGAGCTCCTCAAGACCATCGGCATCTCCCACATCCTCAACGTACGCGATCTTCTGCTTATTAAGCTTATTACATGGATGGATGGATGCATGGCTTTCCATTTCCTGCGCTGGGCCGTGCGGTTGGGTTTGGGAATGGTAGATTCCTGCTTCTATCCGATCGGGTTTGGTTGCTCCGGACCTGATTCGCGATGTAGGACTTTCGCAACAATATAGGATTATAGCGTGAGGAATTGATTGGATGTTCGTTTTGTCAAAAGCTTTTCCACAGTAAACTGATAGTGATGCCGTGACAATATGGGGGCAACGTTTAGTGTTCCAGCTATTTAGGGCAGCTCCAACGCGCCGACACAAACGGGCGCTGGTTTTGTCTGCTTTTTGTCCATTTGGGTCGGCGTCCGCACCGTCAGTGTTTGGGTGGTCAGTGCGCCCAACAGGCCGACACATTTTCGTTCGCGCGGCCGGTATGAGGCCATATTTTTGCACTGTTTTTGCATACATATCAAAAACATTGCCCAAAGCTTGCATAATTCATAACCAAATAAAATTATCATAGTCTTACAACCAAATAAAAATCTCATAGTTTACAAACCAAATGATATTTAAATTGTCACAAATACATTTGAAAGAAAAGAGCCGATACATCTATTGATTGCCAAGGTGAGCCCACATATGCTCAACCAAATCATCTTGTTGTAGTTGAATGTGAGTTGCCTAATCACACATTTCATGATGAAATTGGGTGAACTGTGCAAACGTCTCCGCTCCTCCATGATCAGGCACAACATTTTCACCCTCCCTGGTCGAAGATTTCATCCTCCCGCTCATCCTCTATGATCATGTTGTGGATGATCACAAAAGCAGTCATCACCTCCCACAACTTCTTGGTGCTCCAAGTTCTAGCAGGATACCGAACGATGCCCCATCGAGATTGAAGAACACCAAAAGCACACTCCACATCCTCCCTAGCACTCTCTTATTCTTGGGAAAATCTTTGCCTCTTCTTTCCTATCGGGTTGGGGATTGTCCTCACAAGAGTAGTCCACTGAGGATAGATACCATCAGCTAGGTAGTATCCTTTGTTGTAGTGGTGGCCATTGATCTCAACATTGACCTCTGGGCAGTTGCCTTCTGCAAGCCTTCCGAACACCGGAGAACGCTGAAGCATGTTGATGCTATTGTGAGAGCTGGCCATGCCGAAAAAAGAGTACCAAATCCAAAGATCTTGTGAAGCCACGGCCTCAAGGATGACAATGCAAGCTTTCACATGGCCCCTATACTGCCCCTGTCAAGCAGATGGATAGTTCTTCCACTTCCAGTGCATATAATCTATGCTACCAAGCATCCCTGGAAAGCCTCTATCTGCATTGATCGCCAACAACCAGGCTGTATCTGCATCAGTTGGCTATCTCAAGTACTTCGGGCCAAACACTGCTACCAAAGCCTTGCAGAACTTGTACATGGATTCTAGGCACATGGACTCACTCATGCGGACATACTCATCAATAAGATCACCGGGTATTCTGTATGCAAGCATCTGAATAGCTGCAATGCATTTTTGATAAGAGGAGAAGCCAACTTTTCCCAGGGCATTCCCCTTGCATACGAAATGATCATCGTACGCCACCACCCCCTTCTGAATACAATCGAACACATGTAGCCATCTGGAAGTGGCGCTGGAATAGCTTGTGTTTGAAGAGCGGGGAAGAGGACTTGACCTAGTCTTCCCAGAGAGAGGCAATGGCCGCTCTCTCTGTGTCGATTCAACACCGGACAATGGCCTGGGATCAAGCCCCTAAACATCAGTCGCTTCCTAGCAATGTGGTCATGGACGACCAAAGTAGCAACCACAAACTCCTCATCGTCCGAATCGCAAATGAAGTTGTTGAAAAAGTATTCATCGCCACTATCCATTTGTACCTTGCGGGTGAAACATAGAACACCTTGCGGGCGTGGTTGAAGAAGCCGGTCGGTGAAGAGCCCCGCGCCTCTCCCAAACCCGGCAGTAGGCCTGTCGGCATGGAGGCGACCGTGGCGGCGAACGCCGAGTGAGGACGCCGGACTTGGAGTGTTGCCGGCGGCGGTGGAGGCGAGGGGGGTGGCGTGGTTGAGGGGGTGCTACGACGGCGGCGAAAACAGGCCACCAATGCCGGCAAGAGCGGCCGTCGGGTGCGGTGTGCTGCTGCGGGAGGTTTGTGGGTGCGGGCGTCGGCCTGGGCAGCGTCCAACTGGCCGGAACTGGGCGACGGCGACGAGGGCGGGGTGGCCGGGTGTCTTGGCTGTGGATGGGAGAGGGGGAGAATGGCCAATGTGCCATCGACTGACGGGCTAGGAGGAGGACAAGGACGGGCATCGCGCCCGTCCATGCCTTGTCTGCGCTGACGCAAACCTGGCCCAAATTTGAGCCTGAAATGGGTCGCGCCCGGACAAAAAGCAGACGCTCGCCCGTTTGTGTCGGCGCGTTGGGCCATGGTTTGTGTCCGTTTCGATCCAAACGGACGCGTGCGAACCAGAATGCGTCAGCGCGTTGGAGTTGCTTAGTTTCTCCAGCTTGTATTGTTGAAGGTGATGGGAGGCAAATGTTTGGAAATGTTCATGTGTTGCTTCCTCTGCTTATACAGTCTACATAGTCCATCACAGGTGTGCTGCATGGAGTTTAGTTGGATCTGTGAATTTCAGGGGTGCATATTTCCAATGTTTCTGTGAGACTTCCTGTAGTTTAAACTTGGCGCTCTAGAGCCCATAGTTCATTAAGGCAACGGCTGCTGCCCTGTACACGAACGACTAAAGACGCTGAGGGGTTTGTCGGATTGCGATGGTGAGGTAAGATGAAATGAAACAGGCAGATGAGAGAGAAAGTGACAATATAATGTTTGGCAGAGAGAGCATTGAGAGCGGGAGATATTTCTTTTTGTATCTCCTCTTTTTAGGATCCACATGAAGGTGTATTTGGGTGAGTATGCAGACCATAATTTCAAACAATACTCCTTTTTTATGAGCCATGTGAATATTTGGGTGGGTATGCATACCGTAATTTCAAATAATAATAGAGGTGTCCAAGATACCTAATTTTTTTACAAAAACAACCCGCCTTACCCTGTGTGGTCGCCTTCGCCATGTGGCGCATACATTGGCCGTGCGGAAGGGCGACTGAACTGGCAGGGGGTGATATAGTTGTGGAGATTTTGAATCGGAGGAGGTGGAGGATACAAGAGGAAGAGAATGGGTGAGGACAGAGAGGGAGGTGGAGGAGCATTGTATATCCTGCGATTCTGTTTTTAGTTAGCGTCTTTAGCCATGATTTCTTTGCTCACGTTATATATGTGTGGTTTGTGAACATGCCAGGTTAATAAGTACTGGAATGGTAACTTGTGATTGGGATAGACACTACAGTTGGATTGAATAGTTGGAGGCCTTGGTTGTTTAGTTGTACATCGATGTCTTACTGAGATTTGTCAATAGGTCAATGATAAGTTGATAACTAGGCAAATGCGGACCAGCTAGCTGATATGTTACCTTGGACTGGTCCTCCATCGCTTAGATGTGTCATCTGAAACATTGCAAATATTCGTGTTCTGTTTGAAGAAGGAATGATATCTTACCAGCTCTTTGCCTGGCTGTGTCACTGGCGGACTGTGCAGTGGTAAAACCCTTACTAACCGACTTTGCCTGATCCTCTTTTGTTTAAACATGTGTCACATGTCATTCTGAAACTTCTCAAATATTCTTGCTCTGTTTGAAACTGAAATGATATTTTACAATGCTCTCTACCTGACAGACTGTACCCTTATGCCAAAACCTTTACCGGAACTCTTTTACTTATCACTGCCTTCAAGACGACAAGACTTTGCAGTTTGATGATGCAATCCAATTCCTAGGTATGGTGCTGTTCTTCTAGTCACCAGCCTACAACAAATAGGCACAAATGATGCTTACCATTTCCATTGTTCCATCCTGCAAGCTTGGCATTTGTTTTTTGTGGCAGACATTCACTTTCTTTTAGCATAAAACATTCTTCACTCTCAATCTCCCAGTCTGCCTAGCATCCCATATTTAACATAGGTTTATCTGGTGCTCAGTCAATAAGTACATCCTATACGTACTCATTTTGTTGTTTTCAACTTCAGAACAATGCGAGAGGGATAAAGCACGAGTGCTAGTCCATTGCATGTCAGGGAAAAGTAGGTGTGTACGTATAACATTAGTTCTCTTTAGCAGTCATTGTTTTTGACATTGTTAGGACATCTTTGATTAATGCATTCAAAATTCACATTGATCAGGTCAGCTGCATTTGTAGTAGCCTTCTTGATGAAGTCCAGAGGCTGGCGACTTGCACAATGTTTTCAGTGGGTGAAAGAACGGAGGCCACAAGTGCAACTGGCTGATGGTAACTTTTATAATTTACACTTGTACAAAACTTCTGCTGACATTCAAGATGAATTATTATGAGAAACTAGAAGAAAATAAGGTTGAATTGTATGCTGTAATTGTTCTTCTCTGATTCCAATATCTGAATTGGAGAACTTAAATCTTCATTGCTGTATTACACCCTAGTTGGTAACATCAAATTAAAAAAAGCATGGTAGCAAATAGCGTGAAAATTATGAGAGAGGCTGGAATTATGTTTACCTGACGTGTGCATATTTCAAAGGTTTGATATGGCCAAGACACAGTGAGCACCGATTTCTTCTGATCAGTTTCCACTCATTGAAAGCATGAAAAGGCAAGAAGTAAACAATTAAGCTATCATGTATAAAGAACTCTATAGTTGTTAGTTGAGCTACTACAAAAGCTTGCATTTTGAAAATGAAATCACACTGTAGTGCATTTGGATTATGTACTAGTTGTATGAAATTCATGGTGGGCTAAAGAAAGTTATTTACGTTTTTCTTTCTACAGCGGCACAGCAGCAGTTGATTGAGTATGAGCAGAAGCTTTTCAGTTGCAATGTTGCTCCAACGGATTCATTCCCTTCTCTTGGATTTGGTTTTCCGAAGCCGTCTGGTGATGTCCAGGTGCCTATCTTTAACCAGCAGGCTCCAGGGTCCATCTTTGAGCGGGTCAGCCCGAATAACATCCCGAGTAATTTCACATTTGGGGCCACCGAAGCTAAGCTCCCGGATGGCAGTAACTTCGGTGTGGTCAACTTGGCTGGGACTGATAGCATGATGGACAGCTCCTAGGTTACTACTATTGCAATGCTATAAACGGATCAGCTGCCCATTTAGTCAGATTTCTTGGAACATTTTGAATTTCTGGGAAGGAAGGTTGCATTCTTTGTACGAGGCTTCTTACAATATGTGCAAGCATTTTGGCCGTTGTGATGTTCTGCAGTTTAACATGCACGTGCGCTTTTGTTCAACTTTGTAGAGTAATTCAGGTGAACTGAAATTACGCTAGAAAGTTTGAGTAGAAGTATCATATGTGGCTGTTAAATTGTACAGATTCGTGTCTCAAGAAAGTACAGCTCAAAATCTATACATGTTGCCCTAAACTTATTTTTTGATCGCACGGAGAATGCATATACATGTATTTCGTGCACGCCGCTACCTGGAAGAAAAATGGATTTTGAACATACGGAACAGCGTGAGCGTGTTGCAGAGATTGGATGAATCCGTTCCATGCTAGCGGCTAGCCAGAGCATCTCCAGACGCCGTACAGAGGATTGAATGTTACTCCCTCGTCCCATAATGTAAGAACGTCTTAATTATGTTCCTCTATCTTATAATGCAAGACGTCTCATGATGTTAGAATGTTTTACATTATGAAACAGATAATGTAAGACAGGATTGAATGTTACTGTCCGTCTCATAATGTAAGAACGTCTTACATTATGTTCCTTCATCTTATAATGCAAGAAGTCCCATGATATAAGAACATTTTACATTATAAAACGGATAATATAAGACGTTCTATAATGTAAGATCATTCTCGTCCCATAATGTAAGAACGTCTTACGTTATGGGATGAAGGGAGTAGCATTTTAAGATCCTACATGTAGCTTGCCAGCAAGATAAACATAATGCAACGCATCAAATCGAATTTTGTTTTTAAAAGAGTGTACTTTCAACTTTGTTGAAAAATCATTTTTTTTATGTTTGACCGTATTTATATAATAATACATCAGAAGTTACGTCATCAAATTAGTAGCATTAGATTAATGACAATATATATTTTCATAATATATCTATTTGGTTTCACAAATATTGATATATTTTTGCATAAACTCGGTCAAACTTTGAGATAGTTTGACTCTCCAATAAAGTTGGAAGTACATTATTTCAAAGACGGATGGAGTATGTATATATAAGTTCAAGATTTGTTTATAAAAATCTTCGAAGTCGCATGTATCTAACTAAAATCATGCAGGTAAGACATAGTACTTTGTAGGGTTTCTCGTCATGCATAGGCGATGCCGAGATTTGGTGTGGGGTTCTTCGTATCGATTCAACGACAACGACTGCGGCTCAAGGGAGCTGGTCCTGAGGGGCAGCTCACAAAGACTTCCCGACTGTCGTCAATAAGGCCAGGCCGACTCTCGTATGAGAGGGCAACAGCAGGCATCGACTGTTCATTTTGGCAGTGACAGTGGTAGTTCGGTGGTCCAGGACCTCAATGTAATTTTTATTATATTTGGGATGTTTTATACTTATTATGAACATTTATAATAGATAGGATCCTTACAAAAACAAAAGAAAAAAATGATAGGGATGGTTAGAGTATCTATCTTTACTATCTAAAAAAGATTTTGATTTCCTATTTAAGCCACTCACGAAGTCACGATTCGCTTCCCACCTTCATCCAATACTTCCTCCTCCATTTTTGATTTTTTTTCTTACACCTTTGGTTTTTTCCCATTGGTTTTCATTGAAAACTGCACACGTCTTATTACCAAATGGAAAGATGTCGTCCTTGATAAGTCAAAAAACATTGAATTTTCTAAGGATGTGTTGATTCAATTGGTAGGCAACATCCATTTTTTACGTAACCATGTTAATTACGTATAAAATGTTTGTGTCTCCGTTGCAACTCACAAGCAATTGTCTATATTGTTCGATATTAGACATGTATGATCCAATCATCTTTAGTTCTTTCATAAAGAAAGATTGACAAGAAGGCACGGGCTTTATCGATTTCATTGGTTGGAAATAAAAACAAAAAAGAAGAATTGACCCGACTTATATGGAATACTAGGCTAAAAATCACACAACGACATGATTGATACGATCACGCAAAAAGCCCTACCAGAAACAAGAGCAAACTCTAGCCAAACAAAGCACCACACCAAACACAAACTAAAGCTCGAGAGTCCGAGAGACTCACGGCAGTGAGGAGAGGCTCTTCAACGTCTCCAAGGAAAAAATGGCCCCTGAGGGCCAAACATCACTGGGGCCCATCAGACAAAGCTTCCACCTTGAGCACCTAAAACCACCTCCGCACCTTGAGCACATTATGAAAAACCAATCTAGACCTCGTTCCGGCACCCCATCAGAGGGGAAAATTATCATCGGTGGCCATCTTCATCATCCCGACGGCCACCATGACGAGGAGGGAGTAGTCCACCCTCGGGGCTGAGGGTTTGTATCAGTAGCTATGCGTTTAATATCTCTCCCTCCCTCGTGTTCTTGATGGCACGATCTTGATGTATCGCGGGCTTTGTTAATATATTTGGATCATATGGTGTTTCTCCCTCTCTATCTTGTTGTGATGAATTGAGTTTTCTCTTTGAGATTTTGTTTTATCAGATTGAATATTTTTATGCATTTGAGAGCACTTGATATATATCTTGCATATGAATACCCGTGGTGACAATGGGGTATTATATTGATTCACTTAATATATGTTTTGGCACTCAACTCGCGGATTACCGAGGTGACATTGGGGTAATCTATGCATAGGGTTTGATGCACGTTTCCGTCCTTGTTTCTCCGGTAGAAATCTTGGGGCACTCTTTGAGATTCTTTGTGTTGGATCGAGTATTATGAATCTGAAATTGTTTGATGCGTATCGTATAATTAACTCATGGATACTTGTGGTGACATTGGAGTATCTAGGTGACATTAGAGTTGGTTGATGCGTATCATATGGTGTTATTTTAGTACTAACTCCTGGATAGATCGAACGGAAAGAATAACTTTGCGTTATTGTAGTACGAACTCTTGAATAGATCGCTCAGAAATAATATTTTTGAGGTGGTTTCGTACCCTACAAACAATTTTTTCTTATGTTCTCCGCTAGATAAGAACTTTGGAGTGATTCTTCATCGCACACTGAGGGATGGTTATATGATCCAATTATATTAGCATTGTTGAGAGATTGCACTAGCAAAAGTACGGACCATAGGCCTCATTTTAAAGCATTGCAATACCTTTTGTGCTCCGTTTATCAATTGCTATCTTGCTGTTTTTTATTGTTCCTATTACAAAAATCAATACCTACTATCATTACTATGCTTTTATTACCATCTCTTCACCGAACTAGTGCACCTATACAATTTACCATTGTATTTTGTGTGTTGGGGACACATGACACTTTTTATTATTTGGTTGCAGGGTTGTTTGAGAGAGACCATCTTCATCCTACGCCTCCCATGGATTGATAAACCTTAGGTCATCCACTTGAGGGAAATTTGCTACTGTCCTACAAAACTCTGCGCTTGGAGGCCCAACACGAGTCTACATGAACAAGTTGTGTAGTAGACATCAGCCCCCCACAGCTCTCCGCACTATCCCCATCACTTGGCCCTTCGCGGTCTGGGGGCTAGACATGGTCGGCCCTCTCAAGGGCGGAGCCAGGAAAAATAAATACTTGCTTGTCATGGTTGACAAATTCACTAAATGGATCGAAGCAAAACCAATCACCCGGTCAAAGCTACCCAAGTAATTGACTTAATCTCCGGGGTAGTACACCGCTACGGTATCCCCCATAGTCTGATTACAGACAACGGGACAAACTTCACGGCCAAAGAGGTCAAAGCATGGTGCGGGAAAATGGGCATTAAGCTCGATTACGCATCTGTCTACCACCCACCGTCAAATGGGCAGTTGAAAAGGGCAAACGGCCTAATCCTAAGCGGCATTAAGCCAAGGCTGGTACGTTCCTTCAAGAAAGCTGACTGCAAGTGGGTGGATGAACTCGATTCCGTCTTATGGGGATTGCACACCACATCGAACATGTCCACTGCATACACCCCGTTTTTTATGGTTTACGACGCCGAAGCAATCCTCCCCTGCGACATCATACATGACACACCTCGGATACATATGTATGAAGAACGGGAAGCCGAGCTCGACTAGCAAGATGCCCTAGATGCCCTCGAGGAGGAGCAAAACGTCGCTCGGGCCCGCTCGGCCATTTATCAACAGCAAGCTCGTCGCTACCATAGTAGGGAGTGTTGGGGAACGTAGTAATTTCTAAAAATTTCCTACGCACACGCAAGATCATGGTGATGCATAGCAACGAGAGGGGAGAGTATCGTCCACGTACCCTCGTAGATTGTAAGCGGAAGCGTTATGAGAACGCGGTTGATGTAGTCATACGTCTTCATGATCCGACCGATCCAAGTACCGAACGCACGGCACCTCCGAGTTCAGCACACGTTCAGCTCGATGACGTCCCACGGACTCCGATCCAGCAGAGCTTCGCGGGAGAGTTCCGTCAGCACGACGGCGTGATGACGGTGATGATGTTGCTACCGATGCAGGGCTTCGCCTAAGCACTGCTACGATATGATCGAGGTGGATTATGGTGGAGGGGGGCACCGCACACGGCTTGGAACAATCAACTTGTGTGTCTTTGGGTTCCCCCACCCCCGTATATAAAGGAGCAAGGGGGGAGGCCGACCGGCCTAGGTGTGCCCCAAGGAGAGGAGGAATCCTCCTCCTAGTATGAGTAGGATTCATCTTTTCCTAGTCCTACTAGGAAGGGGGAAGGGGGAAGGAAAGAGAGGGAGAGGGAGAGGGAGAGGGAAAGAGGGGCCGCACCCCCTACCCTTGTAACGCCCTCGATGCGGCTATATCTCCCACGTGTCGAAGCACGACTTAGAGGCATAACCGCATTGAAAGCAATGTCGCAAGTGAGGTAATCTTCGCAAACAACCTATGTAATACAATAGGGGAAAGGATACATAGTTGGCTTACAATCGCCACTTCACACAATACATGAATAAAGAACTACAACATCCAAATACAATCAAGGTCCGACTACGGAACCAAAATAAAAGAAGAACCCCAAATGCGACAAAGGTCCCCGGTCGACCCCAACTGGGCTCCACTACTGATCAACTAGAACGAAACGACACAAAGGACAAGATCTTCATCGAGCTCCTCCTGAGCTTGGTTGCGTCACCTGGAATGACATCATCGGCACCTGCAAGCTGGTTTTGGAAGTATCTATGAGCCACGGGGACTCAACAATCTCACACCCTCGCGATCAAGACTATTTAAGCTTATGGGTAAGGTAAAGGTATGAGGTGGAGCAGCAGCAAGCGACTAGCATATATGGTGGCTAACACACGCAAATAAGAGCGAGAAGAGAAGGCAAAGCACGGTCGTGAAAGTATGATCAAGAAGTGATCCTAAAACAACCTACGTCAAGCATAACTCCAACAACCGTGTTCACTTCCCGGACTCCGCCGGAAAGAGACCATCACGGTTACACACGCTGTTGATATATTTTAATTAAGTTAAGGTTCAGGTTATCTACAACCGGATGTTAACAAATTCCCATCTGCCCATAACCGCGGACACGGCTTTCGAAAGTTCAAATCCCTGCAGGGGTGTCCTAACTTAGCCCATGACAAGCTCTCACGGTCAACGAAGGAATAGACCTCCTCCCGAGACATTCCGATCAGGCTCGGTATCCCGGTTCTTCAAGACATCCTCGACAATGGTAAAAACAAGTCCAGCAAAGCCGCCCGATGTGCCGACATCCTGATGGGAGCTGCACATATCTCGTTCTCAGGGCAACACCGGATGAGACATCCTACGAGTAAAACCAGCCCTCAAGTTTCCCCGAGGTGGCCTCGCAGTCTACTCAGTTCGGACCAACACTTAGACAAGCACTGGCCCGGGGGGGGGGGGTTAAATAAGATGACCCTCGCGATGTGCGACTCCCAAGGGAAAAAGGCTAGGTGGCGAATGGTAAAACCAAGGTTGGGCCTTGCTGGAGGAGTTTTATTCAAAGTGAACTGTCAAGGGGTTCCCATTATAACCCAACCGCGTGAGGAACGCAAAATCTGGGAACATAACACCGATATGACGGAAACTAGGGCGGCAAGAGTGGAACAAAACACCAGGCATAAGGCCGAGCCTTCCACCCTTTACCAAGTATATAGATGCATTAATTAAATAAGATATATAGTGATATCCCAACAAGTAAACATGTTCCAATAAGGAACAACATCTCCATGTTCCAACAAGGAACAAACTTCAATCTTCACCTGCAACTAACAACGCTATAAGAGGGGCTGAGCAAAGCGGTAACATAGCCAAGCAACGGTTTGCTAGGACAAGGTGGGTTAGGGGCTTGGTTCAACAATATGGGAGGCATGATAAGCAAGTGGTAGGTATCGAAGCATAGGCATAGCAAAAAAGTGAGCAACTAGCAAGCAAAGGTAGAAGTGATTTCGAGGGTATGGTCATCTTGCCTGAAATCCCGCAGGGAAGAAGAACGAGTCCATGAAGAAGACAAACGGATGTAGACGAACGGGTCCTCACAAACACGATGTTACCGGAACCAACCCGAAGAAGCAAACACCGGAAAGAAGCAAACAACATAGTAAACAACCAACACATGAACATGGGATGATATGCAGGATGCGGTATGCGATGCATATGCATGATTCGACAAGGAATGGATGAACCTGGCCTCAACTTGGAAATCCAAGTGTGCCACTGGAAAGATGAGGTGAAATCGCTTGAAAACGATATAACGAACGCCGGAATCGGAGTTACGGTTTGGAAATGGCAAGCAATTCAAATATGACACCGGTCTGCGATTTACAGCAAGTAGCCAACTAAATGCAACAAGATGAACATGCTACAACACTCAAACATGGCAAAAAAATACATGGCAGGGATCCATTCATGAAGCTTAACAAAAGTCTAGCACTGAGCTACGGCCAATTCATCCATTAACAGGTTCAAACAAGCATGGCAAAAATGCATATGGCAAACAGATTTCAGACTTGGTGAAATTAACACTTGTCTGGAATTTCAGATCAGATAGCACTCTTTGGAGCATGAAAACTATATATTACAGGGCCTGAACATGGAAAAGTAAAGCATGGCATGGAGCTACTCAAAGAGCTTAACAAAAGTCCCTTAGTGACCTTGAGCCAAAAGGGATCAGAAAATACAATTGCAAGCATGTGAACATGGCAAAAACATAATCAGATCACAGACTTAGTGAAAACTGGAGCATGCTGAAACAGATATCAAGTAGGCATGTTTATAAGCTCGATGCACTCACTACAGAGCATATCATGATAATCTAAGCATACGCCCATCAAGAATACACAAAATGCAAGCTAGACATGGCAAGAACAATAACATAGCATGCACGGATCAACTACAACATCTTCGGCAAAATCGCTAACAAGTAGACAATCTGCCCAGATTCACGAAGTAGCAAAAGTAGAGCCCGATTGACTCAAGTTAGGGTGCTCCATAATTGCAAACAAAGACATGGATGGATAGAGCACTACAAGATTAACAAAACATCCTTACTGATCATCCTCAAAAGAGGCACGGATCACTAGGAAATAAGATGAACATATGGCATCATGAAATAAACAGATCAAGGACTTAGTGGAAATGCTAAGTCCCTGAAATCAGCATTACCAAGTGCCTCACTTGGCAAGCTTGTGCTAGTCACCACACACATCACAAAAATACATGGGTTGCACCTCTGGAAAGATGGCAAAACCCTTAACAAAACATATGTAGAGCTCATGGGCATATCATGCACACAATAATCATGGCAAAAATGACAAATATCTAAATGGAGCAGCAGATCTGACAATTATCTCAAGTAGCACTCTTCTAACAGCATTTCGGGCATCAAGATGAACTCAAATGAAAATTATGCAATGAGATGAAATGATGTATTCTCTGATACGAACATTTTGATATGCTATATGCATGAATCGGAGCTACGGATGCAAAGTTACGATGCGATGAACAAGGGCATATGGATCTGGGAATTTCGGGGACTTAGTGGAATTTTTACCTCCGCGGAAGTCAACGCGGGACGGAGGGATCCGGGACGGAGCGGTGCAGATCTGATACGGGACATTTGGTTCGGGGAAGTGGTGGATCTGATCCATCTTCCATGGATCCGGCGCGGGACGAGCTCCGGCGAACTCCGGTGATGTGAGGTGGGGCTCCAGCGAGCTCCGGTCGCCGGAGGCGGCGAGGCAGGAGGCGCGGCGCGCGGCGCGCGGGACCGGCGACCGCGGCGACCCGGCCGGCGGCAGCGGCGCTCAAAGGGCGGCGGCGGCGAGCAAACGCGGCAGCGCGGGTCGGCAGTGACGAAGCGGGCGACGGCGCACATCGGGCGAGGCGGCGGCGGCCAAGTCCCTGGCGGCGACGGTGCTAGGCCCAGAGGAGAGCGGGAGCAAGGGGTCGGGCCCCCATCGAGCGGCGGCGGCGGCGGCGTTTCGGGCTGGGAGGGCCCGATCCGGGCCCCGGCGGGCCGCGACGGCGGGTAGGAAAGAGAGGGCGCGGGTGAGGTGGCGCGCCGTGGTTGGGCGAGGTGGCGGTGGAGCTGACGTGGCGGGCGCTGATTCGCCGGAGTGAGGTGGCCGGTGGACGCGTCCGGCGCGGACGAACGTGTCCGGCGGCGCGAGGAGGGAGATGGCTAGGGATCATCCGCGAAATGATCCGAAATTTCGGGGAGGGGCACATATTTATAGGTAGAGGGAGCTAGGAGAGTACAAATGAGGTGCGGTTTTCGGCCACGCGACCGTGATCGAACGACCGAGATGATGGAGGAGGTTTAGGTGGGTTTTGGGCCACTTTGGAGGGGTGTTGGGCTGCAACACACACGAGGCCTTTTCGGTCCCTCGGTTAACCGTTGGAGCATCAAACGAAGTCCAAATGGTACGAAACTTGACAGGCGGTCTATCGGTAGTAAACCAAGGCCGCTTGGCAAGTCTCAGTCTTATCCAGAAATGTTTAATCCCCACACACGAAAGAAAGGTAGAAATGACCACCGGAGGAGAACGGAGCGCCGGATTGCAAAACGGACAACGGGGAAAATGCTCGGATGCATGAGACGAACATGTATGCAAATGAAATGCACATGATGACATGATATGCAATGCATGACACGCAAGCAATGACAAGGCAACAACAGCGAATAACTGGACGGCACCTGGCACATCGGTCACGGGGCGTTACAACCCTAGTCCAATCCGGACTCCTCATGGGAGGGGCGCGGCACCTCCTGGGCTGCTGCCCTCTCTCTCCCCTCAGGCCCACTAAGGCCCAATACTTCCCCGGGGGGTTCCGGTAACCCCTCTGGCCCTCCAGTTTTCTCCGAAACCATCCGGAACACTTCCGGTGTCCGAATATAGCCGTCCAATGTATCAATCTTTACGTCTCGACCATTTCGAGACTCCTCGTCATGTCCGTGATCACATCCGGGACTCCGAACTACCTTCGATACATCAAAACACATAAACTCATAATACCGATCCTCACCGAACTTTAAGCGTGCGGACCCTACGGGTTCGAGAACTATGTGTCAATAACCAATAGCAGAACCTGGATGCTCATATTGGTTCCTACATATTCTACGAAGATCTTTATCGGTCAAACCGCATAACAACATACGTTGTTCCCTTTGTCATCGGTATGTTACTTGCCCGAGATTCGATCATCGGTATCCTCATACCTAGTTCAATCTCGTTACCGGCAAGTCTCTTGTTCCATAATGCATCATACCGCAACTAACTCATTAGTTGCATTGCTTGCAAGTCTTATAGTGATGTGCATTACCGAGAGGGCCCAGAGATACCTCTCCGACAATCGGAGTGACAAATCCTAATATCGATCTATGCCAACTCAACAAGTACCATCAGAGACACCTGTAGAGCACCTTTATAATCACCCAGTTACGTTGTGACATTTGGTAGCACACAAAGTGTTCCTCCGGTACTCGGGAGTTGCATAATCTCATAGTCATAGGAACATGTATAAGTCATGAAGAAAGCAATAGCAACAAACTAAACGATCATTGTGGTGAGCTAACGGATGGGTCAAGTCAATCACATCATTCTCTAATGATGTGATCCCGTTAATCAAATGACAACTCATGTCTATGGTTAGGAAACATAACCATCATTGATTCAACGAGCTAGTCAAGTAGAGGCAAACTAGTGACACTCTGTTTGTCTATGTATTCACACATGTACTAAGTTTTCGGTTAATACAATTCTGGCATGAATAATAAACATTTATCATGATATAAGGAAATATAAATAACAAATTTATTATTGCCTCTAGGGCATATTTCCTTCAGGGAGATCCGTGCAAAAGCCTTCAACATCGGGGACCTGGTCATGAGGCTTCATCCTAAGAAGAAGAAAAAAACTCTCCCCTCGGTGGGGTAGACCATTTATCATAGACTAGGTGCTAATCGGCGATGCTTATCGCATTCGTGATCCATAGGACAAACATTTAGAACCCAACCCCTGGAGCACGGCTCTACTCCACTGCTTCTACGGTTGAAACCCCGAGCACTTTTCATATTTTTACATACACCACTTCACATTTTTTTCTTCCGTTGTTTTACACACCTCGGGGACATCTTTTGTATGACCACGAGAACAAATATTATTATGGCATGTTCTTTTCAAAATATGCGTCGTTCCACCCCTTACATCCATTGTCTGTCAAGACACAATATGCATCGATTCGACTTAAGATTTGGCCAAGCTAGGTTGCCCGTCTCCTGTGTTTGCCCCTTATGTTCCCGATCGTTCAACTAAGGGGTAAAGGGATCACTGCTGTGATTGATACTCCCGAGTTATGGTGTATTACCTTAGACAGACAAAGCCAAAAGCTAGCACTCTTAACTGTACAAACCGGTCGGCCACGACATCGGACTAACGTGGATGGGGTCTGTCAAAAGCCCGACCAAGGGCTTTACCCCCGATGTCACCCATCTTCGAACACATGTGTTTGACACAACTACTCGAGGAAAGGAACTGTTGGAAGAACTATTTTTCTCAGAGGATGTTTCTTACGTTAAAAAGTAATATAACATAACTCTCCGCCTCCCTCTCGTCGTTCGAACCATATAGCCGGATTGCCTGGTCCCTGAAGCATCTAGTCTGATTGCCTCGACTAGCAGTAGGGGACACTTCTCAGCCACTGGCTGAGGAGGTAGAAGCCGATGGCTGGCTGACTTCAGAAGTGCAGATAGAATGCCGACATTAGAAGTACTTTAGTACATAGAGTCATAAGCAAAATAATACGTAATTACACCTGGTCTAGACCATCTATCAAGGTATCTAGAGCACAATATTTCTTTGAGAACCATGCAGCCGGCATGACACTTTCATATGCAAGCCTAGTGGGTATCTCCTTTCCATCCGACCCCATGGGCCCCACCACGGCCAAGGTCGTCGTGTCAATCCTTGTGTACTGGGTCTTCACTATGGTCCAGGCCTCCCGTGCTCCTTCTTGACAGGCAGACACCTTCCAAGACTGGATCCGGTGTCGAGCTCTTTATAGGTGCTCGGCAAGGACCTGCATGTCTACCGGCACTTGCTCCACCTTGGGCCATAAAGCTCTGAAGACGTCCTTCATCGACTTCCGTGCATTTTCATGCACTATGGATAATTGAGCCTGAAGGAAATATGCCCTAGAGGCAATAATGAAGTTGTTATTTATATTTCCTTATACCATGATAAATGTTTATTATTCATGCTAGAATTGTATTAACCGGAAACTTAGTACATGTGTGAATACATAGACAAAACAGAGTGTCCCTAGTATGCCTCTACTTGACTAGCTCGTTAATCAAAGATGGTTAAGTTTCCTGACCATAGACATGTGTTGTCATTTGATGAACGGGATCACATCATTAGAGAATGATGTGATGGACAAGACCCATCTGTTAGCTTAGCACTATGATCGTTTAGTTTATTGCTATTGCTTTCATCATGACTTATACATGTTCCTCTGACTATGAGATTATGCCACTCCCGAATACTGGAGGAACACCTTGTATGCTATAAAATGTCACAACGTAACTGGGTGATTATAAAGATGCTCTACAGGTGTCTCCAAAGGTGTTTTTTGGGTTGGCATAGATCGAGATTAGGATTTGTCACTCAGTGTATCGGAGAGGTATCTCTGGGCCCTCTCGGTAATGCTCATCACTATAAGCCTTGCAAGCAATGTGACTAATGAGTTAGTTGCAAGATGATGCATTACGGAACGAGTAAAGAGACTTGCCAGTAACGAGATTGAACTAGGTATGGTGATACCGACGATTGAATCTCGGGCAAGTAACATACCGATGACAAAGGGAACAGCGTATGTTGTTATGCGGTTTGACCGATAAAGATATTCGTAGAATATGTAGGAGCCAATATGAGCATCCAGGTTCCTCTATTGGTTATTGATCGGAGATGTGTCTCGGTCATGTCTACATAGTGCTCGAACCCGTAGGGTCCGCACGCTTAACGTTCGATGACGATTTGTATTATGAGTTATGTGATTTGATGATCGAAGCTTGTTCGGAGTCCCGGATGAGATCACGGACATGAAGAGCAGTCTCGAAATGGTCGAGAGGTAAAGATTCATATATTCAAAGGTTGCATTTGGACATCGGAATGGTTCCGAGTGGTTCAGGCATTTTTCCGGAGCACTGGGAGGTTACCTGAACCCCCCAGGAGAAGTTATGGGTCTTATGGGTCATCAGAGGGAAGCACACCAGCCCACAAGGGGCTAGTGCGCCCCCCTTGGGCAGGAGGCTGATTAGGACTAGGAGAAGGGGGGCCACCCCCCTTTCCTTCTCCTTCTCCCTTCCCCCTTTCCTACTCCGTGTGGGAGGTGGAATCCTACTAGGACTAGGGAGTCCTAGTAGGACTCCACACCTTGGCGTGCCCCCCTATGGCCGGCTGCCTCTCCCTCTCCCTCCTTTATATACGGAGGCAGGGGGCACCCCAAAGACACACAAGTTGATCTTTAGCCGTGTGCGGTGCCCCCTCCATAGTTTTACACCTCGGTCATATTGTCGTAGTGCTTAGGCGAAGCCCTGGGTCGATAACTTCATCATCACCATCACCATGCCGTCATGCTGACGAAACTCTCCCTCAGCCTCAACTGGACCAAGAATTCGAGGGGCGTCACCGAGCTGAACGTGTGCAGATCGCGGAGGTGCCGTGCATTCGGTACTTGATCGGTTGGATCGCGATGACGTTCGACTACATCAACCGCATTACTAAACTTCCGCTTTCGGTATACGAGGGTACGTAGACACACTCTCCCCTCTCGTTGCTATGCATCTCCTAGATAGATCTTGCGTGATCATAGGTATTTTTTTGAAATACTGCGTTCCCCAACAGTGGCATCCGAGCCAGGTCTATGCGTAGATGTTATATGCGTGAGTAGAACACAAAGAGTTGTGGGCGATAATAGTCATACTGCTTACCAGCAACATCTTACTTTGATTCGGCGGTATTGTTGGATGAAGCGGCCCGGACCGACATTACATGACCACATTCATGAGACTGGTTCTACCGACGTGCTTTGCACACAGGTGGCTGGCGGGTGTCTGTTCTCCAACTTTAGTTGAATTGAGTTTGACTATGCCTGGTCCTTGTTGAAGGTTAAACAACACACTTGACGAAAAATCATTGTGGTTTTAATGCGTAGGTAAGAACGGTTCTTGCTAGAAGCCCGTAGCAGCCACGTAAAACTTGCAACAACAAAGTAGATGACGTCTAACTTGTTTTTGCAGGGCATGTTGTGATGTGATATGGTCAAGACGTGATGAGATATAAATTGTTGTATGAGATGATCATGTTTTGTTAAAGTTATCGGCAACTGGCAGGAGCCTTATGGTTGTCTCTTTATTGCATAAGATGCAAGCGATATATAATTCCTTTACTTTATCGCTATGCGATAGCGATAGTTGCAAAAGCAATAGTTGGCGAGACGACCATGTGATGACACATTGATAGAGATCAAGATGATGGAGATCATGGTGTCATGCCGGTGACAATGGAGATCATGACGATACTTTGGAGATGGAGATCAAAGGCACAAGATGATAATGGCCATATCATGTCACATATTTTTGATTGCATGTGATGTTTATCTTTTATGCATCTTATTTTTCTTAGTACGGCAGTAGCATTATAAGATGATCCCTCACTAAATTTCAAGGTATAAGTGTTCTCCCTGAGTATGCACCGTTGCGACAGTTCGTCGTGCTAAGACACCACGTGATGATCGGGTGTGATAAGCTCTACATTCACATACAATGGGTGCAAGCCAGTTTTGCACACACGGAATACTCGGGTTAAACTTGACGAGCCTAGCATATGTGGATATGGCCTTCTGAAAGTGCTAGTGATCGACTAGAGGGGGGGTGAATAGGCGATTTTTATGAAAGTCTTCAAAACATGGAAGTTTCGAAGACAAACGATAGAAATAAACCTATTACCATGCAGCGGGAGGTAGACTACACTAGGCAAGCCATAGTCAAGTATACAATGAAGTGAAAGCACAAGACTACTAGCAGCTAGGTAGCATGGATCAGGATGGAAGATAGTATTGAGCCAATCAGAACAAGCAGTCACACAGTGAAGACAAAAGGATAATGCAAACGGGCAATGACTTCACAAGGATTAACTGCAAATAAAGAGATGGGAAGGATAGAACCAGTGGCTCGTTGAAGACAATGATTTGTTGGACCAGTTCCAGTTGTTGTGACAACTGTACGCTGGTTAGGGAGGCTGAGATTTAACTCAGAAGACGCGTCTTCACCTTATTCCCCTTGAGCTAAGGACACCCAGTCCTCGCCCAATCACTCTGGTAAGTCTTCAAGGTAGACTTCCAAACCTTTTCACATGCTTCGTTCACCGGCGATCCACAATGACTCTTGGATGCTCAGAACGCGACGCCTAACCGGCTGGAGGATTCACAGTCCTCAAGTGTAATAAGTCTTCAAATCACACAGACAGGAAGACTTCAGTGATGCCTAACACTCTTTGGCTCTGGGTGTTTAGGGCTTTATCCTCGCAAGGATTTCTCCCTCAAAGGCTTCGAGGTGGGTTGCTCTCAAACGACAAAAGTCGTGCACTAACTCTGAGCAGCCAAGCAATTTATGGTGTAGGGGGTGGGCTATTTATAGCCACTAGGTAACCCGACCTGATTTGTCCGAAATGACCCTGGGTCACTAAGGAACTGACATGTGTTCCAATGGTCAGATTTCAAACACACACAACAACTTTACTTGGGCTACAAGCAAAGCTGACTTATCCAACTCTGGATAAGATTTGCTCTCATTGTCTTCGCTCGAAGACATAGGATTTTGGTTAAGCATCACTTCAGTCATTCTGTCTGGTTCACTTGGACCCCACTTAACAGTACGGTGGTTCCTATGACTCAACAAAGAAGAAAAGGAAACAACGAAACAACTAAGTCTTCGCGCTCCATAGTCTTCACTCAATGTCTTCTCTTGTCATAGTCTTCAATGTGAATATCTTCACATACCACCTTTGTCTTCAATGTCTTCAAACATTTTTAGGGGTCATCTCCGGTAGGAAAACCAAATCATTGAGGGACTACTACCTGTGTTATCCTGCAATTCTCACAAACACATTAGTCCCTCAACTAGGTTTGTCGTCAATACTCCAAAACCAACTAGGGGTGGCACTAGATGCACTTACAATATCCCCCTTTTTGGTGATTGATGACAAACTGGTTGAAGTTTTCAACGGGGATAAAAGTATGTGAAATTTTAAAGGATTTAGGTATTGTCTTCATAAGTAGCAGAAGGGCTCCCCCTGAAGATGTGCATATAAATATTTTTGCTTTTGAATGCAAATGCATATGGCAGGTTGTACTTGCGGAGCTCCTCTTCTACTTATGGAGACAATTCATCATGCATGAAAGGATATAACGAAGATAATGACATGCATAATGAAAAATGGACGTCTGGAAAATGACTTCGTGCGAAATTTATCGTCGCACATGCGGAATTTATCATCGCATCACATAGTGTCGAAAAGGTAGCAGACGACCATCAAGTTTAAGTGTTACAACTCAAAAACGAACCAAATGTTTCAAAAGCGAGAGTTGTAAGCACTTGGTATAGCAAAAGTAAAGCAACCACCCATATGGACCCGCTTGAAGACTATCAACTCATATGCTTCTCCCCCTTTTGTCAGTAATGACCAAAAAGGTTTGAAGACGTAGAGCTTCTACTCGTTCCCATGAGGAGTAGGCGAAGCAGCAGGGTCGTTGTTGAGGTCCGGTGGTGCAGAAGAACTTGGTGCAGTGTCGATACGCGCTAAAGTTGGAGGTGGTGAGGTAGCATCATCTTGATCATCTATGACTCTCGCATTCACCGTTGCAGCTGAGGAAGAATAGTCAGAGTCTTCAAGTGAGGGAGTCCGATGCAAGTGAGCATTCCTTGGAGGAGTGGAGTCAAACTTGAATCTTTTTGTGAAGCCATCGTCTTGAAGATCTGCTTCAGCAGTGAGCAATGTCAAACTCTTCCAAGACCTCCGACAGGTTTCATGTGTGACAAAGGCATTCTTGGTGGCAAGATTGCGAATGCGATTGATGTCCACCAAGAGGCTTTGCATCTGACGCTTTAGCCAGTCATGATGCTTATCCTGTTTCTGATGTAGAGCGACGAGAAGCTCTCGGTCATTGAGAACACGAGATCGCTTCCGAGGCCTTTGGGAAATGGTGCTTGCAGTGGCTTCAGTTTGGGTGCGAGGGGCACGTGTGTTGCCAGCCAAGGGATAAACACGAGAGACATCCTGAACTCCTTCAATGGGCTGAGTGAAGCTTTGACGATCAACATTGTGAAGATAAATTGGATCCTTTGCACGCTCTGGGTAAATGGCTTCAACAGGCAGATCAACCTCTGGCAAGAATACTAGATGATTGCGTGCAGACGGCTGATAGTTGAAGGCAGAGTGAAGCTTGATAAGACGCATTACCCATGGAGCATAGAACTTCAGACCAAAGATGTCGGAGCCAGATGCAGCCAACTGCCTGATGAAGAAGTCTTGAGCATTGAAGCTAATGCCATTGAAGATATAGAAAACCAAAGTCTTCATTGCTCCTTCAAGCTTTGCTGCAGATGAATGTCCTTTGACAGGCCATAGAGTTTTCCTGATGATATGGTAAATGGTACGGGGCAGATACTCTAGGTCTTCGACAAAAAATTCCGTTGGGTATTCAGCATCGCGGGCAGAGGCTTCATCATGCTCAGCATTTGGCTCATGTTAGGCTCAGGCTTCTGGAATATGCTCTCCAAAGCATTCTGGTGTTGTTGACAACCTGTTTCATAATATTCGCCAGGGGTGGGCAGGGCTGTAAGCTCAATGATGTCTTGGGCTTTAGCTTCATGATGGACATCGGCCGTCATCCACTCAAGGATCCAAGTCTTCGGATCCCTGTTGTACCCACGAATGTGGAGGGTAGCATAGAATTGCAGTAGAAGTTCTTCATTCCAGTGTTCCTTGGTAGTCACAAAGTTGAGCAGACCCGCATCACGGAAGCATTCAAGGGCTTCTTCAAGGCATGGTAGTCCAGCAATGGCTTCACAATCAAGACGCATATGTGGGAAGATGCGCCCCTGATTGTATAAGATGCAGGAATAGTAGCTTCGCTGCTGATAACTCCAGAATCAATCTGAGGAGATTCTTGGCCTTGTGTAGGGATTCTTGTCACTGTCAAAGAATGTGTTGTGTGCCTTGAATCCATTCAGATTAAACGATCCTAGTGACATTGCAGTACCTAGGAACTGTGGTAGCCTTGGCTTTGGCTTCTGGACCTGAGGCCTGTGCTCCACATGATAGGCAAATTGAGGTCCTGGAGCAGGCGGAGGAACCAGAATTGGCCAACGGACTGTAACAAGCTGACCACGATCATATGCTTGCTCGATGGTGTGTGGCCTGGGAGGTGGTACAGGAGCAGAGGCATTGGCTTCAAGCTGCAGATTTGCATCAGCTGCAGCGACATCTGGCACCACATTAGCTTCACACGCCATATTAGCTTCAGCCATGACAACGTCATTGGCTTGATTGTTGATGTTGGTGGTCGCCTCAGTATTGGTAACCTCCACTTCAGGAGCTGGAGGGTCAGACACGTTCTCCTCGAGAACAACTTTAGGGTTGGACGGGGGTGTAGCAACACATTCTTCTTCTCTTGGTTCTTCTTGGTCATCGGCTGATGCAGCCGGAATATCTTCAGCCGTTTTGGCTTCAGATTCAGGGATGATCGCAGTAGGAGAGGCTTCAGGAAAGACGTCGCGTGAAACGGATTGGCGCTTTTCTCCTTCTGGAACACTTGACAATGTGACCTGTGGCCTTGGCCCTTTGTGAAGCCTGCGAAACGCTAGCGACGCCTGTGGAGATGGAGTTGGTTGGGCCTCAAAGTCTTCATTGTCAATCACCGGAGTGGTGACCTGGGTTGGGGGAGTAACTGGAGTTTCTTCATCACGAGGGGATTCTTGTGGGTGATCAGCCCATGCGTCATCCTGAGCAATTGGCGTCAATGGACGACCGATGCTGATGAGTTCGCTGTTCGTGAGAACAGGCGATGATACCAAATTGTGCTCGATCTGAGGAAGGACTTCATCATCTTCAACAAGGGGCTCTATGGAAGCAGCCCGGTCTCTCTTCTTTGTTTTCCTTTTCTTGGTTGGTGGAGCATCATCAGTGGTGGCTTTGGTCTTGCGCTTTCTAGCTTCGGCTTCAGCTGCTCTAGTTTTCTTGAACTCCGAAGCCATTGTGGGGACCTTAGGCTTCGAGCCTGTCATACTGGCTGGGAAGACAATGCGAGGTTCTTCCTGCCTTGATGCTTCTGGTTCGGCCATAGCTGGCTTCTTCTTCTTCTTGGCAGCCATTCTGGGTCGATGCCTGGTCGCCCCAAAGCCTTACGCTTTTCAGCTTCATTGTAGCCTTGAACACATTTGACAGCAAGATTCTTCATGCGCTCACGAGAACCTTTTGCTTCTTCTCGTTTCTTGTGGAATGCCTCCTTGAGCTCATGCATCATGACCTTGAAGTTTTGAATGTCTTCAACATTTAGCTTGGCCATGTGCTTCTTGAACTGAGCCTTTTCATAGTCAATCTTGTGCTTCAGCTCAACAATCTTCTGGGCAAGAGCCAGCTCAGGAGCAATGGCTCCGTGGAAGGAGACGCTGAGGCCAATTGGGAGCTGAAGATCATCAAAACTGAGGTCTGGGCTGTCAAACCACTCATCAATAAACTTGTACAGAATCTCCACATCAAAGAGGGGAAGATCATTGAAGATTTCCGCCTCTTGCTTGCTCTTTATCAATTGCTCAAGAGCGTCATCGCCAAGATCGCCGTCGCTAGACAGCTCAATGGCGTCATTCTCGTTTCTCAAAACAGCAGCAGGAGTTAGTGCTTAACCAGTTGGTTGCATGGGCTTTTTCGACTTGGCAGACTTGGAGATGCGAGAGAGATCTTTAGACTGCACACCAGCTTCAGGAGGTGCAGTGGCTAGAGGCTTCGCCCGTGAGACCTTTGGTGCAGAGGGGGGCTTTGACGCCTTTGGTTTCTTTTGCTTCACAGGCTTCGGTGGTGCAGGTGCTTCGTCAGACTCAGCGTCATCTGCAGGTTGATCCACGTCTTCCCCTTGAACCATTATATGAGTGATGAGACCTTCTAAGTTGTAGAAGGGCCCAACTAGATTGGGTTCAGCTTCGCGTGTGCCGTCAGCACATGGCGCAGAGGGGCCCGGGTTGAAGTCTAATCCCAAAGACTTCTTGTTTTCCTTGGCCGAGTTCTTTGCAAACTGATAGTTGCGCTTGAAGAGATTATCATCTCGACACCATAACAGAGAGGATGGGTCAGCATTAGCAGGCTGAGGTCCACGAATCATGCAGAGGTAGAAGCCTTGAGCAATAGCTTCGGACTTCGACTTGGGCTGAAGACCTTTGTATATAATATCTCCCCAGGGGCCCTTGATGGCACTCTTCTCAGCATATTCGTCGGTGACAAATCTGTACTCGAACCATTCCTCTGCCCAATATCTTCGAATCCACTGGATTCGGTTCTTGCGTTCTCCGTAGGTCTCTTCTGGATCTGACTTGTATAACTCATAGAGATCAGGTGGCAGGTCCTTAGTAGTGTTTCCACGGCGCTGTCTGCCGCCCTTCCTGACTGATTTTTCTGTTGTCATGAAGTTCAGACTGAAAGGCTTAAACACTGTCAAAATCTTCCATCTACTGGTCAGACAGGAACTGGCTTCAGGAGAATTTATGTGATGCTGTAAGAACTCTGCAAATGAATGCAGACTATGAGAACTAAGGGATTCTCCCACAGACATGTACCTGTGACAGCATTAGAGATGCGAGGGAAGGGGAAGAGGTCATATTCATTCTTAGAAGATTTTGAAGATAAATCAGTTTAGAATACATTGACCTCATAGTGCGAAGACATTCACTCATATGTGGAGAGTTGGTTCCAGATTTGTATGAATCCACGAATAAGTACAAGTGAGGAATCTAACTACTCTGTGAAGCATAAGTGAACATACTAGGACATGCTATGAGATGCAGAACATGATAGATCCAACTTTATAGCAACAGAAACCACTTGCGGTTGAAAAGGATGAATCTATCGGATCAAAAAGAGTGTAAAAAGAGTTTTTATTTACCACTCGAGGAACTGCTAGACAGAGTAGGAGATGAGGCCGAGCAGTTCGATCTTCCGTGCCCTAACTTGGCGACGGAGGACACCTACGGCGACGGCGGAGAGAACAATGTCCGCGGCCGGCGTGAGGACGGCGTCGGTGAGGTCACGGCAGCTAAGCGCTTCGTCGCCGGCGTCGTCGAGGGCTAGCGGTGGCGCTAGGGTTTGTGCGAGAGAGAGAAGTGGAAGAAGAGATAATGACTGGGGTGAGACGTGTATTTATAGGGACATGGATGGCACATCGTTATTACGCAAGTGCCCATGGCGGTTCACATATGAAGGACACGTGGCGATCATGCAACACATCGGAGGTTGTTCCATGTTCCCACGTACGCCTGGATTGTCGGGTAGTCGTTCCCGCTTCTCCGGGTTTCAGGTAAAAAGGATTGAGCATTGAAAACAGATTAATGTTTGTCTCTGTATCTTCTGCTGACAAGGACACAGAGAAGACATTCAACAGTTTCAATATAATGCATATGATTTGGATAGATAGATTTGAGATGGGAGCATAGAGAGGTTAGGGTCCGATCACATTCACTTAGTTCAAAAGATTCAACTAGAAGACATAGCTATAAGTGAATGCTGTAGAGGACAGAAACCAAATCAATATATTGAAGATAAACAGGAAGCCATGTTAACATTGAAGACAAACAAAATGCAAAGACTTTGCAACTATAACGCCAACAGAAATTATTCCAAACAAAGGTTTGGTGGTGGCGTTACCCACCGTATAGGAAGTATTAGACCCAGACACGGCGCATAATTATCGTGGCGCTCTGAAGTCAAATTCCGCGTTAATGTATTCACACTTAGAGTGTAAGTCTTCATTAGTTGAAGATATACGTTACTTTGTGTGTTTGCACATCTAAGTCATCAACATGTGTTAGTATGTGTGCATGATCACAGGACATTTGAGGATTCCAAGATATTTAGCTCACACCGCAACTTGCAAAACCTTTTCTCATCCAAGGGCTTTGTGAAGATATCTGCCAGTTCCTCTTAAGTGTTGACGTGAATGATATCAATATCTTCCTTCATGACATGATCTCTGAGAAAGTGATGATGGATCTGAATGTGCTTTGTATTCGAGTGCTGAACTAGGTTGTTGGCGATCTTGATGGCGCTTTCATTGTCGCAATAGAGTGGCACTTGCTTCAGATGAATGCCATAGTCTATGAGTGTTTGCTTCATCCATAGAAGCTGAGCGCAGCAAGATCCAGAAGCAATGTATTCAGATTCAGCAGTGGAGAGAGATACACAGTTCTGTTTCTTTGAAGACCAACACACAAGTGATCGTCCTAGAAAGTGACACGTGCCTAATGTAGACTTGCGATCCACCTTGTCACCAGCATAATCAGCATCCGAGAATCCAACTAGATCAAACTCTGAGCCCTTTGGATACAATAATCCTAGTGTTGGGGTGTAAGCCAAATATCGAAGAATTCGCTTCACAGCTAAGTGATGCGATTCCTTTGGTGCAGCTTGGAATCGGGCACACATGCAAACACTAAGCATGATATCTGGCCTAGATGCACATAAATAAAGCAAAGAACCAATCATGGAGCGGTATACCTTTTGCTCGAACTCTTTACCATTGGCGTCAGAATCCAGATGACTCTTGGTAGGCATTGGCGTCGTATGACCCTTACAGTCTTGCATTCCAAACTTCTTCAGGCAATGTTTGAGGTATTTCTCTTGAGATATGAAAATGCCATTGCATTGCTACCGTATTTGAAGACCAAGGAAGAACTTCAGCTCACCCATCATGGACATCTGATATTGCTCTCGCATCATGTATCCAAACTCATCACTGTATTTCTGATTAGTGTAGCCGAAGATAATGTCATCCACATATATTTGGCACACAAACAGTTCACCGTCATATGTCTTCGTGAAGAGAGTGGGATCCAGGGAACCAGGTTTGAAGCCTTTGCTCTTCAGGAAGTCTTTGAGTGTGTCATACCAAGCACGAGGGGCTTGTTTGAGGCCATACAGTGCCTTGTGGAGCTTATAAACCATGTCAGGATGTTTTGGATCTTCAAAGCCAGGCGGTTGTGCAACATACACTTCTTCTTCAATCTTGCCATTGAGAAAAGCACTCTTCACATCCATTTGATACAAAAGGATGTTATGATGATTTGCATAGGCTAGCAGTATGCGTATAGCTTCAAGCCTAGCCACAGGAGCAAATGTTTCATCTAAGTCAATTCCTTCAACTTGAGTGTATCCTTGGGCAACGAGACGAGCCTTGTTTCTGACAACTTGACCATGCTCATCTTACTTGTTGCGATATATCCATTTAGTGCCTATGATATTGTGTTTACGAGGATCAGGACGCTTGACCAGTTCCCATACATTATTCAGCTCAAACTGTTGAAGCTCTTCTTGCATAGCTTGAATCCATTCAGGTTCCATGAAGGCTTCATCAACTTTCTTGGGTTCTGATATTGAGACGAATGCAAAGTGTCCATAGAAATTTGCTAGTCGTGTTGCCCTTGATCGAGTGAGTGGACCAGGTGCATTGATGCTATCGATTATCTTCTCAATCTGTACTTCATTTGCAACACGAGGATGAACTGGACGAAGATTTTGCTCTTGCCGATCATTGTCATTGTTGGAAGGATTGTCTTCAGGCTGAGCATTGTCTTCAGGTTGATCAGGTGCAGAGATGATAAGTTCCTCTTCAGGCTGTACTTCAGACGGTATGATTTCTCCAGTTCCCATAAGCTTGATGGATTAATTGGGTGGAATTTCATCTAGCACATTTGGCAGGTGCTCTCTTTGTGAGTCGTTAGTCTCATCGAACCGCACATCCATAGTTTCAACCACTTTATAGTGAAAGAGGTTGAAGACTCTGTAGGAGTGCGAATCCTTTCCGTAACCAAGCATAAAACCTTCATGTGCTTTCGGTGCAAATTTTGAAGTGTGATGTGGATCCTTGATCCAGCACGTGGCACCAAATACTCTGAAGTAACTGACGTTTGGCTTCTTACCAGTGAGGAGTTCATAGGGTGTTTTCTTCAGAAGCTTGTGAAGATAAACACGGTTGATGACATGGCATGCAGTATCAATAGCTTCAGGCCAGAACTTCCTTGGAGTCTTGTATTCATCGAGCATCGTCCGAGCCATCTCAATGAGTGTTCTGTTCTTGCGTTCCACGATGCCATTCCGCTGCGGCGTGTACGGAGCTGAGAACTCATGAGTGATACCCAATGTATCAAGATCAGTGTCGAGGCCGGTGTTCTTGAATTCAGTGCCATTGTCACTTCGGATGTGCTTGATCCTGACGCCATAGTTGTTCATGGCTTGATTGGCGAAGCGTCTGAAGACATCCTGCACTTCAGTCTTGTAGAGGATTATATGCACCCATGTATATCTTGAATAATCATCAACAATGATGAAGCCATAGAGACAAGTAGTAGTAGTAAGGGTTGAGTAGTGAGTAGGGCCAAAGAGGTCCATGTGTAGCAGTTCGAAGGGTTGAGTCGTTGTCATGATTGTCTTTGAGGGATGCTTGGCCCTCGTCATCTTTCCAGCTTCGTAGGCATCGCATAAGTGATCCTTCTTGAACTTGACGCCCTTGATGCCTATGACATGCTTCTTCTTTGCAAGAGTGTGCAAGTTCCTCATGCCAGCATGCCCTAGCCTCCGATGCCAGAGCCAGCATTCATAAGCTTATGCAAGAAGACATACGGCAAGCTGTGGTCCTGCTGAGAAATCTACCATGTACAAATCATCTTTCCGATACCCTTCAAAGACTAGAGACTTGTCAGATTCCATTAGAACTAGGCAACGATACTTTCCAAATATCACAATCATGTTCAAATCACAAAGCATTGAGACGGACATTAAGTTGAAACCAAGGGATTCAACAAGCATCACTTTATCCATGTGCTGATCCTTTGAGATTGCAACTCTACCTAAACCCAATACCTTGCTTTTACCAGTATCAACAAATGTGATGTGACTTTTGTCAGATGGACGTAAGGTTGAGTCCATGAGAAGACTTCGCTTGCCAGTCATGTGATTAGTACATCCACTATCAATAATCCATTCTGAAGCAGCTAGTGTCATACCCTACAGTGTAGTTAGGGGGATAGGCTTCACGAAGAGAATTGTGAAGCATAAACATTCGACGAGCAAGAGGATTATTAAAGCTTAGATCGAGGTTAGGACTGATAGGGCAAGTAGCAAGCGACTCAGGAATAAAATACATAATAAGACCATTTGGGGATTTGATCTTGCGCCCTACAAGATGTTTAAGGTCCCCAGGAATAGCTTCAGACGCATTTGATTTTTGGCTGGAGACCTTTCCCTGCAGAAGAGAGTTAAGCTTTCTTAGCCACCCACATCTTCAAGGGTGGCTTCGAAGAAATGAGTCTAAGTGCAACATCTGAGAACTTTGGCTTTGGAGCCCTAGCAAATAGTCTTGCAGGTGGACAATAGTACTCATAAGAATAGGCAGAGTAGTTCTGGGTCTTATGAACATGGCGGTTTGATGAAACACGCTCATATTCATAGGCCTGAGTATGGTTTCCCTGCAAAACATTTGCATTAGTGCGACTCAGGTGAGTCCTCTGTCTGTATGAAGCCTTTGGACCATATGAAGCCTGTGGTCTAGGGTTTGTCTTCTTCACTTGTGGTGTCATGACGACATTCACAGGAAGATTCTCCAGACACTTTTTCGGCACCCAGACTTTCTTCATAGGTGGCCCATTCCTGCAGTTAGTACCAATATACCTGGCAAACACTTCACCATTCTGATTCTTGAACAGTTTATAGTTTGCATCAAAGGATTCATCAATGACAATGGGATTAGCACAAGTGAAGCCAGATAGGGTGGATGGATCCACTGAAGGTTCCTTTGCAGCAACCCATGTGGTTTTGGGGTACTGCTCAGGTTTCCAGTAAGAGCCATCAGCATTCATTTTCCTTTCGAACCCAACACCCTCTTTCCTAGGGTTTCAGTTCAGGATCTGCCTTTTGAGGACATCACATAGTGTCTGATGCCCTTTGAGACTTTTGTACATCCTTGTTTCAAGAAATGTCTTCAACCTAGCATTTTCATCAGTAATAGCAGTGGCATCCTCAGCAGAGGGGTTAGTTACCACATCAACAGTTGAAGATATTGCAACAGTAGCAGTAGTAGAACATTCAGCAACAGAAGTAGCGTTGTCACGCTCAATGCATTTAAGACATGAAGGTTCAAATCCTTCTTGAGCGGAACTGATCTGTTTGGCGCGAAGTGACTCGTTTTCCTTTTGAAGATCTTCATGAGCCGCTCTCAATTTCTCAAGATCTTGCTTCCTTTGAAGATAATCATAGGAAAGCTTTTCATGAGTTGTTGAGAGCGTTTCATGACGACTTTCAAGTTCCTCATACTTAACATGAAGATTTTTTATGTCTTCAATTAAGGACTGAGATCGAGTCATTTCAGCGTCTAACTGGTCATCGCTTTTGTCTAACAGTTTTTGAATATGTTCCATAGCTTTCTGTTGTTCAGTTGCAATTTTAGCAAGTGTTTTGTAGCTGGGTTTGGAACCACAATCAGAGTCATCTTCACTGGATGTTTGATAGTGAGTAGTGCATGAGTTTACCTTGGCACCGCGTGCCATGAAGCAGTAGGTGGGAGCGGAGTTGTCCTTGTCATCAGCATCAGCGTCGGTGATGAAGTCATGGTCTTCAGTGTTGAAGATGGACTTGGCAACATAGGTTGTAGCCAGACTTGCAACACCAGAATCGGACTCCTCCTTAGACTCCACCTCCGCCTCCTCAGAAGCAGACTCCTCCTCTGAATCCATTTCCTTGCCAACAAACGCACGAGCCTTGCCAGATGAGCTCTTCTTGTGTGATGAAGACTTTGAGGAAGACTTGGAAGAAGACTTTGAGTATTTCATCTTCTTCTTCTTGTCGTCAGAATCATATTCCTTGCTCTTCTTCTTCTTGTTCTCATTGTCCCACTGCGGACACTCAGAGATGTAGTGACCAGGTTTCTTGCACTTGTGGCATGTTCTCTTCTTGTAGTCATGAGCAGAAGCTTCATCATTCCTAGAGCTTGATCGTGAAGACTTTCCGAAGCCTTTCTTCTTGGTGAATTTTTGGAACTTCTTCACAAGCATAGCAAGCTCCTTTCCAATGTCTTCAGGATCATCAGAACTGCAGTCAGATTCTTCTTCAGATGAGGAGACGGCTTTTGCCTTCAAGGCTCGAGTTCGGCCATAGTTGGGACCGTAGATATCTCTTTTCTCAGAAAGCTGAAACTCATGTGTGTTGAGCCTTTCAAGTATGTCAGACGGATCGAGTGTCTTGAAGTCAGGGCGTTCTTGAATCATCAGGGCTAGGGTGTCAAATGAGCTGTCAAATGATCTCAGGAGTGTCTTGACGATTTCATGCTTGGTGATCTCAGTAGCGCCGAGAGCTTGAAGCTCATTTGTGATGTCAGTAAGGCGATCAAACGTGAGCTGAACATTCTCATTGTTGTTTCTCTTGAAGCGGTTGAAGAGGTTGCAAAGGACACTGATCCTTTGATCTCTTCGGGTTGAGACGCCTTCGTTGACCTTGGATAGCCAGTCCCAGACTAGCTTAGATGTTTCCAGAGCGCTCGCACGACCATATTTCCCTTTGGTCAGATGACCACAGATGATATTCTTGGCAGTGGAATCCATTTGAACAAACTTCTTGACATCAGCAGCGATGACACCTTCACTAGCCTTGGGAACGCCATTCTTGACGACATACCAGAGGTCGACATCAATGGCTTCAAGATGCATGCGCATCTTATTCTTCCAATAGGGATATTCAGTTCCATTGAAGACAGGGCACGCAATGGAGATTTTGATTATCCCTGCAGTCGACATAGCTAAAACTCCAGGTGGTTAAACCGAATCACACAGAACAAGGGAGTACCTTGCTCTGATACCAATTGAAAGTGCTAGTGATCGACTAGAGGGGGGGGGGTGAATAGGCGATTTTATGAAAGTCTTCAAAACATGGAAGTTTTGAAGACAAACGATAGAAATAAACCTATTACTATGCAGTGGAAGGTAGACTACACTAGGCAAGCCATAGTCAAGTATACAATGAAGTGAAAGCACAAGACTACTAGTAGCTAGGCAGTATGGATCAGGATGGAAGATAGTATGAAGCCAATCAGAACAAGTAGTCACACAGTGAAGACAAAAGGATAATGCAAACATGCAATGACTTCACAAGTATTAACTACAAATAAAGAGATGGGAAGGATAGAACCAGTGGCTCGTTGAAGACAATGATTTGTTGGACCAGTTCCACTTGCTGTGACAACTGTACGTCTAGTTAGGGAGGCTGAGATTTAACTCAGAAGACCGCGTCTTCACCTTATTCCCCTTGAGCTAAGGGCACCCAGTCCTCGCCCAATCACTCTGGTAAGTCTTCAAGGTAGACTTCCAAACCTTCACAGACTTCGTTCAACGGCGATCCACAATGACTCTTGGATGCTCAGAACGCGATGCCTAACCGGCTGGAGGATTCACAGTCCTCAAGTGTAATAAGTCTTCAGATCACACAGACAAGAAGACTTCAGTGATGCCTAACACTCTTTGGCTCTGGGTGTTTAGGGCTTTGTCCTCGCAAGGATTTCCCTCTCAAAGGCTTCGAGGTGGGTTGCTCTCAAACGACAAAAGTCGTGCACTAACTCTAAGCAGCCAACCAATTTATGGTGTAGGGGGTGGGCTATTTATAGCCACTAGGCAACCCGACCTGATTTGTCCAAAATGACCCTGGGTCACTAAGGAACTGACACGTGTTCCAACGGTCAGATTTCAAACACACACGACAACTTTACTTGGGCTACAAGCAAAGCTGACTTATCCAACTCTGGATAAGATTTTCTCTCATTGTCTTCGCTGAAAGACATAGGATTTTGGTTAAGCATCACTTCAGTCATTCTGACTGGTTCACTTGGACCCCACTTATCAGTACGGTGGTTCCTATGACTCAACAAAGAAGAAAAGGAAACAATGAAACAACTAAGTCTTCACGCTCCATAGTCTTCACTCAATGTCTTCTCTTGTCATAGTCTTCAATGTGAATATCTTCACATACCACCTTTGTCTTCAATGTCTTCAAACATTTTTAGGGGTCATCTCCGGTAGGAAAACCGAATCATTGAGGGACTACTACTTGTGTTATCCTGCAATTCTCACAAACACATTAGTCCCTCAACTAGGTTTGTCGTCAATACTCCAAAACCAACTAGGGGTGGCACTAGATGCACTTACACCTCGCAACACTGAGACTGAAAGGTCGAATGTGAATCATATAGTAGATATGATCAACATAGTGATGTTCACCATTGAAAAACTACTCCATCTCACGTGATGACCGGACATGGTTTAGTTGATATGGATCACGTGATCATTTGTATGACCAGAGGGATGTCTATATAAGTGGGAGTTCTTAAGTAATATGATTAATTGAACTTTAATTTATCATGAACTTAGTCCTGATAGTATTTGCAAATTATGTTGTAGATCAATAGCTCATGTTATAGCTCCCCGTTTATTTTTGATATGTTCCTAGAGAAAAATAAGTTGAAAGATGATAGTAGCAATGATGTTTACTGGATCCGTGATCTGAGGATTATCCTCATTGCTGCACAGAAGAATTATGTCCTTGATGCACCGCTAGGTGACAAAACTATTGCAGGAGCAAATGCAGACGTTATGAACGTTTGACAAGCTTGGTATGATGAGTACTTGATAGTTTAGTGCACCATGCTTTATAGCTTAGAACCGGGACTTCAAAAATGTTTTGAAACGCCATGGAGCATATGAGATGTTCCAAGAGTTGAAATTGGTATTTCAGACTCATGCCCGAGTCGAGAGGTATGAGACCTCTGACAAGTATTTTTGCCTACAAGATGGAGGATAATAGCTCAACCAGTGAGCATGTGCTCAGAATATCTGAGTACTACAATCGCTTGAATCAAGTGGGAGTTAATCTTCTAGATAAGATAGTGATTGATAGAGTTCTCTAGTCACTATCACCAAGTTACAGGAACTTCCAAATGAACTATAATATGCAAGGGATGACGAAAATGATTCCCCGAGCTCTTCACGATGCTGAAATCAGCGATGGTAGAAATCAAGAAAAGCATTAGGTGTTGATGGTTGACAAGACCACTAGTTTCAAGTAAAAGGGCAAGGGAAAGAAAGGGAACTTCAAGAAGAATGACAAGCAAGTTCCCACTCCCATGAAGAAGCCCAAAGCTAGACCCAAGCCTGAAACTGAGTGCTTCTACTAGAAAGGAAATGGTCACTGGAAGTGGAACTGCCCCAAATACTTGGCGGATAAGAAGGATGGCAAAGTGAACAAAAGTATATATGATATACATGTTATTGATGTGTACTTTACTAGTATTCATAGTAGCCCCTGGGTATTTGATACTGGTTTAGTTGCTATGATTAGTAACTTGAAACAGGAGTTATAAAATGAATAGAGACTAGTTGAGGGCAAGGTGACGATGTGTGTTGGAAGTGATTCCAAGGTTGATAAGATCACCATCGCACACTCCCTTTACCTTCGGGATTAGTGTTGAACGTAAAATAAATGTTATTTGGTGTTTGTGTTGAGCATAATATGATTGGATCATGTTTATTGCAATACAGTTATTCATTTAAGTCAAAGAATAATTGTTATTCTGTTTACATGAATAAAACCTTCTGTGGTCATACACCCAAGGTGAATAGTTTATTGAATCTTGATTGTAGTGATAGACATATTCGTAATATTGAATCCAAAAGATGCAAGGTTAATAATGATAGTGCAACTTATTTATGGCACTGCCGTCTAGGTCATATTGGTGTAAAGCGCATGAAGAAACTCTAGGCTTCTGGGCTTTTGGAATCACTTGATTATAAATCAGTTGATGGTTGCGAACCATGCCTCATGGGCAAGATGACTAAGACTTCGTTCTCCAGAACAATGGAGTGAGCCACTGACTTATTGGAAATAATACATACTGATGTATGCGGTCCGATGAGTGTTGAGGCTCGCGGCGGGTATCGTTATTTTCTAACCTTCACAGATGATTTGAGAAGATATGGGTATATCTACTTAATGAAACACAAGTTTGAAACATTTGAAAAGTTCAAAGAATTTCAGAATGAAGCTGAGAATCATCGTAACAAGAAAATAAGTTTCTATGATCTGACCGCGGAGGCTAATATTTGAGTTACGAGTTTGGCCTTCATTTAAAAACAATGTGGAATAGTTTCACAACTCATACCACCCGGAACACCATAGAGTAATGGTGTGTGCGAACGTCGTAACCGTACTCTATTAGATATGGTGCGATCTATGATGTCTCTTCCTGATTTACCACTATCGTTTTGGGGTTATGCATTAGAAACAACTGCATTCACGTTAAATAGGGCACAATCTAAATCCGTTGAGATGACACCATATGAACCGTGGTTTAGCAAGAAAACTAAGCCGTTGTTTCTTAAAATTTGGGGCTGTTATCTTATGTGAAAAAGCTTCAACCTGATAAGCTCAAACCCAAATAGGAGAAATGCGTATTCATAGGATACCCAAAGGAAAATATTGGGTGCACCTTCTATCACAGATCCAAAGGCAAGATATTAGTTGCTAAGAATGGATCCTTTCTAGAGAAGAAGTTTCTCTCGAAAGAAGTGAGTGGGAGGAATGTAGAACTTGATGAGGTAATTGTACCTTCTCCTGAATTGGAAAGTAGTTCATCACAGAAATCAGTTTCAGTGATTCCTACACCAATTAGTGAGGAAGCTAATGATGATGATCATGAAACTTCAGAGCAAGTTACTATAGAACCTCGTAGGTCAACCAGAGTATGGTCCGCACCAGAGTGGTACGGTAATCCTGTTCTGGAAGTCATGTTACTAGACCATGACGAACCCACAAACTACGAGGAAGCGATGATGAGCCCAGATTCTGCGAAATGGCTTGAGGCCATGAAATCTGTGATGGGATCCATGTATGAGAAGAAAGTATGGACTTTGATCGACTTGCCCGATGATCGGCGAGCCATTGAGAATAAATGGATCTTCAAGAGGAAGACGGACGCTGATAGTAGTGTTACTATCTACAAAGCTCGGATTGTCACAAAAGTTTTTCGACAAGTTCAAATTGTTGACTATGATGAGATTTACTCACTCGTATCAAGGCTTAAAAGTCTGTTTGAATCATGTTAGCAGTTGCTGCATTTGATGAAATCTGGCAAATGTATGTCAAAAACTGTATTCCTTAATGGATTTCTTAAAGAAGAGTTGCATATGATGCACCAGAAGGTTTTGTTGATCCAAAAGGTGCTAACAAAGTGAGCAAGCTCCAACGATCCATTTATGGAATGGTGCAAGCCTCTCGGAGTTGGAATATACGCTTTGATAGTGTGATCATATGGTTTTATACATACTTTTGAAGAAGCCTGTATTTACAAGAAAGTGAGTGGGAGCACTACAACCTTTTCTGATAAGTATATGTGAATGACATATTGTTGATCAGAAATGATGTAGAATTTTCTGGAAAGCATAAAGGAGTGTTTGAAAGGAGTTTTTCAAACAAAGACCTCGGTGAAGCTGCTTACATATTGGGCATCAAGATCTATAGAGATAGATCAAGACGCTTGATAAGATTTTCAATGAGTACATACCTTGACAAGATTTTGAAGTAGTTCGAAATGGAACAGTCAAAGAAGTATTTCTAGCCTGTCTTGCAAGGTGTGAAGTTGAGTAAGACTCAAAACCCGACCACGACAGAAAATAGAAAGAGAATGACAGTCATTCCCTACGCCTCAGTCATAGGTTCTATAAAGTATGCTATGCTGTGTACCAGAACTATTGTATACCTCACCATGAGTTTGGCAAGAGGGTACAATAGTGATCTAGGAGTAGATCACTTGATAGCGGTCAAAGTTATCCTTAGTGGAATAAGGAAATATTTCTCGGTTATGGAGGTAATAAAGAGTTCATCGTAAAGAGTTACGTCGATGCAAGCTTTTACACCGATCTGGATGACTCCGAGTCTCAATCTGGATACATATTTAAATAGGGAGCAATTAGCTAGAGTAGCTCCATGCAGAGCATTGTAGACATAGAAAATTTGCAAAATACATATGGCTCTGAATGTGGCAGACCCGTTGACTAAACTTCTCTCACAAGCAAAACATGATCACTCTTTGGGTGTTAATCACATACCGATGTGAACTAGATTATTGACTCTAGTAAACCCTTTGGTTATTAGTCACATAGAGATGTGAACTAATCACATAAAGATGTGAACTATTGGTATTAAATCACATGACGAAGTGAACTAGATTATTGACTCTAGTGCAAGTGGGAGACTGAAGGAAATATGCCCTAGAGGGAATACTAAAGTTGTTATTTATATTTCCTTATATCATGATAAATGTTTATTATTCATGCTAGAATTGTATTAACCGGAAACTTAGTACATGTGTGAATACATAGACAAAACAGAGTGTCCCTAGTACGCCTCTACTTGACTAGCTCGTTAACCAAAGATGGTTAAGTTTCCTGACCATAGACATGTGTTGTCATTTGATGAACGTGATCATATCATTAGAGAATGATGTGATGGACAAGACCCATCCGTTAGCTTAGCACTATGATCGTTTAGTTTATTGCTATTGCTTTCATCATGACTTATACATGTTCCTCTGACTACGAGATTATGCAACTCCTGAATATCGAAGGAACACCTTGTGTGCTATCAAACGTCACAATGTAACTGGGTGATTATAAAGATGCTCTACGGGTGTCTCCAAAGGTGTTTGTTGGGTTGGCATAGATCGAGATTAGGATTTGTCACTCCGTGTATCGAAGAGATATCTCTGGGCCCTCCCAGTAATGCACATCACTATAAGCCTTTCAAGCAATGTGACTAATGAGTTAGTTGCGGGATGATGCATTACGGAACAAGTAAAGAGACTTTCCGGTAACGAGACTGAACTAGGTATGGTGATACCGACGATCGAATCTCGGGCAAGTAACATACCGATGACAAATGGAACAACGTATGTTGTTATGCGGTTTGACCGATAAAGATCTTCATAGAATATGTAGGAGCCAATATGGGCATCCAGGTTCCGCTATTGGTTATTGACCGGAGATGTGTCTCAGTCATGTCTACATAGTTCTCGAACCCGTAGGGTCCGCACGCTTAACGTTCGATGATGATTTGTATTATGAGTTATGTGATTTGATGACCGAAGCTTTTTAGGAGTCCCAGGTGATATCACAGACATGACGAGGAGTCTCGAAATAGTCGAGAGGTAAAGATTCATATATTGTAAGGTTGCATTTGGACATCAAAATGGTTCCGAGTGGTTCGTGCATTTTTCCGGAGTACCGGGAGGTTACCGGAACCCCCCAGGAGAAGTTATGGGCCTTATGGGCCATAAGAGGGAAGCACACCAGCCCACAAGGGGCTGGTGCGCCCCCCTTGGGCAGGAGTCTTATTAGGACTAGGAGAAGGGGGCTGTCCCCCCTTTCCTTCTCCTTCTCCCTTCCCCCTTTCCTACTCCGTGTGGGAGGTGGAATCCTACTAGGACTAGGGAGTCCTAGTAGGACTCCACACCTTGGCGCGCCCCCTAGGGCCGGCTGCCTCTCCCTCTCCCTCCTTTATATACGGAGGCAGGGGGCACCCCAAAGACACACAAGTTGATCTTTAGCCGTGTGTGGTGCCCCCTCCATAGTTTTACACCTCGTTCATATTGTCATAGTGCTTAGGCGAAGCCCTGCGTCGGTAACTTCATCATCTCCGTCACCATGCCGTCGTGCTGACCAAACTCTCCCTCGGCCTCAACTGGATCAAGAGTTCGAGGGACGTCACCGAGCTGAACATGTGCAGATCGCGGAGGTGCTGTGCGTTCGGTACTTGATCGGTTGGATCGCAAAGACGTTCGACCACATCAATCACGTTACTAAACGCTTCCGCTTTCCGTCTATGATGGTATGTAGACAAACTCTCCCCTATCGTTGCTATGCATCTCCTACATAGATCTTCTGTGATCGTAGGTAATTTTTTTGAAATACTGCGTTCCCCAACAGAGCCGCCATATCTTTGGGCGCCGAACCCTGGGCATCAAAGGGCAAATCAAATAGAGACACTGCAAAAAAACAAAGTCAGCCAGCCGCACCAATACACACAATCCTTACCGGGTCATGATTTTTGCAATCACAACTTGTAACACCCCGGATGTAATTTACCTTATTTGTATTCCAACTCTTGCCGTTCCCGGCACTAAGTTATTCTATTTCCTCGTTGTTGGGTTTTTGTCTCCATGTGTTTTGTCTTTGTCATGCATCTCATATCATGTCATCATGTGCATTGCATTTGCATACGTGTTCATCTCATGCATTCCAGTTTTTTCCCCGTTGTTCGTTTTGCATTCCGGCGCTCCTATGTCCTTCGGTGTCCCTTTCTACATCTTTTGTGTGTGTGTTAACCGTTTTCGGATTGGACTGATACTTGCCAAGCGGCCTTGGCTTACTACCGGTAGACCGCCTATCAAGTTTTGTGCCATTTGGACTTCGTTAGATACTCCAACGGTTAACCGAGGGACCGAAAAGGCCTCGTGTGTGTTGCAGCCCAACACCCCTCCAAAGTGGCCCAAAACCCACCAAAGACCCCTCCATCACCTAGAGCATTCGATCACGATCGCGTGGCCACAAACCACACCTCATTTGGAGCTTCCTAGCTCCCTCTACCTATAAAACTAGACCTTCCCCGAAATTTTCGGGTCATTCTACCCTAACCCTAGCAAACCCGCTCCTCTGCCGCGCCGGACATATCCATTCCGGCCGGACGTCCCGCCGCCGCCGCCCTCGTCCAATAAGGACGCACCACGTTGCCTGGGGGAGAGCCCCACTTCGCCGCCGCCGAGCGGGCCCGCCAGGCCCAGCTCGGGCCCTCGCGCCGCTGTCGTCTCCTTCCCCGACGCCGTCGCCTGCTTCGCCCCACCACCTCGCCGGTGTTTCGCCGGCCACCGCACCCGCCTTTGCCAGCCGCCGTGCCCCTCCTCGCCACCTCGTCGCACTGGCCTCGCCCGCGCCGCCCGAGGCCTCCGCCGGCCACCGCCGCCATCAGCGCCGTCACCGCACTCCGGCCAGCCCCCGGCGACCTCTCCAAGCTCCTCCGGCGACCTCGGCAAGTCCGGCCACCGTGGCGCCATTTCCGTTGATCCTCGACATGCGTGCAAGCTCTGGGTCCAGATCTGAAGTTTTTTTTGCCTCGGTTGACTTTTTCGTCCCTAAACCCTAATTATTTGGCTTACTTTGACATGCCATAACTCTGCATCCGTAGCTCCGATTCGTGCGTGTAGCATATCAAAATGTTCGTCTCGACGAGTACATCGTTTCATCTCATTGCATCATTCTCATCTGTGCTCATCTTGATGCCCGAAATGCTGTTGGAAGAGGGCTATGTGATGATAATTTCAGATCTGTTTCAGCAAATGCCCTTTTGTCATTTTTGCCAAGCTTGTTGTTGTTGATCCGTGCATGCTATGATGTTGTTCTTGCCATGTCTAGCTTCTATGCCATGTCTATTTGCTGGGTGTATGCTTAGTTCGTCATGCAATTCCTCGTAGTGAGTGCATCGAGCTCGTAAACATGCCTACTCGTTATCTATTTTGCCATGCTCCAGTTTTTCACTAAGTCTGAATTTGTTTATGTTTTTGCTATGTTCACATGCTTGCAATTGTATTTTCTGATCCCTTTTGGCTCATGGTCACTAAGGGACTTTTGTTATATGATTAGAGTAGCTTCATGCCATGCCTTTCCTTGCCATGATATGTTCCTGTAGCATGTAGTTTTCATGCTCTAAACATCGCTTCCTGATGATAAATTCATGACATGCTGTTAATTTCACTAAGTCTGAAACCTGTTATCTTTTGCACTTTTGCCATGCTTGTTTAAACTTGCTAGTGAGTGAATTAGCCGTAGCTCAATGTTCATCTTTTGTCAAGAATCATGAGTGGATCCCTGCCATGTATTTTGTTGTCATGTTGGAGTGCTGTAGCATGTTCTTGATGCATTTAGTAGGCTACTTGCTATTAATCGCAGACCGGTGCCATATTTGTTTTGCTTGCCATTTCCAAACCGTGCATCAGATTCCGGCGATCTTTATATCGATTTCGACCGAAATCACCCCACCTTTCCAGTGGAACTCTTGGATTTCTAAGTTGAGGCCAGGTTCAATCATTCCTTTCCAAATCATGCATATGCATCACATATCGCATCCCGCATATCATACCATGTTTGCATCATGTTGCTTGAGCATTGCACGTGGTTGATTGTATTCCTTTTGCTTGTTGTTCTTGTTTGGGTAGAGCCGGGAGACGAATACGTGAACGAGGACCCCGTTGAGTATGCTTACGAGGATCAAGACAACTCCGAGAACTTTGCAGGCAAGATGACCATACCCTCGAAATCACTTCTATCTTTGCTTGCTAGATGCTCGCTCTTTTGCTATGCCTATGCTATGATACCTACCACTTGCTTATCATGCCTCCCATATTGCCACGTCAAACCTCTAACCCACCTTGTCCTAGCAAACTGTTGTTTGGCTATGTTACCGCTTTGCTCAGCCCCTCTTATAGCGTTGCTAGTTGCAGGTGAAGTTTGGAGATCGTTCCTTGTTGGAACATTGTTTATTGTTGGGATATCACAATATTATCTTGTTTATCTTAATGCACCTATATACTTGGTAAAGGGTGGAAGGATCGGCCTTATGCCTGGTGTTTTGTTCCACTCTTGCCGCCCTAGTTTCCGTCATATCGGTGTTATGTTCCCGGATTTTGTGTTCCTTACACGGTTGGGTTATAATGGGAACCCCTTGACAGTTCGCCTTGAATAAAACTCCTCCAGCAATGCCCAACATTGGTTTTACCATTCTCCACCTAGCCTCTTTTTCCCTTGGGTTCCGCGGACTCAAGGGTCATCTTTATTTAAACCCTCGGGCCAGTGCTCCTCTGAGTGTTGGTCCAACCTGTCAGCTGTCGGTGGCCACCAGGGGCAACTCTGGGCTGGCCTACTGGAACCTTGGACAATCCAGTGTGCCCTGGGAACGAGATATGTGCAGCTCCTATCGGGATTTGTCGGCACATTCGGGTGGTGTTGCTGGACTTGTTTTACCATTGTCGAGGATGTCTTGTAACCGGGATGCCAAGTCTGACCGGATTGTCTTGGGAGAAGGAATATCCTTCGTTGACCGTGAGAGCTTGTGATGGGCTAAGTTGGGACTCCCCTGCAGGTATTTGAACTTTCGAAAGCCGTGCCCGCGGTTATGGGCAGATGGGAATTTGTTAATGTCTGGTTGTAGATAACATGAAACTTAACTTAATTAAAATGCACCAACCGCGTGTGTAACCGTGATGGTCTCTTCTCGGCGGAGTCCGGGAAGTGAACACGGTGTTGGAGTAATGTTTGACGTAGGTTGTTCTAGGATCACTTCTTGATCATAGTTGTTCGACCGTGCTTTTGCCTTCTCTTCTCGCTCTCATTTGCGTATGTTAGCCACCATATATGCTAGTCGCTTGCTGCAGCTCCACATCATACCTTTGCCTTACCTATAAGCTTAAATAGTCTTGATCGCGAGGGTGTGAGATTGCTGAGTCCCCGTGACTCACAGATTACTTCCAAAACCAGATGCAGGGCCCGATGATACCGCTCCAGATGATATGACCGAGCTCAAGTGGGAGTTCGATGAAGACTCTCGTCATTACTACGTGTCTTTCCCAGATGATCAGTAGTGGTGCCCAGTTGGGGCGATCGGGGACTTTGTCGCATTTGGGGGGTTGATCTTTATTTTGGTTCCGTAGTCGGACCTTGAGTGTATTGAATGAATGTAATGACTTATTTATGTATTTGTGTGACATGGCGAGTGTAAGCCAACTATGTACCTTTCCCCTTTATTTATGTACATGGGTTGTTTGCAAAGATTACCTCACTTGCGACATTGCTTTCAATGCGGTTATGCCTCTAAGTCGTGCTTCGACACGTGGGAGATATAGCCGCGTTGAGGGCATTACAAGTTGGTAATCAGAGCCTTCCCCGACCTTAGGAGCCCCTGCTTGATCGAATCGTTGGCGTTGTTGAGTCTAGAAAAATGTTTTGAGTCATTTAGGATTATATATATCGGAGAGTAGGACTTCTTTTTACTCCTCAGTCCCTTCGTCGCTCTGGTGAGGCATCCTGACGTAGAGTTTTGACTCTTCTCTTCTCAAATTTCACTAATTTTTTTAGGATCACGCGGGTATCTTGGAATCATTCTGATGGTTTTGTGACGAGAACATTGTTCTTGGTGCCTCCTGACATTTAGGGGTTATTGCAGTGTCCCGGGGAGTTGAGCTCCGAGGTGTTGTCGTCACAATTTTATCGTTGCAATTCTGGAATACCTGAGTTTCGCCTACATCGAAAATCTCTTTTATGCAGTTGTTGGTGAGATAACCTCGACGCCACCCAGTACTGGGGCGGGAGTTCGGGAGTATTGCCATAACTCGTATAACGGATGCTTTTCGAAGGTTGAGGTAAATGATTTCCGAAGTTTTCTTGGTTATGTGTTGAAGGATGGATATAGCTGGATGTAGGATTTGCTAGCTTTGGGTGAGATATTATGCTTCCCCTGTATCCCCAACACCCGATTGCATAACCGGAAATGTTCGGGAGTTCCATAGGTGGGAATTCTTGTAGCTCTAGTTCTTCTTCCGTGGATATTTGGTTTGGGATTGGGTAATCCTCACCAAGTATTTGTTCTTGTCCGTGCCTTGTTGTTTTATTCTTCTACCTCTATCTAAGTGGCTTCTCAATTTATGTAAATGTGACCATTTCAATTGGAATTCATTCGTTCATTTTGTTCGGATGTGAAGACTTTATGTTGCAATTTCAATCCATTTGATTCAGCTTGAATATTTGTCTGTCAAGATGCTAACGGATGTCACCCTCTTCAGGATGGCTCCTGCTAAGGGTCAGAATCAGAATCAGGATCCGCCACCACCACCTCCACCTCCGAAGGCATGGCAAGCTATGATGGCCGCTACCAATGCAAACACGCAGCTGATCATGCAAATTCTGCAAGAGCGCAACCAAGGGAATCATGGCCATGGCAACAATCAGAATCAGTTTGCTACTCAACCAGTTCCTCGCTAACCAGCCAAAGACCTTCAGCAACTGTGTCGAGGCCTCAGACGCTGATGATTGGCTCATGGATATATGCAAGCATTTCGAGTGCAGTAACGTCAGGCCTGAGGACTTTGTCAAGTTTGCCTCCTTTCAACTCAAAGACCAAGATGCAGAATGGTTTCAGCAATACAAAGATTCCAGAGGAGGCCATGTGATTACCCGGGATGAATTCCGTCAAGACTTCAAAGCTCATCACATTCCTCAGAGTGTTGTTGAAAGCAAGCGTGAGGAATTCCACAACTTGAAGCAAGGCAGCTTGTCTGTTTACTAGTATAACATTCTATTCCAGAGGCTCACTCGTTTCACCAAGCAAGACATCCCTGACGAGAAGAGCATGATTTACCAGTTCAGGGGTGGCCTCAAAGAAGATCTTCAACTTGCTCTCGTGCTTTTCGAGCCTCGGAAGTACGATGAGTTTTACAACATGGCACTGAAACAAGAGGATGCTCAACTCAAGTGCGATGCTTCCAAGAAGTGAGTCAGAGATGCAACCCCTTCTTCCTCTACTCAAGTGGCTAAGCAGCAAAAGTATTAGCTGCCTCCTCCTCCGTCCCGTCAGCCTTATCAGCAGAAGAGCAAAGGTGGCAATGGATTTTTCCCCCCCCCCCACCCCGGCTTTCAGAACAAGACTTCGTCTCAAGCTCCAAGATCAAGTGCTCCGTATCACCGTCCGCTCTCAGAGGTCACGTGCAACAAATGTCAGCAGAAGGGTCACTATGCCAACAAATGCTTCAATCATAGGCGTCTTCCTCCTCCTCCTGTGAGGTCTGCCAGCACCGCAGTGGTCAAGCATAACCCCAAGTTTGCCAAGGTCAACTTGTTGAATGCAGCTCAGGTAGAGGACTCGTTAGATGTCATCATGGGTAACTTTCCTATTAACGATATTCCTGCAAAAGTGCTTTTTGACACTGGTGCATCGCATTGTTTCATCTCAAGACCTTTTGCATCTAAGCATGAATTGGCTCTCCAAGTTTTGCCTAGACCGATAACAGTTGTCTCTCCGGGTAAACGCATGAACACTAACTCCATGGTTCCGGATGTTACTATCACGTTGGGCGACTACAAGTTTCTGTCTTCTCCTATGGTTCTTGGTGACTCAGATATTGATCTTATTCTCGGAATGGACTGGCTTTCTAAGCACAAGGCTCAGCTTGATTGTGCTGCCAGGCATATTCAATTGACTCATTTGTCTGAGGATGTTATTGTCTTTGCCGCAAGGGATGATACCATTCGACTGTTTTCTCTCAATGAGAAGGGTGAGCTGGATGCCATTTCTCAGATTCCAGTTGTTTGCGAATATCAAGACGTCTTTCCAGAAGAGCTTCCAGGAATGCCTCCACACTGGCCAGTTGAATTCGTCATCGATCTTGAGCCTGGCACAGAACCTGTTTGCAAATGTCCTTACAAGCTTGGACCTGAAGAGTTGAAGGAGCTGAAGAAGCAACTCGATATTCAAGAGCGAATGGGTCTCATCCGACCAAGTTCTTCTCCATGGGGTTGTGGTGTTCTTTTTGTGAAGAAGAAGGATGGAACGGACCAACTTTGTGTCGACTACCGTCCATTCAACAAGAAGACCATAAAGAACAAGTACCCACTTCCCAACACCAATGAGCTGTTTGAACAACTCAAAGGTGCTCAAGTATTCTCCAAGCTTGATCTCCGTATGGGCTATCATCAGATTCGCATTCGTGAGCAAGATATCCCTAAGACAGCATTCAGAACAAGCTATGGTTCATATGAATACACCGTCATGTCTTTCGGCCTCCTCAAAGCTCCTCCGACATTCTCTCGCATGATGAATTTCATCTTCAATGCCTACAGAAATGACTTCGTCTTGGTCTACCTCGATGAAATTTTGGTCTTTTCCAAGAACAAGGAGGATCATGCCAAGCACTTGCGTTTGGTGCTGGATAAGCTCAGAGAACATCAGTTCTATGCCAAGTTTTCAAAGTGCGAGTTTTGGCTCGATGAGGTTCTCTACCTTGGGCATATCATTTCTGCCAAGGGCATTGCTGTGAATCCTGAGAAGGTGTCTACAATTGTGAATTGGGAACCACCTCAGAACGTGAAGCAACTCTGCAGCTTCCTTGGGCTCGCAAGCTATTGTCGAAGGTTCGTCGAGAACTTCTCTAAGATCACAAAGCCTCTTTCCAACCTCTTGCAGAAGCACGTGAAGTATGTCTGGTCTCCTGAATGTGACATCGCTTTCAACACCCTGAAAGAGAAGTTAGTCACTGCTCCAGTTCTAACTTCTCTTGATGAATCCAAACCATTCGAGGTCTTCTGTGATGCCTCTCTTCAAGGTCTTGGTGCAGTGTTGATGCAAGAAAAAAAAGTTGTGGCCTATACCTCTCGCCAGTTGAAGCCCAATGAAAAGAACTACCCCACTCATGACCTCGAGTTGGCGGAAGTTGTGCATGCTCTTTTAACTTGGAGACATCTCTTATTGGGAAGAAAAGTGGACATCTTCACTGATCATAAGAGTCTCAAGTACATCTTCACTCAGCCAAATCTCAACCTCAGGCAGACTCGTTGGATCGAAATGATTCAAGAGTATAATCCGAGTATCGAATATACTCCAGGCAAGGCCAATGTAATTGCCGACGCATTGAGCAGAAAGGCTTACTGCAACAGTTTGATTATCAAGCCTTACCAACCCGAGCTTTGTGAAGCTTTCCGCAAGCTCAACCTTCAAGTTGTTCCTCAAGGATTTCCGGCCAACCTCCAAGTCTCTCCTACTTTGGAAGATCAGATTCGCGAGGCTCAACTTCTTGATGCTATGGTGAAGAAGGTGAAGATTGGGATTGCCAAGAGTCAACCCAAGTACAAGTGCTATCATCTTGATGACAAGGATACTCTATTCTTCGAGGATCGCATTGTTGTGCCTAAAGGTGACCTTCGCAAAGTCATTATGAACGAAGCTCACAATTCACTCCCTCTATCCACCCTGGAAGTACAAAGATGTACCATGACCTCAAGCAGTCGTATTGGTGGACTCGAATGAAGCGCGAGATTGCTTAGTTCGTGAATGAATGTGATGTCTGCAAAAGGGTTAAAGCACAACACCAACGACCAGCTGGTCTCCTCCAACCTCTTGCCATTCCAGAATGGAAGTTTGACCATATTGAGATGGACTTCGTGACTGGATTTCCAAAGTCAAAGCGTGGCAATGATGCTATCTTCGTTGTCATCGACAAACTCACTAAAGTGGCTCATTTCCTTCCTATCAAAGAATCTATCACAACAGCTTAATTGGCAGAGCTATATACCTCCCGGATTGTCTCGCTGCACGGCATTCCACAGTTGATTTGTTCAGATCATGGAAACATCTTCACCTCCAAGTTCTGGGATTCTTTTCAGAAGGCCATGGGCACCAACATCCGTTTCAGCACAGCTTTTCATCCTCAAACCAGTGGCCAAGTCGAGCGAGTCAATCAGATTCTTGAAGATATGCTCAGGGCTTGCGTCATCTCTTTCGGTATGAAGTGGGAAGATTGTCTTCCATATGCCGAGTTCTCCTACAACAACAACTTTCAAGCGAGTTCAGGCAAGGCCCCATTCGAAATTCTCTATGGCAGGAAGTGCCGTACTCCTCTTAACTGGTCAGAGACTGGTGAACGTCAACTTCTTGGAAATGACTTGATCACAGAGGCAAAAGAGATGTGCAAAGTCATTCGTGATAACCTCAAAGCCGCGCAATCGCGCCAGAAGAGCTACTATGATAGCAAACATCGTGACTTGGCTTTCGAGATCGGAGACCATGTTTACCTCCCCGTCTCTCCAATGAAAGGTACTCATTGCTTCGGTATCAAAGGGAGGCTTGCCCCTAGATACGTGGCTCCTTTCAAGATCTTAAACAAAAGAGGCGATCTCGCCTATCAACTTGAGCTTCCCTCCAACTTTGCAAACGTGCACGACGTGTTTCATGTCTCTTAACTCCGCAAGTGCTTCAAGACTCCTGACCGCACCGTCAACTTCAAAGACATTGATCTCCAAGAAGACCTGTCTTATCGTGAGCACCCAGTTGCTATTCTTGAAGAAACTGAGCGCAAGACTCGCAAGAAGTCTATCAAATTCCTCAAAGTCAAGTGGTCACATCATTCCGACCGTGAAGCCACCTGGGAACGCGAGGATCACCTCCGTTCCGAGTACCCAGAGTTTTTCCAGTCCTAGATCTCGGGGCGAGATCCTTTCATAGTGGTGGAGTGTTGTAACACCCCGGATGTAATTTACCTTATTTGTATTCCAACTCTTGCCGTTTCCGGCACTAAGTTATTCTATTTCCTCGTTGTTGGGTTTTTGTCTCCGTGTGTTTTGTCTTTGTCATGCATCTCATATCATGTCATCATGTGCATTGCATTTGCATACGTGTTCGTCTCATGCATTCGAGTTTTTTCCCCGTTGCCCGTTTTGCATTCCGGCGCTCCTATGTCCTCCGGTGTCCCTTTCTACCTCTTTTCGTGTGTGTGTGTGTGTTAAAAGTTTTCGGATTGAACTGATACTTTCCAAGCGGCCTTGGTTTACTACCGATAGACCGCCTGTCAAGTTTCGTGCCATTTGGACTTCGTTAGATACTCCAACGGTTAACCGAGGGACCGAAAAGGCCTCGTGTGTGTTGCAGATCAACACCCCTCCAAAGTGGCCCAAAACCCACCAAAGACCCCTCCATCACCTAGAGCGTTCGATCACGATCGCGTGGCCGCAAACCGCACCTCATTTGGAGCTTCCTAGCTCCCTCTACCTATAAAACTAGACCTTCCTCGAAATTTTCGGGTCATTCTACCCTAACCCTAGCAAACCCGCTCCTCTGCCGCGCCGGACATGTCCATTCCGGCCGGACGTCCCACCGCCGTCGCCCTCGTCCAATAAGGACGCGCCACGTCGCCTGGGGGAGAGCCCCACTTCGCCGCCGCCGAGCGGGCCCGCCAGGCCCAGCTCGGGCCCTCCCGCCGCCGACCGGGCCCGAGGCCATCGCCTCTCCTCGCGCCGCCTGCGCCGCCCTCCTTCCCCGACGCCATCACCTGCTCCGCCCCACCACCTCGCCGGTGTTTCGCCGGCCACCGCGCCCCTCCTCGCCACCTCGCCGCACCGGCCTTGCCCAAGCCGCCCGAGGCCTCCGCCGGCCACCGCCGCCATCAGCGCCGTCACCGCACTCCGGCCAGCCCCCGGCGACCTCTCCAAGCTCCTACGGCGACCTCGGCAAGTCCGGCCACCGCGGCGCCATTTCCGTTGATCCTCGACGTGTGTGCAAGCTCTGGATCCAGATCTGAAGTTTTTTGCCTCGGTTGACTTTTTCGTCCCTAAACCCTAATTATTTGGCTTACTTTGACATGCCATAACTCTGCATCCGTAGCTCCGATTCGTGCGTGTAGCATATCAAAATGTTCGCCTCGGCGAGTACATCATTTCATCTCACTGCATCATTCTCATTTGTGCTCATCTTGATGCCCGAAATGCTGTTGGAAGAGGGCTATGTGATGATAATTTCAGATCTGTTTCAGGAAATGCCCTTTTGTCATTTTTGCCAAGCTTGTTGTTGTTGATCCGTGCATGCTATGATGTTGTTCTTGCCATGTCTAGCTTCTATGCCATGTCTATTTGCTGGGTGTATGCTTAGATCGTCATGCAATTCCTCGTAGTGAGTGCATCGAGCTCGTAAACATGCCTACTCGTTATCTGTTTTGCCATGCTCCAGTTTTTCACTAAGTCTGAATCTGTTTATGTTTTTGCTATGTTCACATGCTTCAATTGTATTTTCTGATCCCTTTTGGCTCATGGTCACTAAGGGACTTTTGTTATATGCTTAGAGTAGCTTCATGCCATGACTTTCTTTGCCATGATATGTTCCTGTAGCATGTAGTTTTCATGCTCTAAACATCGCTTCCTGATGATAAATTCATGACATGCTGTTAATTTCACTAAGTCTGAAACCTGTTATCTTTTGCACTTTTGCCATGCTTGTTTGAACTTGCTAGTGAGTGAATTAGCCGTAGCTCAGTGTTCATATTTTGTCAAGAATCATGAGTGGATCCCTGCCATGTATTTTGTTGTCATGTTGGAGTGCTGTAGCATGTTGTTCTTGATGCATTTAGTAGGCTACTTGCTATTAATCGCAGACCGGTGCCATATTTGTTTTGCTTGCCATTTCCAAACCGTGCATCCGATTCCAGCGATCTTTATATCGATTTCGACCGAAATCACCCCACCTTTCCAGTGGCACTCTTGGATTTCTAAGTTGAGGTCAGGTTCAATCATTCCTTTCCAAATCATGCATATGCATCACATATTGCATCCCGCATATCATACCATGTTTGCATCATGTTGCTTGAGCATTGCACGTGGTTGATTGTATTCCTTTTGCTTGTTGTTCTTGTTTGGGTAGAGCCGGGAGACGAATACGTGAACGAGGACCCCGTTGAGTATGCTTACGAGGATCAAGACAACTCCGAGAACTTTGCAGGCAAGATGACCATACCCTCGAAATCACTTCTATCTTTGCTTGCTAGATGCTCGCTCTTTTGCTATGCCTATGCTATGATACCTACCACTTGCTTATCATGCCTCCCATATTGCCACGTCAAACCTCTAACCCACCTTGTCCTAGCAAACTGTTGTTTGGCTATGTTAGCGCTTTGCTCAGCCCCTCTTATAGCGTTGCTAGTTGCAGGTGAAGTTTGGAGATCGTTCCTTGTTGGAACATTGTTTATTGTTGGGATATCACAATATTATCTTGTTTATCTTAATGCACCTATATACTTGGTAAAGGGTGGAAGGCTCGGCCTTATGCCTGGTGTTTTGTTCCACTCTTGCCGCCCTAGTTTCCGTCATATCGGTGTTATGTTCCCGGATTTTTTGTTCCTTACACGGTTGGGTTATAATGGGAACCCCTTGACAGTTCGCCTTGAATAAAACTCCTCCAGCAATGCCCAACATTGGTTTTACCATTTGCCACCTAGCCTCTTTTTCCCTTGGGTTCCGCGGACTCAAGGGTCATCTTTATTTAAACCCCCGGGCCAGTGCTCCTCTGAGTGTTGGTCCAACCTGTCAGCTGCCGGTGGCCACCAGGGGCAACTCTGGGCTGGCCTACCGGAACCTTGGACAATCCGGTGTGCCTTGAGAACGAGATATGTGCAGCTCCTATCGGGATTTGTCAGCACATTCGGGTGGTGTTGCTGGACTTGTTTTACCATTGTCGAGGATGTCTTGTAACCGGGATGCCGAGTCTGATCGGATTGTCTTGGGAGAAGGAATATCCTTTGTTGACCGTGAGAGCTTGTGATGGGCTAAGTTGGGACTCCCCCGCAGGGATTTGAACTTTCAAAAGCCGTGCCCGTGGTTATGGGCAGATGGGAATTTGTTAATGTCTGGTTGTAGATAACATGAAACTTAACTTAATTAAAATGCACCAACCGCGTGTGTAACCGTGATGGTCTCTTCTCGGCGGAGTCCGGGAAGTGAACACGGTGTTGGAGTAATGTTTGACGTAGGTTGTTCTAGGATCACTTCTTGATCATAGTTGTTCGACCGTGCTTTTGCCTTCTCTTCTCGCTCTCATTTGCGTATGTTAGCCACCATATATGCTAGTCGCTTGCTGCAGCTCCACATCATACCTTTGCCTTACCTATAAGCTTAAATAGTCTTGATCGCGAGGGTGTGAGATTGCTGAGTCCCCGTGACTCACAGATTACTTCCAAAACCAGATGCAGGGTCCGATGATACCGCTCCAGATGATATGACCGAGCTCAAGTGGGAGTTCGATGAAGACTCTCGTCGTTACTACGTGTCTTTCCCAGATGATCAGTAGTGGTGCCCAGTTGGGCGATCGGGGACTTTGTCGCATTTGGGGGTTGATCTTTATTTTGGTTCCATAGTCGGACCTTGAGTGTATTGGATGAATGTAATGACTTATTTATGTATTTGTGTAACGTGGCGAGTGTAAGCCAACTATGTACCTTTCCCCTTTATTTATGTACATGGGTTGTTTGCGAAGATTACCTCACTTGCGACATTGCTTTCAATGCGGTTATGCCTCTAAGTCGTGCTTCGACATGTGGGAGATATAGCCACATCGAGGGTGTTACACAACTTACCGTAGACCGTCTCATTTGTCCGACGATTCTTCGACTCAATAGCTTCCAGTTGAGCCTTCAAGCTCTTGATTTCTTGGGCTTGTCGAGTATTTTTGGCCCTTAGCGCAGTAATGCCATCTACCCTTTGGGTCATGATACGTCTCCAATGTATCTATAATTTATGAAGTATTCATGCTGTTTTATTATCATTATTGGATGTTTTACAATCATTTTATAGCAACTTTATATCATTTTTTGGGACTAACCTATTGACCCAGTGCCCAGTGCTAGTTGCTGTTTTTGCTTGTTTTTTACATCGCAGGAAATCAATATCAAATGGAGTCCAAACACCACGAAAGTTTTTGTGGATTTTTTATGGACCAGAAGACCACCAATGGGCCAGAGCAGCACCTGGGGGGTGCCCCGAGGGGGGCACAACCCACCAGGGCACGCCTGGGTTGTGCCCACCTCGGTGGCCTCCTGCACCCCCTCTTTGCTTATTTTTTGACCTTCACAGATGATTTGAGCAGATATGGGTATATCTACTTAATGAAACACAAGTCTGAAACATTTAAAAAGTTCAAAGAATTTCAGAGTGAAGTTGAGAATCACCGTAACAAGAAAATAAAGTATCTACGATATGATCGTAGAGGCGAATATTTGAGTTACAAGTTTGGCCTTCATTTGAAACAATGTGAAATAGTTTCGCAACTCACACCACCTAGAACACCACAACGTAATGGTGTGTCCGAATGTCGTAACCGTACTTTATTAGATATGGTGCGATCTATGACGTCTCTTACTGAATTACCACTATCGTTTTGGGGTTATGCATTAGAGACAGCTGCATTCACGTTAAATAGGGCACCGTCTAAAAATCCGTTGAGATGACACCGTATGAACTGTGGTTAGCAAGAAACCTAAGCTGTCATTTCTTAAAGTTTGGGGTTGCGATGCTTATGTGAAAAAGTTTCAACCTGATAAGCTCAAACCCAAGTCGGAGAAGTGCGTCTTCATAGGATATGCAGAAGAAACTGTTGGGTACACCTTCTATCATAGACCTGAAGGCAAGATCTTTGTTGCTAAGAGTGGATCCTTTCTAGAGAAGGAGTTTCTCTAGAAAGAAGTGAGTGGGAGGAAAGTAGAACTTGATGAGGTAATTGTACCTTCTCTCAAATTGGAAAGTAGCTCATCACTGAAATCAGTTCCAGTGATGCCTACACCAATTAGTGAGAAAGTTAATGATGATGATCATGAAACTTCAGATCAAGTTACAACCGAACCTCGTAGGTCAAGCAGAGTATGGTCCGCACCAGAGTGGTATGGTAATCCTTTCTATAAGTCATGTTACTAGACCATGACGAACCTACGAACTATGAGGAAGCGACGATGAGCCCAGATTCCGTGAAATGGCTTGAGGCCATGTAATCTGAGATGGGATCCATGTATGAGAACAAAGTATGGACTTTGATTGACTTGCTCGATGATCGGTGAGCCAATGAGAATAAATGATTCTTCAAGAGGAAGATGGACGTTGATAGTAGTGTTACTATCTACAAAGCTTGAATTGTCGCAAAAAGTTTTTGATAAGTTCAAGGTGTTGACTACGATAAGATTTTATCACTCGTAGCGATGCTTAAGTCTGTCCGAATCATGTTAGCAATTGCCACATTTTATGAAATCTGGCAAAAGGATGTCAAAACTACATTCCTTAATGGATTTCTTAAAGAATAGTTGTATATGATGCAACAAGAAGATTTTTTCAATCCTAAAGGTGCTAACAAAGTGTGCAAACTCCAGCGATCCATCTATGGATTGGTGCAAGCATCTCGAAGTTGGAATATACGCTTTGATAAGGTGATTAAAGCATATAGTTTTATACAGACTTGCGGTGAAGCCTGTATTTAGAAGAAAGTGAGTGGGAGCACTATAGCCTTTCTGATAAGTATATGTGAATGACATATTGTGGATCGAAAATGATGTAGAATTTTCTGGAAAGCATAAAGGAGTGTTTGAAAGGAGTTTTTCAAAGAAAGACCTCGGTGAAGCTGCTTACATATTGAGCATCAAGATCTATAGATATAGATCAAGACACTTGATAAGTTTTTTCAATGAGTACATACCTTGACAAGTTTTTTGAAGTAGTTCAAAATGAAACAGTCAAAGAAGGAATTCTTGCTTGTGTTGCAAGGTGTGAAGTTGAGTAAAGACTCAAAAACCCGACCACGGCAGCAAATAGAAAGAGAATGAAAAGTCATTCCCTATGCCTCAGTCATTGGTTCTATAAAGTATGGTATGCTGTGTACCAGACCTATTGTGTACCTCACCATGAGTTTGGCAAGAGGGTACAATAGTGATCTAGGAGTGGATCACTGGACAACGGTTAAAATTATCCATAGTGGAATAAGGACATGTTTCTCGGTTATGGAGGTGACAAAAAGTTTGCCATAAAGGGTTACGTCGATGCAAGCTTTGACACCGATCTGGATGACTCTAAGTCTCAATCTGGATACATATTGAAAGTGGGAGCAATTATCTAGAGTAGCTCCATGCAGAGCATTGTAGACATAGGAAATTTGCAAAATATATACGGCTCTGAATGTCGCAGACCCGTTGACTAAACTTCTCTCACTAGCAAAACATGATCACACCTTAGTACTCTTTGGGTGTTAATCACATAGCGATGTGAACGAGATTATTGACTCTAGTAAACCCTTTGGGTATTAGTCACATGGAGATGTGAACTGATCACATAAAGATGTGAACTATTGGTGTTAAATCACATGACAGTGTGAACTAGATTATTGACTCTAGTGCAAGTGGGAGACTGAAGGAAATATGCCCTAGCGGCAATAATAAAGTTGTTGTTTATATTTCCTTATACCATGAGAAATGTTTATTATTCGTGCTATAATTATATTAGCCAAAAACTTAGTACATGTGTAAATACATAGACAAACGGAGAGTCCCTAGTATGCGTCAACTAGACTAGCTCGATAATCAAAGATGGTTAAGTTTCCTGACCATAGACATGTGTTGTCATTTGATGAATGGGATCACATCATTTGAGAATGATGTGATGGACAAGACCCATCCATTATCTTAGCATAATGATCTTAAGTTTTATTGCTATTGCTTTCTTCATGACTTATACATGTTCCTCTGACTATGAGATTATGCAACTCCCGAATACCGGAGGAACATATTGTGTGCTATCAAACGTCACAACATAACCGGGTGATTATAAAGATGCTCTACGGGTGTCTCCGAAGGTGTTTGTTGGGTTGGCATAGATCAAGATTAGGATTTGTCACTCCGTGTATCGGAGAGGTATCTCTGGGCCCTCTCGGTAATGCACATCACTATAAGCCTTGCAAGCAATGCGACTAATGAGTTAGTTGCAGGATGATGCATTACGAACGAGTAAAGAGACTCGCCAGTAATGAGATTGAACTTGGTATGAGGATACCGACGATCGAATCTCGGGCAAGTAACATACCGATGACAAAGGGAACAACGTATGTTGTTATGCGGTTCGACCGATAAAGATCTTCGTAGAATATGTAGGAGCCAATATGGGCATCCAGGTTCCGCTATTGGTTATTGACCAGAGAGATGTCTCGGTCATGTCTACATAGTTCTCGAACCCGTAGGGTCAGCATGCTTAACGTTCGTTGACGATATAGTATTATATGAGTTATGTATGCTGGTGACCGAATGTTGTTCAGAGTCCCGGATGAGATCACAGACATGACGAGGAACTCCACAATGGTCTGGATATAAAGATTGATATATGGAATAATAGTGTTTGTTCTCCGGAAGGGTTCCGGAATTCACCAGAAGGGGTTCTGGATGTTTCCCGCAATGTTTGGGTACGAGAACACTTTATTTGGGCCAAAGGGGAAAGTCCACAAGGTTTTTTGAAAGTGCAAAAGGAAGTTTTGCGGAGTCTAGGGCTAGATGCTGGGGTCCCTGGCGTATGGGTCGAGATGCCGAGAACCCTGGTGTATGGTCCTGGAGTTCGAGAAGGACTCTTGCCTTTCGGGTGAAACCGACTTTGTGTAGGCTTTTACTCCAAGTTTCAACCCCAAGGCTCAAGATATAAATAGAGGGGCAGGGCTAGCACCCAAGACACATAAAGAAACACCAAGCCGTGTGCCGGCAACCTCGTCCCCTCTAGTTTATCCTCCTTCATAAGTTTCGTAGTGCTTAGGCGAAGCCCTGCGGAGATTGTTCTTCACCAACATCGTCACCACGCCGTCGTGCTGCCGGAACTCATCTACTACTTCGCCCGTCTTGCTGGATCAAGAAGGCGAGGACGTCATCGAGCTGAACGTGTGCTGAACGCGGAGGTGCCGTACGCTCGGTACTTGATCGGAACATATCGTGAAGGTGTACGACTACATCAACCGCGTTGATAAATGCTTCCGCTTTCGGTCTACGAGGGTACATAGACACACTCCCCCTCTCATTTCTATGCATCTCCTAGATAGATCTTACGTGATCGTAGGATTTTTTTGAAATACTGTGTTCCCCAACACCGGGAATTGCATAATCTCATAGTCGAAGGAATATGTATTTGACATGAAGAAAGCAATAGCAGTAAAACTGAACGATCATTATGCTAAGCTAACAGATGGGTCTTGTCCATCACATCATTCTCCTAATGATATGATCCCGTTATCAAATGACAGCACATGTCTATGGTTAGGAAACCTTAACCATCTTTGATCAATGAGCTAGTCTAGTAGAGGCTCACTAGGGACATGGTATTTTTTATGTATTCACACATGCATTTAGGTTTCCAATCAAAACAATTCTAGCATGAATAATAAACCTTTATAATGAATAAGGAAATATAAAATAACAACTTTATTATTGCCTCTAGAGCATATTTCCTTCACGAATCACCTCTCTCTGGGCCATGAGGACACCTTGAGGAACTTGTGTAGCTCGCCATGAGAAACTTTCAAAAGGTTGTACTTGGAGAGGAAGCGCTGGTTGGGATTGTTTGGAAATATGGAGGCTAGGATGTGTGGCTAATCCACACGCCTGGCCCATAAATAAGAAGGAGAGGAGGCTGACGCTTCGATGTTTTGCCATAAAGGGGCTTGCTTCCCTGTAAAAACTCAATTACTGCTACCTCTTGAGCATGCGTTGGTTTTCCCTTGAAGAGGAAAGGGTGATGCAGCAAAGTAGCGTAAGTATTTCCCTCAGTTTTTGAGAACCAAGGTATCAATCTAGTAGGAGATTACACGCAAGTCCCTCGTACCTGCACAAACAAACAAGAACTTCGCAACCAACGCGATAAAGGGGTTGTCAATCCCTTCATGGTCACTTACGAAAGTGAGATCTGATAGAGATAATAAGATAAATATTTTTGGTATTTTTTTGTAAAGATTGGAAAATAAAGATTGCAAAATAAACGGCGATAGAAATAGCAAGTTGATAAGAATATAATATGAGGGAAGATAGACCCGGGGGCCATAGGTTTCACTAGTGGCTTCTCTCAAGATAGCAAATTCTACGGTGGGTGAACAAATTACTATCAAACAATTGATAGAAAAGCGCATAGTTATGAGAATATCTAGGCATGATCATGTGTATAGGCATCACGTCCACGACAAGTAGACCGAAACGATTCTGCATCTACTACTATTACTCCACACATCGACCGCTATCTAGCATTCATCTAGAGTATTAAGTTCATAAGAACAGAGTAACGCATTAGGCAAGATGACATGATGTAGAGGGATAAACTCAAGCAATATGATATAAACCCCATCTTTTTATCCTCGATGGCAACAATATAATACGTGCCTTGCTGCCCCTGCTGTCACTGGGTGTGACAGCCGGATAATTAAGCTACATTGAACCTTTGCTAATGATGCCAGGTCACCCCGGTTACTTTTGATAATCTCGCGTCAGTTCAAAGCCGGTTCAAATTCAAATTTAAATCAAAGTCAAAATTTAAACTTTTTGAAAGTCAAAACCAAAAAGTACAAACTTTGGCAAATAAATCATAAGCAATAATGGTGGAGAAGCTAACATTTTTAAAAGTATTTGAATGCCCTAAAATAAATAAAACATCGACTGAAATAATAACTTAAATGCCTTTTTAATTAATAAAGAATGCAAGGTACTTTACTTTTGTCCCAAACTTTTTGTGACAACATTTAAATTTAAAACTCTAATTTAGGAGTGGGGTTTACTTTTTGTAAAATTATAAACTATTAAATAAGTAAAATAAAATCAGAAAGATAAAGTTAATAAAAAAAGAGAAGAAAAGAACCCCCCCTACCTGGGCCTCGGCCTAGCTGGCCACTGGGCTACGCATGCTGGCCCAACCGGCGCCCACTCCCCCCTCCATATCCCCACCCGAGGGAAAAACCTAACCCAACCACCCTCACCTCCCCACTCATCTCTCTGTTTTCCCCGATCCAGATGGGATCGGGCGCTCTCAGTCGCCCCTCGCCGCTGGATCGCCCCCAATCGCCGTCGCCGACCACCGCTGTCGCACGGGATCGCCATCGCCACCGTCCACTCCGTCGCTGACTCGGCCCCGAGCTCGTCGCCCCATCCCCGTCATCATTCATCGTCGTGCCTGTCTCTCCATCACCGGCTTCCTCGTGCCTCGCCGCTCCCGTACCCCCATAACGCCCGTGAGCCACCGCCTTTCCCTCCTCCCTTCCCCGCGGTCAACACCGCTCGCTCGCCCCGGACCGCTGCTGCATCGATGACGCTGCTCCGCTACGGCCACCACACTCCGCCCCAACCGCGACCACCTCCATCGCACCACACTTGTCCCGCTCTTCCTCCCGCTCACCGTGACCTGGCCTGTGCTTGTGCATGCACCGTGCGCGCGCGGTGCTCGTCGACCATGGCCACTCGCGTCCACTCCTCGCTCAGTGCACGCGCGCCCGCATGGCCGCCCTGCTCCCCGCCTTGGCCGCGCCCTCACCGGGCACTAAACCTGCCTTGGCCACCACTCCCCGGCACCGCTCCTGCCCGTCCGCCACTGCAGGCGCCTGCAGCCGCTACGGCTTGGCTGCTACTGCCTTGGCTACTCCCCTCTTGCTAACGGCCTCGCCGTGACCTTTCCCCACACCGGCGCCGTCGCGGTGCCCCAGCCGTCCCGCGGCGCCCTACCACGCCCCCGCTCCGGCCTCCTGCTAATGCCCGCCTCTGCCGCTCACCTGCGTTCGCCTCCTCTGCGCAGCTCCCCTTGCCCGCGTCGCCCACCGTCCGCCGCGTCGCTCAGGGTCGCGCCCAGCCGCTTCTGCCGTTGGCCGCCGCCGCTGCGTGACGCCCCGCCCGTGCCGCTGCTCCACGCCGGTGCGCCGCCCTGGACCCCCTGCTCCCTGCGGCCACCTTGCCTTGGCCACTGGCGGCCAACCGCGCCGATGGGCTCGCCCGAGCCAGTGCCCGGGCTTGCCCCAGTCAGGCGCCCAGCGCCCGTTACCGCTAGCGCCAGGGCCCGCTAAGACCTCCCTGTGTATGACGAATGGAGCCCATGCCCAGAACGAAAATAAAAAAGATTTAAAAAATAAATAATTAAAATATTAATTAATTAAATAATTAGATTAATCTAATCACTAATTAACCTAATTAACTGTTAGTTAATTAATCAATCAATGACAGTCGGGACCCACATGTTAGTTGACTAGGTCAGCACCCTGTTCACTGCTGACGTCATGCTGACGTCAGCAAGCACTATTCTAGATAATGTTGAATTAAAATAATTAAATAAATGCTAAAAATGATTTAAATCTTTTAAAATTAATATAAAGTAAACCGTAGCTCGGATGGAAAAACTTTGTACATGAAAGTTGCTCAGAACGACGAGACGAATCCGAATGCGCAGCCCGTTCGTCCGCCGCACATCCCTAGCATAGCGAACGCGCAACTTTCCCCCTCCGGTTCATCTGTCCGAAAACGTGAAACACCGGTGATACTTTCCTGGTTGCTTTCCCCGTTCGCCGGTATCACCTCCTACTACGTTAGGGCACACCTAGCACCGTTACTCGTCATGTCATGCATTAATATGCATCTGTTTGCATTGTATTCATTGTTTCTCCCCCCTCTTCTCTCCGGTAGACTACGAGACTGACGCCGCTGCTGGTGCCCTGATCGACTATGTTTTTGACGACTCCTTCTTGCCAGAGCAACCAGGCAAGCCCCCCTTGATCACCAGATATCGCCTATTCTTCTCTCTACTGCTTGTATTAGAGTAGTGTACCATGTTACTGTTTTCCGTTAATCCTATTCTGTTGCATAGCCTGTCATTGTTGCTACAGTTGTTGATACCTTACCTGCATTCCTAAATGCTTAGTATAGGATGCTAGTTTATCATCAGTGGCCCTACATTCTTGTATGACTGCCGTGCTAAACTATCGGGCCGTGATCACTAGGGAGGTGATCACGGGTATATACCTATATACATATACATGATACATGTGATGACTAATGACGGGTCAGCTCATAGAGTACCCGCGAGTTATTCACAGATTGGGGGATGAAAGGACCTTTGTCCCGACGGCCCTCTGGGTGGATCTTTGTGGCGGAGCGACAGAGCAGGTTGAGACCACCCAGGAGAGAGGTGGGCTTGGCCCTGGTCGACGTTCATTGTTACTTCAAGATAACACGCTTAACGAGATCTTGGTATTTGATCTGAGTCTGGCCACTGACCTATACGCACTAACCAACTACGCGGGAACAGTTATGGGCACTCGACGTCGTGGTATCAGCTGAAGCCTTCGCGACGTCAGCGACTGAGCGGGCGCGCCGGGTTGGACTGCGTAACACAACTTCTTTTGTAATGGAGGTTGCTAGGTCTGCTCACCGGCCGCGTACGGAACGTGCATATGTGCAATGGGCGATGGGCCCAGACCCCTGCGCGCTTAGGATTTAGACTAGCGTGCTGACCACTCTGTTGTGCCTAGGTGGGGCGGCGGCGTGTTGATCTTCCGAGGCCGGGCATGACCTAGGAAAGTGTGTCCGACCAAAGGGGATCGAGCGTGTTGGGAACTGTGGTGCACCCCTGCAGGGAAGTTTATCTATTCGAATAGCCGTGTCCCTCGGTAAAAGGACGACCCGGAGTTGTACCTTGACCTTATGACAACTAGAACCGGATACTTAATAAAACACACCCTTTCAAGTGCCAGATACAACCCGGTGATCGCTCTCTCACAGGGCGATGAGGAGAGGATCGCCGGGTAGGATTATGCTATGTGATGATACTTGGTGAACTTACCATCTATTCTCTTCTACTGTTTCAAGATGGAGGCTGCCAAAAGCGTAGTCTTCGATAGGACTAGCTACCCCCCTCTTATTCTGGCATTCTGCATTTCAGTCCACATATACTACCCCTTCCATTAATACCAATGCATATGTACCGTAGCTCCTTGCTTGCGAGTACTTTGGATGAGTACTCATGCTTGCTTTTCTCCCCCTTTTCCCCTTTCTATACCCGGTTGTTGTGACCAGACGTTGGAGTCCAGGAGCCAGACGCCACCGTCGACGACGACTCCTACTACACTGGAGGTGCCTACTGCTACGTGCAGGCCGCTGACGACGACCTGGAGTAGTTTAGGAGGATCCCAGGCAGGAGGCCTGCGCCTCTTTCGATATGTATCCCAGTTTATGCTAGCCATCTTATGGAAACTTGTTTAACTTATGTCTGTACTCAGATATTGTTGCTTCCGTTGACTTGTCTATGATCGAGCTCTTGTATTTGAGCCCTCGAGGCCCCTGGCTTGTAATATCATGCTTGTATGACTTATTTTATTTGTAGAGTTGTGTTGTGATATCATCCCGTGAGTCCCTAATCTTGATCGTACACGTTGGCGTGTATGATTGAATCGGGGGCGTTGTCGGTGTCAAAACCGGTGGATCTTGCGTAGGGGGTCCCGAACTGTGCGTCTAAGGCGGATGGTAACAGGAGGCAGGGGACACGATGTTTTACCCAGGTTCGGGCCCTCTTGATGGAGGTAAAACCCGACGTCCTGCTTGATTTATTCTTGATGATATGAGTATTACAAGAGTTGATCTACCACGAGATCGGAGAGGCTAAACCCTAGAAGCTAGCCTATGGTATAATTGTATGTTGTCCTATGGACTAAAACCCTCCGGTTTATATAGACACTAGAGGGGGCTAGGGTTACACAAGGTCGGTTACAAAGGAGGAGATATACATATCCGTATTGCCTAGCTTGCCTTCCACACCAAGTAGAGTCCCATCCGGACACAAGACGAAGTCTTCAATCTTGTATCTTCATAGTCTAACAGTCCATCCAAAGGATATAGTCCGGCTGTCCGGAGACCCCCTAATCCAGGACTCCCTCAGTAGCCCCTGAACCAGGCTTCAATGACGACGAGTCCGGCGCGTAGTATTGTCTTCGGCATTGCAAGGCGGGTTCCTCCTCCGAATATACCACAGAAGAATTTGAATACAAGGATAGTGTCCGACCCTATAAAGTAAGTTCCACGTACCACCGTAGAGAGAGTAATATTTCCACAAATCTAATCTGCTAACACGTGTTGGCAACATGACATTATGCCATGGCCCGGTGATTATTCGAACCGTTTCCTTTAACTAGCCCCGCACATAACGCGAGGCAGTTTCTTGACACGTCTTTTCAAAGCAGAGATTGTGTCCCCCTTATTACGGGATTTTCATCAATACGGGCGTGGGTAACCCTCTTGATATTAGGCAAGTCCCAAACGGCCACGAGGAGGACGCTTGATATTCACCCTCTTTATAAAGGGTCAAGGTTTTTTACTTTTTTCCTCCCGTGCTCAATCGAATCCTTCCCCCGCCTCGAGTTCTAACACCCAAAACCCAGGTTAGGTGCTTCGGACCTTCAATTATGTCCGGATCCAGCCTCCAGGGCTGGTGGATGCCCTCCTCCGTCACGGAAGAGGATATCAAGAAGTTGAGGGAGGCAAGATACTTGACCGCCGAAGTCTCGCATCGGCTGCCCGCCCGAGGGCAGGTCGTCCCTACTCCCGAACCCAACGAAGACGTCGTGTTCATCTCCCACTTCCTCCAAGGACTAGGCCTCACTCTGGATCCCTTCATAAGGGGTTTGATGTTCTATTATGGGCTTGATTTCCATGATCTAGCTCCAGATTCCTTTTGTTGGGTTTCGTAGCAATTTCAAAAAATTTCCTACGCACACGTAAGATCATGGTGATGCATAGCAACGAGAGGGGAGAGTGTGATCTACGTACCCTTGTAGATCGACAACGGAAGCGTTAGCACAACGTGGTTGATATAGTCGTACGTCTTCACGGCCCGACCGATCAAGCACCGAAACTACGGCACCTCCGAGTTCTAGCACACATTCAGCTCGATGACGATCCCCGGACTCCGATCCAGCAAATTGTCGGGGAAGAGTTCCGTCAGCACGACGGCGTCGTGACGATCTTGATGTACTACCGTTGCAGGGCTTCGCCTAAGCACCGCTACAATATTATCAAGGACTATGGTGGAAGGGGGCACCGCACATGGCTAAGAATATGATCACGTGGATCAACTTGTGTGTCTAGGGGTGCCCCCTGCCTCCGTATATAAAGGATCAAAGGGGGGGTGCGGCCGGCCAGGGAAGGCGCGCCAGGAGGAGTCCTACTCCCTCCGGGAGTAGGATTCCCCCCCCCCTTTCCTAGTTGGAATAGGATTCGGGAGGGGGGAAAGAGGAGAGAGAGAAGGAAGGGGGGCGCCGGCCCCCTCTCCTTGTACTATTCGGACTAGGGGGGGAGGGGTGCGCGGCCCAGCCCTGGCCACCTCTCCTCTCTTCCACTAAAGCCCACTAAGGCCCATATACCTCCCGGGGGGTTCTGGTAACCTCCCGGTACTCCGGTAAAATCCCGGTTTCACCCGAAACACTTCCGATATCCAAATATAGGCTTCCAATATATCAATCTTTATGTCTCGACCAATTCGAGACTCCTCGTCATGTCCGTGATCACATCCGGGACTCCGAACAAACTTCGGTACATCAAAACTCATAAACTCATAATATAACTGTCATCGAAACCTTAAGCGTGCGGACCCTACGGATTCGAGAACAATGTAGACATGACCGAGACACGTCTCCGGTCAATAACCAATAGCGGAACCTGGATGCTCATATTGGCTCCTACATATTCTACGAAGATCTTTTATCGGTTAGACCGCATAACAACATACGTTGTTCCTTTTGTCATCGGTATGTTACTTGCCCGAGATTCGATCGTCGGTATCTCAATACCTAGTTCAATCTCGTTACCGGCAAGTCTCTTTACTCGTTCCGTAATACATCATCTCACAACTAACTCATTAGTTGCAATGCTTGCAAGGCTTATGTGATGTGCATTACCGAGAGGGCCCAGAGATACCTCTCCAACAATCGGAGTGACAAATCCTAATCTCGAAATACGCCAACCCAACATGTCCCTTTGGAGACACCTGTAGAGCACCTTTATAATCACCCATTTACGTTGTGACGTTTGGTAGCACACAAAGTGTTCCTCTGGCAAACGGGAGTTGCATAATCTCATAGTCATAGGAACATGTATAAGTCATGAAGAAAGCAATAGCAACATACTAAATGATCGGGTGCTAAGCTAACGGAATGGGTCATGTCAATCAGATCATCCACCTAATGATGTGATCCCGTTAATCAAATAACAACTCTTTGTCTATGGTTAGGAAACATAACCATCTTTGATCAACGAGCTACTCTAGTAGAGGCATACTAGTGACACTCTGTTTGTCTATGTATTCACACATGTATTATGTTTCCGGTTAATACAATTCTAGCATGAATAATAAACATTTATCATGATATAAGGAAATAAGTAATAACTTTATTATTGCCTCTAGGGCATATTTCCTTCAGTCTCCCACTTGCACTAGAGTCAACAATCTAGATTACACAGTAATGATTCTAACACCCATGGAGCCTTGGTGTTGATCATGTTTTGCTCGTGGAAGAGGCTTAGTCAACGGGTCTGCTACATTCAGATCTGTATGTATCTTGCAAATCTCTATGTCTCCCACCTGGACTAGATCCCAGATGGAATTGAAGCGTCTCTTGATGTGCTTGGTTCTCTTGTGAAATCTGGATTCCTTTGCCAAGGCAATTGCACCAGTATTGTCACAAAAGATTTTCATTGGACCCGATGCACTAGGTATGACACCTAGATCGGATATGAACTCCTTCATCCAGACTCCTTCATTTGCTGCTTCCGAAGCAGCTATGTATTCCGCTTCACACGTAGATCCTGCCATGACGCTTTGTTTAGAACTGCACCAACTGACAGCTCCACCATTTAATCTAAACACGTATCCGGTTTGCGATTTAGCATTGTCTGGATCAGTGTCAAAGCTTGCATCGACGTAACCATTTATGATTAGCTCTTTGTCACCTCCATAAACGAGAAACATATCCTTAGTCCTTTTCAGGTATTTCAGGATGTTCTTGACCGCTGTCCAGTGATCCACTCCTGGATTACTTTGGTACCTCCCTGCTAGACTTATAGCAAGGCACACATCAGGTCTGGTACACAGCATTGCATATATGATAGAGCCTATGGCTGAAGCATAGGGAACATCTTTCATTTTCTCTCTATCTTCTGCAGTGGTCGGGCATTGAGTCTGACTCAACTTCACACCTTGTAACACAGGCAAGAACCCTTTCTTTGCTTGATCCATTTTGAACTTCTTCAAAACTTTGTCAAGGTATGTGCTTTGTGAAAGTCCAATTAAGCGTCTTGATCTATCTCTATAGATCTTTATGCCTAATATGTAAGCAGCTTCACCGAGGTCTTTCATTGAAAAACTCTTATTCAAGTATCCCTTTATGCTATCCAGAAATTCTATATCATTTCCAATTAGTAATATGTCATCCACATATAATATCAGAAATGCTACAGAGCTCCCACTCACTTTCTTGTAAATACAGGCTTCTCCAAAAGTCTGTATAAAACCAAATGCCTTGATCACACTATCAAAGCGTTTATTCCAACTCCGAGAGGCTTGCACCAGTCCATAAATGGATCGCTGGAGCTTGCACACTTTGTTAGCTCCCTTTGGATCGACAAAACCTTCTGGTTGCATCATATACAACTCTTCTTCCAGAAATCCATTCAGGAATGCAGTTTTGACATCCATCTGCCAAATTTAATAATCATAAAATGCGGCAATTGCTAACATGATTCGGACAGACTTAAGCATCGCTATGGGTGAGAAGGTCTCATCGTAGTCAACCCCTTGAACTTGCCGAAAACCTTTTGCGACAAGTCGAGCTTTGTAGACAGTAATATTACCGTCAGCGTCAGTCTTCTTCTTGAAGATCCATTTATTCTCAATTGCTTGCCGATCATTGGGCAAGTCAACCAAAGTCCATACTTGGTTCTCATACATGGATCCCATCTCAGATTTCATGGCTTCAAGCCATTTTGCAGAATCTGGGATCACCATCGCTTCTTCATAGTTCATAGGTTCATCATGATCTAGTAGCATGACTTCCAGAACAGGATTACCGTACCACCCTGGCGCGGATCTCACTCTGGTTGATCTACGAGGTTCAGTAGTATCTTGTTCTGAAGTTTCATGATCATTATCATTAGCTTCCTCACTAATTGGTGTAGGTGTCACAGAAACAGGTTTCTGTGATGTACTACTTTCCAATAAGGGATTAGGTACAGTTACCTCGTCAAATTCTACTTTCCTCCCACTCACTTCTTTCGAGAGAAACTCCTTCTCCAGAAAGTTTCCGAATTTAGCAACAAAAGTCTTGCCTTTGGATCTGTGATAGAAGGTGTATCCAGTAGTTTCCTTTGGATATCCTATGAAGACACATTTCTCCGATTTGGGTTCGAGCTTATCAGGTTGAAGCTTTTTCACATAAGCATCGCAGCCCCAAACTTTCAGAAACGACAACTTTGGTTTCTTTCCAAACCACAGTTCATAAGGCGTCGTCTCAACAGATTTTGATGGTGCCCTATTTAACGTGAATGCAGCCGTCTCTAGAGCGTATCCCCAAAACGATAGCGGTAAATCAGTAAGAGACATCATAGATCATACCATATCTAGTAAAGTACGATTACGACGTTCGGACACACCATTATGCTGTGGTGTTCCGGGTGGCGTGAGTTGTGAAACTATACCACATTGTTTCAAATGTACACCAAACTCGTAACTCAAATATTCTCCTCCATGATCAGATCGTAGGAATTTTATTTTCTTGTTACGATGATTTTCAACTTCACTCTGAAATTCTTTGAACTTTTCAAACGTTTCAGACTTGTGTTTCATTAAGTAGATATACCCATATCTGCTTAAGTCATCTGTGAAGGTGAGAAAATAACGATATCCGCCACGAGCCTCAACATTCATCGGACCACATACATCTGTATGTATGATTTCTAACAAATCTGTTGCTCTCTCCATAGTACCGGAGAACGGTGTTTTTGTCATCTTACCCATAAGGCACAGTTCGCAAGTACCAAGTAATTCATAATCAAGTGGTTCCAAAAGCCCATCAGTATGGAGTTTCTTCATGCGCTTTATACCGATATGACCTAAACGGCAGTGCCACAAATAAGTTGCACTATCATTATCAACTCTGCATCTTTTGGTTTCAACACTATGAATATGTGTGTCACTACTATCGAGATTTAATAAGAATAGACCACTCTTTAAGGGTGCATGACCATAAAAGATATTACTCATGCAAATAGAACAACCATTATTCTCTGATTTAAATGAATAACCGTCTCGCATCAAACAAGATCCAGATATAATGTTCATGCTTAACGCTGGCACCAAATAACAACTATTTAGGTATAATATTAATCCCGAAGGTAGATGTAGAGGTAGCGTGCCGACTGCGATCACATCGACTTTGGAACTGTTTCCCACGCGCATCGTCACCTCGTCCTTAGCCAATCTTCGCTTAATCCGTAGTCCCTGTTTCAAGTTGCAAATATTAGCAACAGAACCAGTATCAAATACCCAGGTGCTACTGCGAGCATTAATAAGGTACACATCAATAACATGTATATCACATATACCTTTGTTCACCTTGCCATCCTTCTTATCCGCCAAATACTTGAGGCAGTTCCGCTTCCAGTGACCAGTCTGCTTGCAGTAGAAGCACTCAGTTTCAGGATTAGGTCCAGTTTGGGTTTCTTCTCTTGAGCAGCAACTTGCTTGCTGTTCTTTTTGAAGTTCCCCTTCTTCTTCCCTTTGCCCTTTTTCTTGAAACTAGTGGTCTTGTTGACCATCAACACTTGATGCTCCTTCTTGATTTCTACCTCCGCAACTTTCAGCATTGCGAAGAGCTCGGGAATAGCCTTATTCATCCCTTGCATATTATAGTTCATCACAAAGCTCTTGTAGCTTGGTGGCAGTGATTGGAGAATTCTTTCAATGACGCAATCATCTGGAAGATTAACTCCCAATTGAATCAAGTGATTATTATACCCAGACATTTTGAGTATATGCTCACTGACAAAACTGTTCTCCTCCATCTTGCAGCTATAGAACTTATTGGAGAATTCATATCTCTCAATCCGGGCATTTGCTTGAAATATTAACTTCAACTCCTGGAACATCTCATATGCTCCATGACGTTCAAAACATCGTTGAAGTCCCGATTCTAAGCCGTAAAGCATGGCACACTGAACTATCGAGTAGTCATCAGCTTTGCTCTGCCAGACGTTCATAATATCTGGTGTTGCTCCAGCAGCAGGCCTGGCACCCAGCGGTGCTTCTAGGACGTAATTCTTCTGTACAGCAATGAGGATAATCCTCAAGTTACGGACCCAGTCCGTGTAATTGCTACCATCATCTTTCAACTTTGCTTTCTCAAGGAACGCATTAAAATTCAACGGAACAACAGCACGGGCCATCTATCTACAATCAAACATAAATAAGCAAGATACTATCAGGTACTAAGTTCATGATAAATTTAGGTTCAATTAATCATATTACTTAAGAACTCCCACTTAGATAGACATCCCTCTAATCCTCTAAGTGATTACGTGATCCAAATCAACTAAACCATGTCCGATCATCATGTGAGATGGAGTAGTTTCATTGGTGAACATCGCTATGTTGATCATATCTGCTATATGATTCACGCTCGACCTTTCGGTCTCCGTGTTCCAAGGCCATATCTGTATATGCTTGGCTCGTCAAGTATAACCTGAATATTCCGCGCGTGCAACTGTTTTGCACCCGTTGTATTTGAACGTAGAGCCTATCACACCCGATCATCACGTGGTGTCTCAGCACGAAGAACTTTCGCAACGGTGCATACTCAGGGAGAACACTTCTTGATAATTAGTGAGAGATCATCTTATAATGCTACCGTCAATCAAAGCAAGCTAAGATGCATAAAATATAAACATCACATGTCATCAATATAAGTGATATGATATGGCCATCATCATCTTGTGCTTGTGATCTCCATCTTTGAAGCACCGTCGTGATCACCATCATCACCGGCGTGACACCTTGATCTCCATCGTAGCATCGTTGTCGTCTCACCAATCTTATGCCTCCACGACTATCGCTACCGCTTAGTGATAAAGTAAAGCATTACAGCGCGATTGCATTGCATACAATAAAGCGACAACCATATGGCTCATGCCAGTTGCCGATAACTCGGTTACAAAACATGATCATCTCATACAATAAAATTTAGCATCATGTCTTGACCATATCACATCACAACATGCCCTGCAAAAACAAGTTAGACGTCCTCTACTTTGTTGTTGCATGTTTTACGTGGCTGCTACGGGCTTAAGCAAGAACCAATCTTACCTACGCATCAAAACCACAACGATAGTTTTTCAAGTTGGTGCTGTTTTAACCTTCGCAAGGACCGGGCGTAGCCACACTCGGTTCGACTAAAGTTGGAGAAACTGTCACCCGCTAGCCACCTTTGTGCAAAGCACGTCGGGAGAACCGGTCTCGCGTAAGCGTACGCGTAATGTCGGTCCGGGCCGCTTCGTCCAACAATACCGCCGAACCAAAGTATGACATGCTGGTAAGCAGTATGACTTATATCGCCCACAACTCACTTGTGTTCTACTCGTGCATATAACATCAACATATAAAACCTGGCTCTGATACCACTGTTGGGTTTCGTAGTAATTTCAAAAAAATTCCTACGCACACGCAAGATCATGGTGATGCATAGCAACGAGAGGGAAGAGTGTGATCTATGTACCCTTGTAGATCGACAACGGAAGCGTTAGCATAACGTGGTTGATGTAGTCGTACGTCTTCACGGCCCGACCGATCAAGCACTGAAACTACGGCACCTCGGAGTTCTAGCACATGTTCAGCTCGATGACGATCCCCGGACTCCGATCCAGCAAAGTGTCGGGGAAGAGTTTCGTCAGCACGACGGCGTGGTGACGATCTTGATGTACTACCGTCGCAGGGCTTCGCCTAAGCACCGCTACAATATTATCGAGGACTATGGTGGAAGGGGGCACCGCACACGGCTAAGAATATGATCACGTGGATCAACTTGTGTGTCTAGGGGTGCCCCCTGCCTCCGTATATAAAGGATCAAAGGGGGGGTGCGGCCGGCCAGGGAGGGCGCGCCAGGAGGAGTCCTACTCCCTCTGGGAGTAGGATTCCCCCCTTTCCTAGTTGGAATAGGATTCGGGAGGGGGGAAAGAGGAGAGAGAGAAGGAAGGGGGGCGCCGCCCCCTTTCCTTGTCCTATTCGGACTAGGGGGGGGAGGGGCGCGCGGCCCAGCCCTGGCCACCTCTCCTCTCTTCCACTAAAGCCCACTAAGGCCCATATACCTCCCGGGGGGTTCCGGTAACCTCCCAGTACTCCGGTAAAATCCCGATTTCACCCAGAACACTTCCGATATCCAAATATAGGCTTCCAATATATCAATCTTTATGTCTCGACCAATTCGAGACTCCTCGTCATGTCCGTGATCACATCCGGGACTCCGAACAAACTTCGGTACATCAAAACTCATAAACTCATAATATAACTGTCATCGAAACCTTAAGCGTGCGGACCCTACAGGTTCAAGAACAATGTAGACATGACCGAGACACGTCTCCGGTCAATAACCAATAGCGGAACCTGGATGCTCATATTGGCTCCTACATATTCTACAAAGATCTTTTATCGGTCAGACCACATAACAACATACGTTGTTCCTTTTGTCATCGGTATGTTACTTGCCCGAGATTCAATCGTCGGTATCTCAATACCTAGTTCAATCTCGTTACTGGCAAGTCTCTTTACTCATTCCGTAATAAATCATCTCACAACTAACTCATTAGTTTCAATGCTTGCAAGGCTTATGTGATGTGCATTACCGAGAGGGCCCAGAGATACCTCTTCGACAATCGGAGTGACAAATCCTAATCTGGAAATACGCCAACCCAACATGTACCTTTGGAGACACCTATAGAGCACCTTTATAATCACCCATTTACGTTGTGACGTTTGTAGCACACAAAGTGTTCCTCCGGCAAACGGGAGTTGCATAATCTCATAGTCATAGGAACATGTATAAGTCATGAAGAAAGCAATAGCAACATACTAAACGATCGGGTGCTAAGCTAACGGAATGGGTCATGTCAATCACATCATTCACCTAATGATGTGATCCCGTTAATCAAATAACAACTCTTTGTCTATGGTTAGGAAACATAACCATGTTTGATCAACGAGCTAGTCTAGTAGAGGCATACTAGTGACACTCTGTTTGTCTATGTATTCACACATGTATTATGTTTCCGGTTAATACAATTCTAGCATGAATAATAAACATTTATCATGATATAAGGAAATAAGTAATAACTTTATTATTGCCTCTAGGGCATATTTCCTTCACATTTCTCCACATCTCGGCATTTATTGTCGTATGTGAGGCCTTCCTCCGCATTACCCCTCACTTTGGCCTGTGGCTCAAGACCTTTGATGTGAAGCCGAAGACAGTCGAGGGGCAGTATGCAGCGTGCGGAGGTGCATTAATAAGCAAGATTGCTGGAGCTCCGTGGCCAAAAGGTTCCTTTCCAGAGGTGTCCAGATTATGGCAAAGGGAGTGGTTCTACATCACCGCTCCCAGAAGTGCCAAGTGGGTAGCTCCCCCCGCCTTTTGCTCGGGCCCTCCACCACAACTGATGTCATGGATCAACAGGGGGCTGAGCTGGGGTCCAGCCAAGGATGTGCCCATACTGCAGAGCCGCATCCGAGATCTCTTCGAGGGAGATTTTAGTTTGGTTATGGTAGTGCAAGTCATGCTGGTTCGTCAAGTCCAGCCTTGCAAACGCCGGCCCCTCCGTTTATGGGAATTCAACCCAGAAGAACCGCGCGCTATTTAGAATTTCCTCGGCCTGATGCACGAGGAGATGTACAAGTCATTCTTCGGACCCCAGATAGAGTGTCCGGACACCTCCGAGGATGTGGGCCTGAGCAGCAATTGCACCGCGGCCCAAGTAAGTAACCCTCTAGCCGAACACACTGTCTTTCTTTCATCATGACATCATTCTGAAGGATCGCTCTTTGACCAGGACTGGATAGCAAAGGCGAAGATGATCCAATGTTTGGCTCCCCTTCCTGAAGGCTTGGACAATCCGGTGCTGGAAAAGATGCTCGAGCCAGCACCTTGCCTGGTGCCCGCAAAGGAATATGAAGGGGGGAATAAAGAGGGCCAAAGCGGGCCTCCACCGCTATCTGTTCCAACCGAGGGAACGAGCGCCTCCGTGAGGGAGGATAGCCAAGAGAAGGAGTCTGACATTCCTTCGCCCCGAGGGAGGAAGAGGACTACCTCTTATGATCCAGAAACCAAGGTTTCCAAACGGTAGAAGAAAACTCCACCAGAGGGTCCCGTCTCGGAGGGTGCTTTTGCCGCACAAAGTTCGTGCGGGGATCAGCCCTCTAACGAGTCATAAGTGATCAAAATTTACTTAATAGTAGAGATATTCTACCTTATTTCCGAGGAAAATAACCGAAGCGTTTATCTTGCAGTTTGGATCTTAGCCCTTCTCAACAAAGCTCGTCTTCAGGGGACCTTCTTCCGGAGATGATGGAGAGCGAAACGCCTCCCCCGGACTCCCCCGCTCAAGAAGCGGGCGACCTTGAAGTGTCGTCACGGAGGGCCTCTCCGGATCCGGTGAGGCCAGAAGATAATCCTATAGGCACCCGAAGTCCCCAGCATCCGGCTCTTGAAGAGGGCAGACAAAAGAGTCCGGTGCCGTCTGGTGTGCGGTCGGACATACTAAGGGATCTGCTGAAGCGAGCGACCATCTCGGAAGAACACTGCGCGTTGATGGGTACGGTGATGGAAAGGATTTCGTCCGCCGAAAGTGGGTTGCATGACGCCTTTATGAGTCTACTAACGGACTTTGAGGTACGTAAAATGATATACCTTTGTGATAGTACCACACATTTTTAGGTGTGCCCTGTGTAGATAGTAGCCCCTGAGACTCTGGTTGTCACCGAGAACGGTGGCAAACAGAGGATCGTAGTCCCAGGTAATAACCATACCGCCTTTATGTGCAGGTAGTGGAGGCTCCGGTGGCTAGCCGGACTCATGAGTTTGCCGAACTAAAGCGGCAACTAGATGCGGCGGATGCCGACATCGAGCTTGTTAACAAGCGGCTTGACGAGGCACAGGGTAAGTGATATTTTCTGATGAATGTCACATAGTAAGAGCAGCTTGATGCCAATATCTTTAATATGTTGTGACTGTAGATGGAGCTGCCACCGTGGAGACCCTTCGGGCGGAACTTGCCCGAGCCGAAGAACAAGCAAGGAGTAGTAATGCGGCTGCTTTGAAGGCGGCCAGAGAGTTAAGAGCCGAGAAGGCCACGCATTGCGAGAGAAAAGAGAAAATGGCCAATATGGTTGTAAAGTTAAAAGACACTGCCGACCATTGCCAGTTCGTTGAGGAAGAAAACCGAGCGAAGGTGACGGACCTTGAAAAGGCCACGATGGCGACCAAAGACACCCATTCTGCCATGAGAGCGAAGAAGGAGGAGCTGCGTGAAGCCTGTGACATTGTGGATGGGAAGCCCTTTTTGCTGCGGAGGAAGTTCGGAGACCCACGGTATGCCCCTCTGGATCGGCTGTGGAGTTCGGTAGACGCATATCTGGACTTGGCGGCGAGCGCTGTCGATGCGGCCGAATACTTCCGAGACCAAACAGATCGGGAAGTGGACAAGCTGTTCTGGTCGCAGTTTAACGTTCCAGAGCGTCCGCTTCCATTGACCGATCAGCTAGCCGAATGGGCCGAACTCAATAGATTGTCTGGACTCGCCATGAGGTCTGTCGTGGATCAGCTATGGCCGGAAAGGCCAAAGCCGAACAGTTATTTTAGCCTGGTGCAGCAGTTCCTTGGTGTGTGTCGCGCATCAATGCGATGAAGAGGTCGGCGTGCATAGAAGGCTCGCGGATGGCCCTTGCCCGTGTCAAAGCATACTGGGCGGAGATGGATGCTACCACTGTCGTGGCGCAGGGTTTGGCCATAGGCCGAGTGGCTGCCGAGCACTATTTTGAAGAAGTTCTTGAGGGTGCTCGTTTGATAGAGGCCCAGTGCTCGAAGAATATTATGTTTGGGTAACATGTATTCCCATTGTAAAAACAATGTTTTATTAATTTTATCAAGGCTGTATTTATACTTTTGCCCGAAAGTATTGTGATGCCTCCTGTGCGGCCGTTTTATGTATACATGTATATAACTTGAAAGATTGCAGTCGTCGGCTTCAGCCCCCACGCATATAATGCGGGGGTGTTCGCAGAAGACGCGTATTCACACTTAATCCAACGTCTTGGTCCTAATAAGGAGGTGATAGCACAGCGAACTAGGCAACTGGACTATAATGCTTTAACACTTTCACTTAGCCATAGGAGTTTGACAGTGGGGCTACTATATAGCCCCTGGTGGCTCCGCACTCACCCGAGTTCGGGGTGCGTACATGCCCGGCTGGGAAATGGCCCTTCATTAAAGCAGAGGAATTCTAGGATTCCGATAGGTCATCGAGTGGTTGACCAGTCTCGCGCTATATCATGACAGTCAGTTTTCGGCTTTCTCTACTGAGGTGCTCGTCCGGATGAACCAGGGCACAATCGCAGTAGTTCTCCTGGTGCCGCCTTAGCCAATAGAGCGGAACGTAAGGCAGCAAAACACAGGAGCCGGGCAAACCCAACATTTGACCCAAGACATGATTCGGAGCTGATGCATATAAGGCCAAACTCGCGACGCCGAACACTCCCTAAGGTATTCGGTCTTTATGGTGTAAACCGGGCCTAAACAGTGCCCTTTGTAAGAAGCCCCTAGTGTCCAGGTACGTGCATTGTTCTGACGTGGCCACATGCCAAGACGTCAGCATCCTTCTCAATTGTACTAGGAATTGGAGGGATGTGTATGAACAAGAGACAGTAAAAAAGGTTGACGCAGGGTCTTAATCTAAAAAGAATCCTTGGAACGGGTCCCTGCTGCACGACTGCGCCTGTATCTCCGTTATGCCGTATCCTGGACGGGTGTAGCATGATTGTCATATGTAAAAGAGAGGAACTTGGTGAAAAGTTGTCGTGCAAAAAGGTGGGTTTAAAGAAACCATTTACAGTTCAAGATGAGTAAAAATTGACACTTGTCTGCGCGCGTTGATCCCCTTGTATTTGTAATAGGGGTGTGGCCATCAAACCTGTATGAATTTCATATAGCTGCGCCGGACTCATCTAACCGTGTGCGTGGTCTTGACGACCTATCGAATGCTTTAGTTGGTGAGGCCGTTTTAGTGTGCGGCTGCCTCTCTTCGGCATGCAGGGATCGCTCAATATTTCCATTTACTGTAATGATGCCACGTGGACCGGGCATCTTAAGTGTGAGGGAAGCGTAATGCGGTATTGCATTAAAGCGAGCGAAAGCTTCGCGTCCAAGTAGTGCTTGATAGCCACTTTGGAACGGAGCAATGTGGAAGGTTAATTTTCGCTACGGAAGTTATCGGGGAAGCCGAATAGAACCTCTAGTAGCAGGGAGCCCGTGCAATGAGCCCCTGGGCCTGGCGTTACTCCTCTAAAGGTAGTATTGTTGTGGCAAATTTTCGTTGGGTCTATCCCCATTTTGCGGATTGTGTCCTGATATATCAGGTTTAAGCTACTGCCGCCGTCCATCAGGACTCGTGTGAAGTGGTATCCGTCAATTATTGGATCTAATACCAAGGCAGCCCACCCTGCATTCCGGATACTTGCTGAGTAATCCTGATGGTCGAAGGTGATCGGTTGAGACAGCCAGTGGCAGAACTCCGCGGTGATAGGCCCTTGGGCATGTTTGTCTGGGAGTGCCGCTTTGCTTCTCCCCTTTATCACGTGTAACACGTTTACTGTTTTGACTTCTGGTGGAAATTTCTTCTGTTCCCCAATGTTTTGCTTGTGAGGCTCATCCTCGTCTTCGCTTGGTGTATCCTGCCCCTTATGTTCGGCGTTGAGCTTGCCGGACTGCTTGAAGACCCAACATTCTCTGTGGGTATGATTTGCAGGTTTATCGAGGGTGTTATGGATATGACATATTTGGTCTAGAATTTTGTTTAGGCTGGACAGTTCATCTCTGGCGCCTTTAGAGGGCGGCTTTTGCTGACCTGGCCGAGAGCTTCTGAACCTGGCGTTTACCGCCGTGCTCTTCGGGCTGTCTTCTTTATTCCGGCGCTTATTATTTTTGCTGCGTCGTGATTTCCCGTTTCCATCTCTAACTTCGGATGTACTTGGGTCACAGGTGCTGCATCGGGCTAGCCAGATGTCCTCGCCCGCGCAAAAGCAGGTCATGAGGCTTGTTAATGCTGCCATTGTTCTCGGCTTTTCTTGGCCGAGGTGCCTGGCAAGCCATTCGTCTCGGACGCTATGTTTAAAAGCTGCTAAGGCTTCGGCATCTGTACAGTTGACTATTTGGTTCTTTTTAGTGAGGAACCTATTCCAAAGCTTTCGGGCTGACTCACCGGGCTGTTGAGTTATATGACTTAAATCGTCTGCATCTGGTGGTCGGACATATGTCCCTTGAAAATTTGCCCGAAATGGAGTTTTCGGGGAGGCTTTTAAGCCAGTGCCAAGCTGGCCCTTTGAGCTTGAGGGGTAAGTACTTGATGGCGTGGAGATCATCTCCTCAAGCCATATGGATATGGAGGATATAGTCCTCAATCCAGACCCCAGGGTCCGTTGTTCCGCCGTATGCCTCTATGTTTATGGGTTTGAATCCCTCTGGAAATTCATGATCCAGCACCTCATCGGTGAAACATAGAGGGTGTGCGGCACCCCTGTATTTGGGTGTACCGTGGTATTCAGATGTTTGTTGTGCCGCATTGTATGTTGGAGCGCGCCTGCGTGGTCCAAAGATGGATCTGGTTGCGCCGTCCTTTTGATGCGAGCCCTTACGTGGATCGCGTACTGGTTTATGTGCGACATTGATTGCCGCTTTATGTTGGCTATGAGGTCGTCTATCCGACCGGATGGCCATTTTATTTTTTCCACATGGAGGATCTAAGGCCTCCTCGTCGAATTCAGGTAGCAACTTTTGCTTCGGATAGCTCTTGGTGTAGCGATTACTGCTGTACTTTGTTGCTGTGTTGAGTACTTCCCTCCATTTGATTTTGAGTGTGTCTTGTGCAGCCTTGAGCCTTTGCTTCTGTTTTTTCAGGCTCCTCGCCGTGGCAACAAGCCTTTGGTGGGCATTATGTTGCTCCTGGCGCCTGTTCGGTGTGATGTCGTTCGGACTATTATCTTCGACGGGGTTGGGTTGTTCGGCTTGATTTTCCGTGTTGCCGTGGTCGGGCAATGGTTCACCCTGCTCTAACGCTGGGTCTATGTGATCGTTATTTCTGCCGAGGCGGGATTTGGAGCGGTGTTTACGCTGCCGCTTTGACTGCTGCTCGAGGGAACCACCCTTCGCTGCGTCCTTCCGTTCCTCGTCGTTATTTTCTTTGGGTGTGTCCACCATGTATACGTCATGTGATGAAGTGGGCGTCCGGTGCCCTGTGGGCAGTGGTTCCTCTTCGACTCCTGCATCGTCGTCCATACCGTCAGTGTCTTCGGAGTCGAAGTCGAGCGTGTCGGTTAAGTCATCGACAGTGGCTACTAAGTGGGTGGTGGGTGGGCGGCGAATTTCTTCGTCATCCGCATCCCAATCCCGCCGGACGTAGTTCGGCCAGGATCCTCCTGACAAGGAGAGAGACCTTAATGAGTTCAGTATGTCGCCGAAGGGCGACTGCTAGAAAATATCCGCGGAGGTAAACTCCATGATCGGTGCCCAATCAGATTCGATAGGAACGGGCGCAGGTGGTTCGGAGTCCATGGCCAGAGAAGGATCCGGCCGTTTGGCAACACGACTCTCGTGAAGGGTAAGGTCGATATTTGGCTCGATCGCCGCTGAGGGTACGGCCTCCGTGACGGGGTCCATCCACCCGTCCATGGATGGCGCAACTGGCTCCGAATTGAGGCTCGGAGCGGTTGCCGGTGCGATCTCCTGAATACGGTCCGATGGTAGAGCTAAATCGTACTCATTGTGACCGCACGGCACACAAGGCAGGGGCTCGAATCCGTCAAAGATCAAGTCTCTGCGGATATCGGCCGTGTAGTGTAAGCTTCCAAACCTGATCTGGTGGCCAGGGGCGTAACTTTCGATCTGCTCCAGATGGCCAATCGAGTTGGCCCGCAGTGTGAAGCCCCCCAACACAAAGATCTGTCCGGGGAGAAAAGTCTCACCCTGGACTGCATCGCTATCGATGATCGTAGGAGCCATCAAGCCTAACGGCGACGACACAGAGGAACTCTCAATGAAAGCACCAATGTCGATGTCAAAACCGGCGGATCTCGGGTAGGGGGTCCCGAACTGTGCGTCTAAGGCGGATGGTAACAGGAGGCAGGGGACATGATGTTTTACCCAGGTTCGGGCCCTCTTGATGGAGGTAAAACCCTACGTCCTGCTTGATTTATTCTTGATGATATGAGTATTACAAGAGTTGATCTACCATGAGATCGGAGAGGCTAAACCCTAGAAGCTAGCCTATGGTATGATTGTATGTTGTTGTCCTACGGACTAAAACCCTCCGGTTTATATAGACACCAGAGGGGGCTAGGGTTACACAAGGTCGGTTACAAAGGATGAGATATACATACCCGTATTGCCTAGCTTGCCTTCCACGCCAAGTAGAGTCCTATCCGGACACGAGACGAAGTCTTCAATCTTGTATCTTCATAGTCTAACAGTCCGGCCAAAGGATATAGTCCGGCTGTCCGGAGACCCCCTAATCCAGGACTCCCTCAGGCGTCACAAGTTGGTATCAGAGCCGACTGCCTGTAGGAATCCCCCTTCCACACTCCTTGGCCAAAGTCGAGTCTAGACATTGCAAAACTTTTTACTAACATTGTCGTGTGTTTTAGGGGCCCACGTCGCCATTTGGGTGGTATTAGGATCTTTTATTCCTCGTCTATACTCTAGGACTCTAATCTCTCCTCTATTCGGGTTAAATGAATTTTGCTAAATCTAACATTAGTATCTCGTGATCACTTTCACCCGGAGAGCACTTTATTACCGATGATCGTCTGCTGCACCAGAAGATTTCGAAGATACTCTCTGATATTCTCTCGAGACTTTGTGCCCGTTGCTTTTGCAATTCCCTACCACCAAAATAGTCCCTATGGAAAACTACATACAATTGTCATTCATACAATCATTCCCCATTGCTCTTGTTATTACAAGATGCCTCAAAATACTCTCCATTGTCCCGAGAATCCTTTGAGCTTACTGCCATGCATTTCCTTACCACATAATTACCCCTCCGGATAATTCCTCGCACTTATCAAGAATTCGTTCATCCCCAGTTGTTTGTATGCTTCATAAGATACTCTGAAATACTATCCGATCTTCCGAGAATCCTCTTCAAACTATTGCTCTGCCAATAATTGTCTGCTAGCATTATGGATGCTTCTCATATGTCTAGCAATATTCATTAGTATCCTTTGACACCGTAATTTTGATCCTATTGATTCAACATGTGATCGACTGCGCACAATCAACAGTTGATCCTTTTAAATTATCTTCCTAGCTTAGACGTCATTTTGAACATGAGCTGGCTCTCGACCAATCAAATTGTCATCGATTGTACCCCTATGCTTAATCAACTTATTCATCCTTAATTAGAGCATTTGCTTTTGATCCCTTGATTTGGAAATCATAATTCCTTTACCTTTGAGCTTTGAATAGCCAGTTGTTTCTATAATCCGATCCCTTGCATTCTTTCTTCTTCTGGTCGAGTACCGTTACTCACATTAGATCCTTTGCGGTGCATATTCTCAAAACCTGGAGTTCTTTCCTTGATACATAATGCCATTGCTAAATACTATTCTCTGATTTGGCCAATCATGCTCTGCTTTTGAGCTAGTGATATTTACTCTTGATACTTGTGGTATATGTTTCTAAGAAGCCCCTATGGGTTGACCCTATGCCTTATCTAAACGGTGTGAACCCTAAAGTTTTCACGAGTCATACTCTTCTGGTGCTTCGCTAGATAAAATTTCAACACTACAACTTCCTCAAAGAAGAGAAATGAATGAAAGGTTATGCATTAAAGAAGTGGGAGTCGACCTTGAACTTTGAGTTCATGCCCATGGACACGATGTAGATCTTATCATGGAAGCTTCTCTTAAAATAATTATTCCCTTGGTATAAGTTCATCTTATATCTTGGATCTAGTCTTTTGCAACCGTGGATTCCGCCCATGATTGTTCTCCTTTGATTCTATTTCTCGGACAAGTTAAAGTACTTGTCTTCTACAATTCATTACACCTGTCCAACCTTTATTCTGTCCTACCTTCGAGTATTACCCCGTGGTATCTCAATAATATCACACAACCATATTACTTCTTATGAGTTCTTCTTCAAGTATTATTTCTCACCGATTCCAATTTCCTCGGGTTCTGAGTTGTTAGACACTCAAGGACACCGATAAGTGAATCAATTCCACACTCTGATTCAATAACTCTAAGTAATCTTCGTTGCTTATGAGTTTATTAATCCTTCAAGTCATTCCTAGCCTAATCGGCTATATCATTATCGTGCAACTTTTTAACTGTGCTACCTGGTCCTTCTTCCCGGAGCACAATTTTCGACGATGAGCTAAGCTTACGTCGACTTTCCTCGTCATATCATTTCGTCTTGAACAACAAGCTTGATTTCGAGTTGGTGACGTACCCGTGGTTCCAATAACCTTTCGCTTCGGCATTCCTTTGACTTGATGTCATCACCGATCAATTGCATCTTCATGAAATCTCTCGACAAATGTGTCATAATCATTATCAACATTTTGAGTCCTTCCAGGATATCGATCGAATTCATGATGAGAAATACCATCCTTGCCCCTTGATAATTTGGGTTATCATCGACAACATTATCGCATTCCCTCCAACACAAAACTTTTTCTTGTTTTGTGTTGTACCTTGAAATCCTTGCAATCCAGCATTTGTTCTCCTTTACCTTGGAGTATTACCATCGTTTATGTCAAGAATGTTGTGAGAGTTGCTCCACCTCTTAAGAATTCTTGGTATAGTGATACTTCTCACCATCACCATTCTTTCTTGTGTTGTTTCTATCCAGGATACCAACAGGTGAACGGTGCTATTTGGATTCTGCCCTTCTATCAACCCTATTGCTTTGGAGTTAATGGTCAACATTACATCCTTAGGCCATTGATTATCAAATCACAATTCTAACATTGATCGTACTACCTAAGCCCATATTTCGGGTGCACCTTTCAGCCAATGTTTAACTGTGTATGTTTTCCTCGAGCATACCTCATTATATCATTTGATCTTCCAAATGTTATCTCCTTGTTCACGTAAGTGTGGAAATCCATCTTTTGAAAATCTCAATGAATTGTCACTTAGTTCATTAGCCACCTCCTCGTCCTCTCCTTGGTTAAATGATGAACTCTTGTCTCGGAACTTGCTTCCATAGTTCATTTCCCGAGAATCTTACAATGACATCTCGTCAATTTGTGTTGCACCTTTTCTTCTCAGGCATCTTGAGTCTGAGGTATCCTGACACCAATCAGATCTAAATCTCGGTCAGATATGATGGTTAAAACGTAATTCCAAGAGTTATAACATTGGTATTTATATGAACCGGTAAGGTGATGTCATGCCTAGCACACCTGGGCGGAGGACCTATTGTTATAGTTTCCTTTTTAGCAAGGTTAACCATTCTTCCATGAGGAAATTGTAAGACTTATTCTATAAGTTATTCTTGATGGATCCTTTGTGTATCCAAAGTTTGACCTTTGCTTGAAGACTATGCCAATGCTATCTTGAAGCATGTCTGTGCTAATCCGATTTTCAATACGAGCATTTGAAGCACAATGCAAAAATTTCCTTATCAATTATCCAAACACCGTTGTATGGGTAATGTGATGAAATTTCTCTCCTCTCATCTAAAGAGTTTTCTATTTATATCTTGCCATGGATATCATGCTCTGCTTGTCCTTGGGAAGGATATACCCCTGAAATATGTGTTTAAACGCATTTTCCTTTCCATTGTTCTATTTAATCTGATAATCTTATTTTCCTTTCCATTGATTGGTTTATCCTTTCTTGTGATCTATATGATCTAAGTAGTAATATTCTCTTGCTTATGTAAACTCGGTGTACAATTCTGTCAGCAAAATGCTGTTACTATTGGTGATGACATTCCGGTAGCCACCGATGGATGAGAACTTTGCCTATTGGTCTGCCTCGTTCAACGAGCAGGAAAATGGTTCTCTTCGTCCCTCGCCCTTGGTACCGACGTTGTTGCCGACATAACTGACAGGCCACCCTCTGACATGCCTTGTTATCATGACCGTGCAAGATGTCACCGCTCCTACTTTTAACCCACATTGTGGGCCCATAACCCACAGTTCCACAGGATCGAAACCTGACTCTCTTGTACTTCATGTTTCCAAAGTTATTCCTCACACGTGGTTTCGTAGGTAATTCACAAACCACCTTCCTACATATATATTCTTGTATCACACGCAATACTTATTCTCGTTGCCCTCAATCCCTTTCTCCTTCTAAATAGGCATCAAACGATTGCCTGGCCACTTGAAACTCCTTAATGTACCTTCTTACTTTCCTCTTGAAATTTTCTAAGTTTCAATTCGAGAGTTACTTTCCCCCATCTTCCTTGACATTATCTACCAGATAGCAACTGTGTAGAGGTCCGTTCTTCTGAAGTTTCCCCTTATCCTTTTCGTACGTGCAATGAAGATCCCGAGGAAAGGATGACGACTTCATCATTTTGACCTGAAGCAGTGCTATGAAGACATCAACGTTATGGATCGAGCTCTTTGAGAAGAGCAACCAAGACCGAGAAGACTCGATAGAATTTCGTAAGCACATCTTTCCCCTTACTCTACCTCTTAAATCTCGGGACGAGATTTCTTGTAGTGGAGGAGATTTGTGACACCCGAATAATTAAGCTACAGTCAACCTTTGCTAATGATGCCAGGTCACCCTGGTTACTGTTGATAATCTCGCGTTAGTTCAAAGCCGGTTCAAATTCAAATTTAAATCAAAGTCAAAATTTAAAGTTTTCAAAAGTCAAAACCAAAGAGTACAAACTATGGCAAATAAATCCTAAGTAATAATGGTGGAGAAGCTAACATTTTTAAAAGTATTTGAATGCCCTAAAATAAATAAAATAGTGACTGAAATAATAACTTAAATGCCGTTTTAATTAATAAAGAATGCAAGGTACTTTACTTTTGTCCCAAACTTTTTGTGACAACATTTAAATTTAAAACTCTAATTTAGGAGTGGGTTTTACTTTTTGTAAAATTATAAAATATTAAATAAGTAAAATAAAATCAGAGAAGATAAAAATAATAAAAAGGAGAAGAAAAGAACCCCCCCCCTACCTGAGCCTCGGCCCAGCTGGCCACTGGGCTAGCTAGGTCGGCCCAACCGGCGCCCACTCCCCCTCCATATCCCCACCCGAGGGAAAAACCTAACCCAACCACCCTCACCTCCTCACTCCTCTCTCTATTTTCCCCGATCCAGATCAGATCGGGCACTCTCAGTCGGCCCTTGCCGCTGGATTGCCCCCAACCGCCGTCGCCGACCATCGCTGTCGCACGGGATCACCATCGCCACCGTCCTCTCCGTCGCCGACTCGGCCCCGAGCTCGTCGCCCCATCCCCGTCATCATTCGCCGTCGTCCCCGTCTCTCCATCACAGGCTTCCTTGTGCCTCGCCGCCCCCGTACCCCTGTAACGCCCGTGAGCCGCCGCCTTTCACTCCTCCCTTCCACGCGGTCACCGCCGCTCGCTCGCCCCGCACTGCTGCTGCATCGACGACGCTGCTCCGCTGCGGCCACCACACTCCGCCCCGACCGCAACCACATCCACTGCACCGCGCTCGTCCCGCTCTCCCTCCCGCTCACCGTGACCGGGCCTGTGATTGTTCACGCACCGTGCGCGCGCGGCGCTCGCCGACCACGGCCGCTCGCGTCCACTGCTCGCTCAGTGCAAGCGCGCCCGCATGGCCGCCCTGCTCCCCACCTTGGCCGCGCCCTCATCGGGCACTGGACCTGCCTTGGCCACCACTCCCCGGCACCGCTCTTGCCCGTCCGCCGCTGCCGGCGCATGCAGCCACTGCGACTTGGCTGCTACCACCTCGGCTACTCCCCTCTTGCTAACGGCCTCGCCGTCGCCTTTCCCCACACCGGCGCCGTCGCGGTGTGCCAGCCGTCCCGCGGCGCCCCCCACGCCCCCGCTCCGGCCTCCTGCTAACGCCCGCCTCTACCTCTCACCTGCGTTTGCCACCCCTGCGCAACTCCCCTTGCCCGCGTCGCCCGCCGTCCGCTGCGCCACTCGGGGTCGCGCCCAGCCGCTTCCGCCGTTGGCCGCCGCTGCTGCGTGCCGCCCCGCCCCTGCCGCTGCTCCACGCTGGTGCACAGACCTGGACCCCCTGCTCCCTGCGGCCGCCCTGCCTTGGCCGCCGACGGCCAACCGCGCCGATGGCCTCGCCCGAACCAGTGCTCGGGCTTGGCCCAGTCGGGCGCCCAGCGCCCGTTACCGCTAGCGTCAGCGCCCGCTAAGACCCCCGTGTGTATGACGGATGGGGCCCATGCCCAGAACGACAATAATTTTTTTTAGAAAAATAAACAATTAAAAATAATTAAAATATTAATTAGTTAATTAAAGAATTAATTAAGTTAATTAATCAAAAATAGATTAATCTAATCACTAATTAACTGTTAGTTAATTAATCAATCAATGACAGTCGGGACCCACACGTCAGTTGACTAAGTCAACACCTTGTTCACCGCTGACGTCAGTAAGCACTATTCTGAATAATGTTGAATTAAAATAATTAAATAAATGCTAAGAATGATTTAAATCTTTTAAAATTAATATAAAATAAACCTTAGCTCGGATGAAAAAACTTTGTACATGAAAGTTGCTCAGAACGATGAGACAAATTTGAATACGCAGCCCGTTTGTTCGCCACACATCCCTAGCATAGCGAACACGCAACTTTCCCGCTTCGGTTCATCTGTCCGAAAACGCGAAACACCGGGGATACTTTCTCGGTTGTTTTCCCCCTTCGCCGGTATCACCTACTGCGTTGGGGCACCCCTAGCACCATTACTCGTCATGTCATGCATCGATATGCATCTGTTTGCATTGTATTCATTGTTTCTTCCCCCCTCTTCTCTCCGGTAGACTACAAGACTCACGACGCTGCTGGTGCCCCGATCAACTATGTTGTTGATGACTCCTTGTCAGAGGAATCAGGCAAGCCCCCCCCCTTGATCACCAGATATCGCCTATTCTTCTCTCTACTTCTTGCATTAGAGTAGTGTACCATGTTATTGTTTTCCCTTAATCCTATTCTGTTGCATAGCCTGTCATTGTTGCTACAATTGTTGATTCCTTACCTGCATTCCTAAATGCTTAGTATAGGATGCTAGTTCATCATCAGTGGCCCTACATTCTTGTCCGACTGCCATGCTATACTATCGGGCCATGATCACTAGGTAGGTGATCACGGGCATATACCTATATACATATACATGATACATGTGATGACTAAAGACGGGTTGGCTCGTAGAGTACCCGCGTGTGATTCACAGATTGGGGGCTGAAAGGACCTTTGTCCCAACGGCCCTCTGGGTGGATCTTTGTGGCGGAGCGACAGGGCGGGTTGAGACCACCCAGGAGAGAAGTGGGCCTGGCCCTGGTCGGCGTTCGCGGTTACTTCGAGATAACATGCTTAACGAGATCTTGGTATTTGATCTGAGTCTGGCCACTGGCCTATACGCACTAACCAACTACGCGGGAACAGTTATGGGCACTCGATGTCGTGGTATCAGCCGAAGCCTTCATGACGTCAGCGACTGAGCGGCACGCGCCGGGTTGGACCGCATAACAAAACTTCCTTTGTAATGGAGGTTGCTAGGTCTGCTCACCGGCCGCATGCGCAATGTACATGTGTGCAAGGGGCGATGGGCGCAGACCCCTGCGCGCATAGGATTTAGACCGGCGTGTTGACCTCTCTGTTGTGCCTAGGTGGGGCTGCAATGTGTTGATCTTTCAAGGCCGGGCATGACCCAGGAAAGTGTGTCCGGCCAAAGAGGATCGAGCGTGTTGGGAAATGTGGTGCACCCCTGCAGGGAAGTTTATCTATTCAAATAGCCGTGTCCCTCGGTAAAAGGACGACCCGGAGTTGTACCTTGACCTAATGACAACTAGAACCGGATACTTAATAAAACACACCCTTCCAAGTGCCAGATACAACTCGGTGATCGCTCTCTAACAGGGCGACGAGGAGAGGATCGCCAGATAGAATTATGCTATGCGATGATACTTAGTAAACTTACCATCTATTCTCTTCTACCGCTTCAAGATGGAGGCTGCCAGAAGCGTAGTCTTCGATAGGACTAACTATCCCCCTCTTATTCTGGCATTCTGCAGTTCAGTCCACATATACTACCCCTTTCGTTGATACCAATGAATATGTAGCGTAGCTCCTTGCTTGCGAGTACTTTGGATGAGTACTTACGATTGCTTTGCTCCCCCTTTTCCCCTTTATATGCCCGGTTGTTGCGTCCATACGTTGGAGTCCAGGAGCCAGACGCCACCATCGACAGTGACTCCTACTACACTGGAGGTGGCTACTACTACGTGCAGGCCGCTGACGACCAGGAGTAGTTTAGGAGGATCCCAGGCAGGAGGCCTGTGCCTCTTTCGATATGTATTCCAGTTTGTGCTAGCCATCTTATGACAACTTGTTTAACTTTTGTCTGTACTCACATATTGTTGCTTCCGCTGACTCTTCTATGATCGAGCTCTTGTATTCGAGCCCTCGAGGCCCCTGGCTTGTAATATGATGCTTGTATGACTTATTTTATTTGTAGAGTTGTGTTGTGATATCATCCCGTGAGTCCATGATCTTGATCGTACACGTTGGCGTGCAAGATTAGTGTACGATTGAATTGGGGGCATCACACTGGGAAAGGACACCGCAAGATTGGACCCAAAGCTAAGCACTTCTCCCGTTGCAAGAAAGATCAATCTAGTAGGCCAAACCAAACTAATAATTCGAAGAGACTTGCAAAGATATTAAGTCATGCATAAAAGATTTCAGAGAAGAACCAAATATTGTTCATAGATAATCTTGATCATAAACCCACAATTCATCGGATCTCGACAAACACACCACAAAAAGAATTACATCGAATAGATCTCCAAGAGAATCGAGGAGAACTTTGTATTGAGAATCTGAGATCCAAAGAGAGAGAAGAAGCCATCTAGCTAATAACTATGGACCCGAAGGTCTGTGGTAAACTACTCAGACATCATTGGAGAGGCTATGGTGTTGATGTAGAAGCCCTCCGTGATCGATTCCCCCTCCGGCGGAGCACTGGAAAAGGCCCCAAGATGGGATCTCATGGGTACAGAAGGTTGCGGCGGTGGAAATAGGGTTTCGTGGTGCTCCTGGATGTTTTCAGGGTATATGGGTATATATAGGAGGAAGAAGTAGGTCGGTGGAGCTGCGAGGGGCCCACGAGGGTGGGGGGCGCGCCCTCCTGCATTGTGGCCTCCTCGCTTCTTTCTTGACGTCCATTCCAAGTCTTTTGGATCATGTTTGTTCCAAAAATAACTCTCCCAAAGGTTTCATTCCGTTTGGACTCCGTTTGATATTCCTTTTCTGCGAAACACTGAAATAGGCAAAAAACAACAATTTGCACTGGCCTTTGGTTAGTAGGTTAGTCCCAAAAATACTATAAAAAGGTATATTAAAGCCCATTAAACATCCAAAACAGATAATATAATATCATGGAACAATAAAAAATTATAGATAGGTTGGAGACGTATCAACCATCCCCAAGCTTAATTCGTGCTCGTCCTCGAGTAGGTAAATGATAAAAACATAATTTTTGATGTGGAATGCTACCTAGCATAATTCTCAATGTAATTTTCTTTATTGTGGCATGAATGTTCAGATCCGAATGATTCAAGACAAAAGTTGAATATTGACATAAAAATAATAATACTTCAAGCATACTAACAAAGCAACCATGTCTTCTCAAAATAACGTGGCCAAAGAAAGTTATCCCTACAAAATCTGGCTATGCTCTATCTTCATCATACAAAGTATTTAATCATGCACAACCCCGATGACAAGCCAAGAAATTGTTTCATACTTTTGATGTTCTCAAACTTTTTCAATCTTCACGCAATACATGAGCGTGAGCCATGGATATAACACTATAGGCAGAATAGAGTGGTGGTTGTGGAGAAGACAAAAAGAGAAGATAGTCTCACATCAACTAGGCGTATCAACGGGCTATGGAGATGCCCATCAATAGATATCAATGTGAGTGAGTAGGGATTCTCATGCAACGGATGCACTAGAGCTATAAGTGTATGAAAGCTCAACAAAATAAACTAAGTGGGTGTGCATCCAATTCGCTTGCTCACGAAGACCTAGGGCATTTTGAGGAAGCCCATCATTGGAATATACAAGCGAAGTTCTATAATGTAAAATTCCCACTAGTATATGGAAGTGACAACATAGGAGACTCCCTATCATGAAGATCATGGTGCTACTTTGAAGCACAAGTGTGGTAAAAGGATAGTAACATTGTCCCTTCTCTCTTTTTCTCTCATATTTTTTTATTTGGTCCTTTTCTTGTTTTCTATGGCCTCTTTTTTCTTTTTTTCGTCCGGAGTCTTATCCCGACTTGTGGGGGAATCATAGTCTCCATCATCCTTTCCTCACTTGGGACAATGCTCTAATAATGATGATCATCACATTTTTATTTACTTAGAACTCAAAAATTACAACTCCATACTAGAACAAAATATGACTCTATGTGAATGCCTCCGGCGGTGTACCGGGATATGCAATGAATCAAGAGTGACATGTATGAAAGAATTATAAAGGTGGCTTTGCCACAAATACGATGCCAACTAAATGATCATGCAAAGCAATATGACAATGATGTAACTTGTCATAACAAATGGAACGGTGGTAAGTTGCATGGCAATATATCTCGGAATGTCTATGGAAATGCCATAATAGGTAGGTATGGTGGCTGTTTTGAGGAAGGTATATGGTGGGTGTATGGTACCGGCGAAATTTGCGCGGTACTAGAGAGGCTAGCAATGGTGGAAGGGTGAGAGTGCGTATAATCCATGGACTCAACATTAGTCATAAAAACTCACATACTTATTGCAAAAATCTATCAGTTATCGAAACAAAGTACTATGCGCATGCTCCTAGGGGGATAGATTGGTAGGAAAAGACCATCGCTCATCCCCGACCGCCACTCATAAGGAAGACAATCAATAAATAAATTATGCTCCGACTTCATCACATAACGGTTCACCATACGTGCATGCTATGGGAATCACAAAATTTAGAACAAGTATTTCTCAAATTCACAACTACTCAAATAGCATGACTCTAATATCACCATCTTCGTATCTCAAAACAATTATCAAGTATCAAACTTCTCATAGTATTCAATGCACTTCTATGAAAGTTTTTATTATACCCATCTTGGATGCCTATCATATTAGGACTAATTTTATAACCAAAGAAAATTAACATGATGTTCTAAAAGACTCTCAAAATAATATAAGTGAAGCATGAGAGATCAATAATTTCTATAAAATAAAACCACCACCTTGCTCTTAAAGATATAAGCGAAGCACTAGAGCAAAATTATCTAGCTCAAAAGATATAAGTGAAGCACATAGAGTATTCTAATAAATTCCAATTCATGTGTGTCTCTCCAAAAGGTGTGTACAACAAGGATGATTGTGGCAAACTAAAAAGCAAAGACTCAAATGATACAAGACGCTCCAAGCGAAACACACATCATGTGGCGAATAAAAATATAGCCTCAAGTAAAGTTACCGATGGACGAAGACGAAAGAGGGGATGCCTTCCGGGGCATCCCCAAGCATAGGATTTTGGTTGTCCTTGAATTTTACCTTGGGGGTGACTTGGGCATCCCCAATCTTAGGCTCTTGCCACTCCTTATTCCAAAATCCATCAAATCTTTACCCAAAACTTGAAAACTTCACAACACAAAACTCAACAGAAAATCTCATGAGCTCCGTTAGTATAAGAAAACAAACCACCACTTCAAGGTACTGTTATAAACTCATTCTTTATTTATATTGGTGTTAAACCTAATTTATTCCAACTTCTCTATCGTTCATACCCCCCGATACTAGCCATAGATTCATCAAAATAAGCAAACAACACACGGAAAATAGAATCTGTCAAAAACAGAACAGTCTGTAGTAATCTGTAGGTTTCGAATACTTCTGTAACCCCAAAAATTCTGAAATAAATTGGTGGACGTGAGTAATTTTTCTACTAATCATCTGAAAAAATAATAAACCTAATCGCACTCTCCATTAAAAAAATGGCAGCTAATCTCGTGAGCGCTAAAGTTTCTGTTTTTTACAGCAAGATCGCAAAGACTTCCCCCAAGTCTTCCCAAAGGTTCTACTTGGCACAAAAACTAATTAAAAACACAAAACCACATATAAACAGAGGCTAGATGAATTATTTATTACTAAATAGGAACAAAAAACAAGAAACAAAAATAAAATTTGGTTGCCTCCCAACAAGCGCTATCGTTTAACGCCCCTAGCTAGGCATACAAACAAGAATAGATCTAGGTATTGTCATCTTTGGTATGCAATCCATAAGTGGCTCTCATAATAGATTCATAAGGTAATTTAATTTTCTTCCTAGGAAAGTGTTCCATGCCTTTACTTAATGGAAAATGGAATCTAATATTTCCTTCTTTCATATCAATAATTGCACCAATCGTTCTAAGGAAAGGTCTACCAAGAATAATAGGACATGTAGGATTGCAATCTATATCAAGAACAATGAAATCTACGGGCACATAATTCCTATTTGCAACAATAAGAACATCATTAATCCTTGCCATAGGTTTCTTAGTGGTGGAACCCGCAAAGATGAAAATTTAAAGAACAATCATCAAATTCACGAAAACCTAACACATCACACAAAGTTCTTGGAATCGTGGAAACACTAGCACCCAAATCACACAAAGCATAGCATTCATGATCTTTTATTTTAATTTTAATAGTAGGTTCCCACTCATTATAAAGTTTTCTAGGGATAGAAACTTCTAATTCAAGCTTTTCTTCATAAGATTGCATTAAAGCATCAACGATATGTTTGGTAAAAGCTTTATTTTGATTGTAAGCATGAGGAGAATTTAGCACGGATTGCAACAAGGAAATACAATCCATCAAAGAGCAATATCATAATTAAATTCCTTGAAATCCAAAATAGTGGGTTCATTGCTATGCAAAGTTTTGACCTCTTCAATCCCACTTTTACCAATTTTTGCATCAAGATCTAAAAACTCCGAATCATTGGGACGCCTTTTAACTAAAGTTGACTCATCTCCAGTTCCATCATTATCAAGATTCATATTGGGAAACAAAGATTTAATAGGAGACACATCAATCACTTTTAGATCTTCATCCTTATTATCGTGAAAACTAGAAGAACACGCTTTTATAAAGCAATCTTTTTTAGCACGCATCCTACCGGTTCTTTCTTTGCACTCGTCAATGGCAATTCTCATAGATTTGAGAGACTCATTGATATCAGGCTTAGGTGGAATAGATCTAAGTTTCAAAGAATCAACATCAAGAGAAATTCTATCCACACTCCTAGCCAACTCATCAATCTTAGGCAATTTTTCTTCAAGCAAAGCATTGAAATTCTTTTGCGAAATCATAAATTATTTAACACTAGTCTCAAAATCAGAGGGCATCTTATTAAAATTTCCAAAGAGTTGTTGTAGGAATTACTATAATTATGAGAGGAATTACTAGGAAACGACCTAGGATTAAAGTTTCCTCTATACACGTTTTTATCAAAATTGTTCCTACCAACAAAATTCACATTCATAGATTCATTATTATTCTCAATCAAAGTAGACAAAGGCATATCATTAGGATCAGAAGAAACACTCTTATTAGCAAACAATTTCATAAGTTCATCCATCTTTACACTTAAAACATTAATTTCTTCTATAGCATGAACCTTTTTACTAGTAGATCTTTCGGTGTGCCATTGAGAATAATTAACCATAATATTATCTAGGAGTTTAGTAGCTTCTATTAGACTGTATATATACGTAGACCCTTGTATACATCTGTAATTGTATTGTACCCTTTGGTAATTCTATATAATGAGATAGACACACCCCGTTTAGGGTGTCGAGCAGTTTCCCAAACATTATGTTTTACATGGTATCAGTTTAGGGTTTCGATGTCTTTCGCTGCCCCTGACGCCGCCGCCTCGGCCCCTGCTACCGGCGATGCCGCGTAGTCCCAAGTGCTCGCCTCATCGTCGTTCTTCATGGCCTCGTGCCCGCTGGCTACTGCCTGGCGGCAACCGCCCGCAAGTTCGCCGATCGGGTCGAGCGGGACGGGTGCCTTGCCTTCGCCGATTGCATCTGGCGGCTCTCTCTCGACCGTCGTCACTGGGCCGCCCAGGTTCCGCGGTCCCACACCCCTGTATGGCGCGTCTCCTCTATCGCCCTATGGCGCTCCCTGGTGCGGCGGTGCCCCTGCTTCGACTTTCAGCGCCGCGCCTTCGTCGCCATCTGCCTGGCCGCCACCCTACGGCGCGCCGCCGGTGCCTGCCTACGCTGGCTCGGCACACCCCCATGCAGCCTACGCTGCTTCGTCCTCGCTGGTCCATGGGGCGCAGCCGTCCTCGCACGCATAGCCCTACGGGGCGCAGCCGTCCTCGCTGGTCCATGGGGCTGGAGCCCTGACTGGCTTGGGCACTGGCTCTACTCCTGCAGGAGCCCATCTCGCATCGCCATACACGGGTACGCAACTGGCGCTCGCCCTCAACCCGGAGACGAACCCGATGATGGGCTGCTATGCGCCACCAGCACAGCCTCATGCGGATCACATGACCGCGTCATCGCCGTTTTACTTCTCACACCTCCTTCCGGTGAAGCTTACGCCGGATAACAATTTGTCATGGTGGGCTCAGGTGCTACCTCTGCTCCAAAGCCGCTACTTGGAGGGGTACGCTGATGGCTCCATCCCGTGCCCGCCACCATATCATCCGGTGTATCACGTGTGGGTGGATCAGGACCGGGAGATTCTCTCTGCTATCCAGTCATCGCTCACCCCGAGCGTGTCGTTGCTGGTCATCTTCGCCGCGACGTCGCAAGATGCTTGGTCGGCGCTTCATAGCAGCTTCGCCTCACTGTCTACGGCGCATGATCATTCTATACGCACTTGGGGGAGACTAAACTTGATGGTCTCTCAATCACTGAGTATTTTACCAAGATGTCGGGTCTCGCAGACACATTGGCCTCGATTGGTCAGCCGCTTGGAGATGAGGAATTCAGCACCCACGTGCTCAACGGTCTTGATGATGATTATGACAATCTCGTCGAGAATATTCATGGTCGTGAGGCGCCACTTCCGCCACGAGAGCTATATGCGCATCTTCTTGGTCGTGAGGAGCGCATCAAAGCGCGTGGTGCCTCTCCGAGCTTCATCTCTGCCAACGCCGCGACCCGCGGTAAGCCATAGAAGCCATCGCCGCCGCCTGGTGGGAAGCCGGTGGCCTCATCCCCGAAGGCCCGCGCTGCCTTGCCATCCATCACTGGCGGTGCCAGGCCGGTGGCGTGTTGTCCCTGCTGCGGTGCTCAGCAGGCCTGCCAGCTGTGTGGCATTGTCACACCCTAGCTAGTTCAAGCATTAGAGTGTGCATCATGTTTAATTTTCTCTTAAATTTGAAATGGGGATGACAGAAACCCCAGCACCCCCCTGGAACAACTAGGGTTTACTAATTTTTTTTCAATGAACGTGAAATGCCCTTCTAAAAATCCCACCCTTTATGTTTTAGGTTAAAACCTTAAAAATGGTGCACATTTTTCTAGGACATCTAAGGTCATTGGATTAATCCATATAGTATTTGCATTTGGGCATTTAAATGCTCTAAAATATTTTAAATGCTCAAATAATCATAAACTAAAATGTTTGCTGTTGGATATATTCTAAGCAGTAGCCATGATTAATTTTATGATTTATGGTAATGCCCTGGCATTTTTAATAAAGCCCTGAAGTTACAGAAATAATAGAATAAATAAAAAAACAGAAAAGGAGAGAAAGAACAGGGACATACCTGGCGCAGCCCACCAGCCCACCCGGCTCGGCCCAGTCCACTGGCTCTTGCCAGTCGTCCTCCTCCTCTCGCCAGGAGGACGAGAAGCGCGTGGCCGGCGCCCGCGGCCACACGCCGGCCACCTCCTGCTTCCGCCGACGCCCTGGAGGCGTCTACGAGTGCCACGCCAACCCCCACGTCCCCCTCTCTTTCTCCCCACTCTCCCCGTGGCCTCTCCCCCTCTCTAGCTCTCTCCCCATCTCCCTGCCGAGCGCAGCCGTCGCCGCCGACAAGCTCCACCGCAGCCACCGCCGTCCATTCGTTGCCTCGCCGTGCCAAGAAGCTCCGCCGTCGTCCACTGCTTTGCCTCGACCCATCCCCAAGCGCTCGCTCGCCCCGGAGACGCTGCACCGAGCTCGTCTTCAACCTCGGTCGCCAGAGATCCCCCTCGCCGCCCCGCTCGCCCCTGCCCTTCCCCGAGCTCGCCGTTCTCTTCCCTGCAACCGCTGTGAGCTCCGCCACCGTTTCCCCCTCTCCCCGCGCTCGTCCGCGTCCTCTAACCACCCCGGCCATCGCAGCCGAAGCTCGCCGCCACCACCGCACGTCGCCGTCGTGGCCACAGCCACGTTGGGATGCAACCGAGCACGCCTTTGTCTTCCATGCGCTCGCAGGAGCCCGTAGCACCCCCGCACGCCCCTCGCCGTGCCTGCTAACGACTAGTTCAACCTCACCCGAGCTCCGGCCGCCACCAAGGTCGACACCGGCGACGTTTCCGGCCACCCCAGCTCCGGCTACTGCCACCATCCGACGCGGCTCACTCTCTGCAACACGTAGATGGTCTCCGCCGTCCTTTTGGTCGCCGGAGTGCAAAACCCGAGCCCTCCGCCGTGTCTGGCCTCGCCGGCAGCTAGACGCCGGCGAGTTTGACTCTGTTTGACCCTGTGTGGGCCCAGGTTGACTCCCCTCCTGAGTCTATGACAGGTGGGGCCGGCCTGCTAATTAGTTTAGGATTAGTTTCAACTAAATTTAATTAGTTTAGTCACTGACATGTGGGCCGAGGCCCCACTGACAGCTAATTAGCACTAACATAATTCTGTTAATCAGTTGAGACACTGACAGAAAGGGCCCACCAGTCAGGTTTGACCTGGCCGACCCAGTTGACCCGCTGACGTCACACCTATGTCATGCTGACGCATTAATTCAATTACTGGAATTACTTTTATATAGGAAATTCCAGAAAATAGCCAAAACTTCTAAAAATCATAGAAAATCAACCATAGCTCCAAATCAAACAAGTTATATATGAAAAATGATCAGAAAAATTCAATCTATCCATCTGTAATGGTTTCATGCATGACAAAACAAGTTAACCTTGCTGTTTAAGCAGAATAGGATAATGCACTAATAAGGCCATGTTAAATGAGCTAACATTTGAATCTTTGATTCAAATGAGTTCATCCCCTTCTGTTTTAGCTTGCATTAGGCCAAGACACTTTCATCTTGCCATGTCATAGCATGCATCATATTGTTGCATATTGTCATGTGTTGATTATGTTCGGTGTGCCTTTCGTGGTAGGTTCTGCCTCCAAGGATAACCCCGAGTATCCATCTGAAGGGCAGTACCCTACTACCACTACATCAGGCAAGCAACCATTGATCATTCCGATACAAACCCATGTTCTCGCTTCTGCTCTTGTTTACTGCATTAAGACAATGCGTTTCAAACTGCTGTGCGCTACGGTAGTTGAACCCTTATCCTCTGCATGACCTGTCATTGCCACAATAACTAGATGAAACCCACTAGCATGTGTAGGAGTTGATTGAGCCATGTATGTGTTTCCTACCTTGCTATGCCTGCTATGCTTAGAGTTGTGTCAGGTCTGGTCCATCTGGGTGATGGGCTAGAGTGAAATGATTATATCGGTAATGTGGGGGATGTGTTGAACATGTTTTGGTAAAGGTATCTATGAGAGGCCATGTAGGAGTACATGGTGGGTTGTTTCATTGAGGCCGTCCATAAGAACTGAGATCTGTATGTGTGATTTAAGATGCAATTACTACCATACATTGGGCCCGAAACCAATGGACCCACTCGGCTTCTTAATCATCCTAGTACTCTGTCCAGGAGTTGCAAATAGTTTTTGGTGTTTGTAGGTATGTGTTGGCGGCCGAGCGTAGCGTTGACCCTAGGGGTGGGCTATGTTGCGGTAGATACACCGTGGCACGGTGTACCGAGTCACCCATTTGGTGTCTCGGGAACCCTGTTCACATCGTTCGGGGCCGTATGTGGAATCCTTGGCCGGACTCCCTGCGGATGGAACCTGGATAGGCGATACACCTGGACTAGAGACTTGAGTGTTTAGGTAGGCCGTGGCAGACACCCTCGTTGGGCTTCCGCTTGAAGGTTGCCGAGTACATGTTGTGTAAACGGCGGTAAGTGGTGAAAGCGTGTATGAAGAAGAACACTCCTGCAGGGTATAAAAAACCTATTCGAATAGCCGCGTCCGCGGTAAAGGACTACTTGGTTGCCTGTACAGTTCATAGACAAGTTAATGGATACTACTAAAAGACTCAAGATAAGTGTGAGTACCGAGGATGGCCCTCTCGTAGGATGTCGAGGGAGGATCCCCGGTGGAGTATTGTGTTGGTGAGTAGTGGACTCGTGTGCGAAAACTATTTTTACTAGTGGAGTTCCGTAGGATAGTTTAGCCAAGGGTCAAAGCTGGCTTGCTGCAATAACCCCACCACCTTCTTGAGAATGAGCATGTATAGTAGGATCTGATGTAAGACTTGTTGAGTACCTTTGTACTCATGTTTGCATAATTACTGTTTTCAGCTGAGAACACCGCCCCCTCCGATGGGTTTTATGTAGACCTTGATGTCAACGAGTGACTAGCCACCCAGGTGGTGATCCTGGCCATGGAGGGCCCTATGTAGATAGACAGGCTTCGAGAAGCCTTCTTGCTTTCTAGTGTCTGTACTCAGACTATTGCTTCCGCATGTGCTTGTATGCTTGTATGACTTGAGTGTCGGGTCATGTGACCCCTACCTGTATGAACATGTTATGTATGGCTCTCTGGAGCCTTTAAATGAAGTACTTGAGTTGTAGAGTTTTGTTGTGATGCCATGTTGTATGTACTCATATCGGGCATATTGTGTGTATGATTGAAATGCTTGGTATGAGTGGGATCCGACAATCTAGTTGTTTATCCTTGGCAGCCTTTCTTATGGGGAAATGTAGTCTAGTGTTCCTCGAGTCATAGTAGTCCGCTACAGCCCGGTTCACCGGAGTCCTGCTAGCCCAGCACTACTGTTCAGGACGCTTGACTGGCCGGCATGTGTTTCACTTCATTCCTATGTCTGTCCCTTCGGGGAAATGTCACGCAGTGACATCCGGAGTCCTGCCTAGCCTGCTACAGCCCGGGTTCCCCGGAGTCCTGTTAGCCCAGTGCTACAGCCCGGATTCACTCGCTGATGACCGACATGCTCGATGTGATTCATGTATGCCTGTCCCCATAGGTCTGCGCTGCTTTGGGTTCACGACTAGCCATGTCGGCCCGGGTTCTCTGTCATATGGATGCTAGCGACACTATCATATACGTGAGCCAAAAGGCGCAAATGGTCCTGGGCCATGGTAAGGCGACACCCGTGGGGATACTGTGCGTGAGGCCGCAATGTGATATGAGGTGTTACCGGCTAGATCGATGTGACTTGGAATCAGGGTCCTGACAGCGTTGGCATCAGAGCCGGACTGCCTGTAGGTTCGTTGAGCCAAACTGGTCGATGTCGAGTCTAGAAATGCTTTAGCTATATGTAGGGGAATTGATTGTGGGAGGGAACGTAAGGCTCTTTTACTCCTTTACCTTATGCCCTCTGATCTGAGTCATTCTCTTCTCATTCAACGTGGGTTAAGGACTAGGCTCTCTTCTTCTATCAGGTTCACGTGTTACTAATCCGTAGTAGCTTATAGGATTGTTGTTACAAGCCTCAGTACAGTTTCTACTACTTTTAGTATGTTGTCAGTTGAATCAGAACCTTGATATGATGTTGTTGAGTGGTATTGCAAACTGTTGTGGATGTCTCAAATCCTTTTCTGAGCATTTACAGCTGTTATGCTGTCCAAATTTCCCTAGAAGTTCTAATGCCTTTGCCTTGTGGTTGTGCTTTCAGATGGCCACTCGTGCTCAAAACCAAGTGGTTCGCCTGACCCGGTGCCTCGATGTGCCCGGTCATACTGCTATGTTAGTCCGGGTAATGATCGAGACGGGTTACCGTTGGTATCCCGAATACACTATCGAAGAGCAGTTCAGAGACTTCAACCAGAGCCAGTACCTCTGTACCGTCAGGATATATCCCTCTTATCCTGGAGCCACTGAGCCCCTTCACTGTTCCTATGGACTCGGGGTTACTGTTGAGATGGCTGTGCAGGATGCTGCCTATTCCATGATGACCATCATGCGAGTCCGGACTGGCCTGCTTCGGAACACCAACTTCCGTTATATGCCAGCTTCACTTCCGGGAGTGCAAGGGTATCTCCAGGCTATCTATGCTGACCCCACACATGAGGAGTCACTACTTCGCACCACTGCTGAGATGTTCGAGGATAAGGACCGCAAAAATCGGGCCTTGCGTATGGAGCTTTTTTAACTCTCGTGCTGATCATTGGGCCACATTGATTCGGTTTGCACCGGCGGTACAAGCATGATACGTGGATCTGAGGGATCTGTACCCTGTACGGTCTGGATTGCCAGATTGTATGGAGTGGCGCGATGTGGGAGGCATCACCCCACCTCATGGTCCCCGTCTGCCACCACTTGTGGGACCAAGGCCACATCCGAGTCCCTTTGGTCCGCAAGCTCCGCGGGACCGTTTGTTCCCATATGAACATGTTCCACTTCCAGGTGTTGGTGGCGACTTCTATGAGGATTACTACGGAGCCGTCTGAGCTAGTAGTAGTTCCACTAGTATTGTAGTAGTTGTATTCTCCACAGTCCTGCGTGACCGTGGGATACGACTTGGTGTGTATCACGCTCCGGAGGTGTAGGAAAATAATGTATAGGAGCTTGGAATGCCTCCAATGAGATGTAATGTGTTCCACCGTAGTTGTACTCTAGCCTGGGCTTGTACTAAACTATGTACGGTGTGTATGACCAATGGTATATATATGGCAGTTTCTATATTACCATGTTGTGCAATGAACATCTTAGCGTTCCATGTTATCCATTACATTCTACACTTCCTTGCTAAGTTGTGCCATCCTTATCTTAACCGTTGTCTTGTTTTCTCCTAGGATGGTCAACACCCGCAGCAACCCTGCTGCCCCAGAGCAGGGGGAAGCCAGTGCAGCTAGGGGTGAAAATCTGCCTCACCCGCCTTCTCTGGCCGAAGTGATGCTGGAGGCGGAAAGAAACAAGCGTGAGACTAACCGTCTGCTAGAGCGGATTGAGCAGAACACTGCACGCCATCAGCGAAATGACTTGGTGTCAATCAATGACTTTATCAAGCTGTACTCACCAAAGTTTAACCATTCCGTCGAGCCCCTCGACGCGGATGACTGGCTTCGCAGCATCACCCACAAGCTATGTTCTGCCAACGTAGCCGAAGCCGACAAGTTTACCTATGCTGCCTATCACCTCGAAGGCCCTGCTAGCCTTTGGTGGGAAAACTTTGAAGCTATGCGCCCGGTCGGCCAAATCACTACTTGGGCTGAATTCAGTGAGGCTTTCCGTGAGCATCACATTCCGGAAGGTCTCATGGATTGCAAGAGGGAGGAGTTCTGCAACTTCACCCAAGGAAGACTGACTGTGGATGCATATAGTCGTGAATTTGGGAATCTGGCACGATATGCTCCTGAAGAAGTATCTACCGACGCTAAGAAGCAGGCAAGGTTCCGCAAGGGACTTAGCCCTGAGCTTCGCCGCGATCTTCGTCTGCACGAGTGCACCTCCTTTCAGAAGTTGGTCAATAAAGCCATCAGTGCTGAGTCAGGCCAGTCTGACTATGACGCTTCATGCAAGCACTCACATGATTTTGGCTCTTCATCCGGCTCTGGAGGTCAGAAGCACCGGGTATGGATTCCAAGCACGGCACTGCCACCCAGGTTCATTCTGAGGCCATCCTTTGAGGCGCCTCATCCCAACCAGCAGTTTGCACCGCCCAAGCCCTATGGTGGCCCCGCTGCTAATGCTGCTCCACGTCCCAATGTTGTGACGTGTTTCAAGTGTGGAGAGCCGGGTCACTATAGTCGAGAGTGTCCCCAAAACAACAACCCCAATCAGTCTAGGAAGTCCGTTGGCCGTGGTAAGCCAGCGGGAAAGACATTCTACACCAAGCCGGTCACCACTACATGTGGCCATGTCAACTATGTCTCAGCCGAGGAGGCTCATGAGGATCCTAACGTCGTCCTTGGTACGCTCCTTGTTAATTGCCATCCGGCATCTGTTCTTTTCGATACTGGAGCATCTCATTCATTCATATCCGAGAACTATGCTCGATTGCATAACACGACATTCTGTGACATGCCCACTTCCATGGTAATTCAAACTCCGGGTTCCAAATGGCAAACCTCTAGAGTAAGCCATGGGAACGAAATTCTTGTCGATAGACTTGTCTTCCTTGCATCCTTAATAGCTCTCAAGTCCTCGGACATAAACATCATCTTGGGTATGGACCGGATGTCAGCTCATTATGCTAAGATTGATTGTGCCACTAGAACCGTTCAACTTACTCACCCGTCGGGCAAGACAGTCAATGTCTTAACTCGAGTGGCCAAGCGCCAGCTTTACTCCCTAAATGCCAACCCCCTTCCAGACCTTGAGGATATTCCAGTAGTTCGAGACTTTCCGGATGTCTTTCCAGAAGAACTGCTAGGTGTTCCACCTGACAGGGATGTCAAGTTTGTGATAGACCTTGTTCCAGGAACCGTTCCAATTTCTAGAAGACCCTATAAGATGGCACCCTTAGAACTAGCCGAGCTTAAGAACCAACTCAATGAGTCCTTGAAAAAGGGTTTCATCCGTCCTAGTTCCTCTCCTTGGGCTTGCCCCGTCCTCTTTGTCAAGAAGAAGGATGGAACGGATCGGATGGTTGTAGATTACCGACCTGTCAACTTGGTCACTATCAAGAACAAGTATCCGCTTCCCAGGATCAATGATCTGTATGATCAGCTCACTGGATCCTCAGTCTTTTCCAAGATGGATTTGAGGTTAGGCTACCATCAAATCAAAATCAGAAACGGGGACATTCCCAAAACGGCCTTTGTTACCCGTTATGGCCAATACGAGTACACCGTTATGTCCTTCGGTTTAACCAATGCCCCAGCCACCTTCTCTCGGTTAATGAACTCGGTCTTCATGGAGTATTTGGATAAATTCGTCGTGGTTTATCTCGATGACATACTCATCTACTCCAAGAATGAAGAGGAACATGCCGAACATCTAAGGCTGGTATTGATGAAACTTTGAGAGCATCACCTTTATGCCAAATTGTCCAAGTGTGAATTTTGGTTGCCAGAAGTGACCTATCTAGGTCATGTAATCTCTGGTAAGGGTATTGCTGTCAATCCCGAGCGAGTTCAAGCCGTCCTCGATTGGACTCCACCTGAGACGGTCAAGCAAGTTCGGAGCTTCCTTGGCTTAGCAAGCTATTGCCGCCGCTTCGTCGAGAATCTCTCCAAGGTTGCTAAACCTCTAACTGAAGTCCTCAAGAAAGATAAAAAGTTCGAGTGGACCCCATAGTGCGAGTTCAGCTTTCAGGAACTGAAAAGACGCCTGACATCTACTCCCGTACTAGTACCACCAGATTTCTCCAAGGACTTTATTATCTATTGCGACGCCTCGCGACAAGGACTAGGTTGCATACTCATGCAAGACCGTCAGGTAATTGCCTATGCTTCACGGCAATTACACCCACATGAGGAAAACTATCCCACACATGATCTAGAGCTTGCAGCTGTAGTCCATGCACTCAAAACTTGGCGACATTACCTCCTCGGTAATCGTTGCGAGATCTTCACTGATCACCAAAGTTTGAAATATAGCTTCATCCAACCGGATTTGAATCTCAGGCAACGACGTTGGGTCAAGTTGATCTCGGATTACGACTTAGGAATAACTTACACCCCGGGCAAAGCCAATGTCATGGCTGATGCGCTAAGTCGTAAATCTTATTGTAACAACCTGATGTTACACCAAAGTCAACCACTTCTCCACGAGGAATTTCGTAAGCTCAATCTTCACATTGTTCCTCAAGGATTCCTATCCACCCTGGTGGCGAAACCTACCCTTACGGATTAGATCATCAAGGCACAGAAGGTAGATCTGGGAATCTCCCGTATTAAGAGAAGCATTAAGAAAGGAGTCGCGAATTGTTTCTCCGTTGATGATCAGGGTGTCGTATACTTTGGAAACCGCTTAGTGGTTCCCAAGGCACGAAACCTGAGGCAGCTGATCCTTAAGGAAGCTCATGAATCCCCTCTCACCATTCATCCCGGTAGTACTAAAATGTATCAAGACCTACGCCAGAGGTTTTGGTGGACTACGATGAAGAGAGAAATCGCTCAATACATTGCTAATTGTGACGTTTGTCGTCGTGTTAAAGCAGAGCATCAACGGCCTGCTGGCACCCTTCAACCTTTGGCTATTCCTGAGTGGAAATGGGATAAAATCAGTATGGATTTCATCACTGGGTTTCCTAGGACCAAGAGAGGGAATAATGCCATCTTCGTCGTGATCGACCGTCTTTCCAAGGTAGCCCATTTCCTACCTGTTCGTGAGAGTATCTCCGCTAGCCAGCTAGCTGACTTGTACATCTCCCGAATAGTGTCTCTTCATGGTGTCCCATTAGAAATTAATTTAGACCATGGGAGTCTCTTCACCTCTCGATTTTGGGAAAGTTTCCAAAATGCTATGGGAACTCGTCTCTCCTTTAGCACCGCCTTCCATCCTCAATCAAGTGGTCAAGTAGAGCGAGTCAACCAAGTTCTGGAAGATATGCTCCGAGCTTCTGTCATCTCATTCGGAATGGGTTGGGAGAAAAGCCTGCCATTCACGAAGTTTGCTTATAACAATAGTTATCAAGCTAGTTTGGGCAAAGCTCCTTTCGAAGTTCTCTATGGACGAAAATGTCGAACGCCTCTTAACTAGTCAGAAACCGGGCAAAAACAACTCTTTGGCCCGGATATGATTCGGAAAGCAGAAGAGCAGGTTCGCGTTATTCGTGAGAAATTGAAAACAACCCAATCTCGTCAAAAGAACCAATATGATCGTAAACATAAGCTCATGACTTATGAAGTCGGCGAGAAGGCTTACCTTCGGGTTACTCCGTTAAAGGGAACCCATCGTTTCGGTATCAAAGGCAAATTGGCTCCTCGTTATATCGGACCCTTTCGCATTCTTGCCAAACGAGGAGAAGTTGCCTACCAATTGGAACTACCTTCGCATCTTTCCAGAGTTCACGATGTCTTCCACGTTTCTCAACTCAGGCATTGCTTTGCGGATCCTATCCTGTAACATCCCAAATTTTCAATTTGGAATGTTATACATTAGGTCATCATGCATATCATATTTTATTTTGCTTTTGGTTTTGATCCTAGAAAAATCCTAAGCAACTCAAGGACCCACGGAGAGAGTTGGGGATTTCATTATTTACGTATTTGAGTTTTCTAAGATTATGTAAACAGGATCATTTGATTTTATTTATTTTATCATCAATTATTTCTATTACAAAAATATGAGAGCGGGAATAAAATGACTTTCCCAAAATATAGAAATATTGAAGATTTAATAAAAAAATAAAATAAGTTTTATTTCGGAGTTTTTCGGTATTTTTATTTGAATTTAGGAAAAATGCGCGTTTTTCAAAGTTGTAGTTTGGGCCCAGATAAATGTTCACTTTATCGGGCTTGATTTTAGAAACCCGGCAAAATTTATTTCGTGATTTTTGGAGTCCGGTTAGTATTTCTTTTTATTTTTCTTCCGAGCGGATTTAAAAAAAACGGAACCGACTCCGGGCCGTACCCGGCCAGGACTCCCTGGCCTGGGGCCTTTATAAGCCGCCCGAGCCGGCCCGAGAGAGAGAGGCCCGCCGCAAGCCAAACCCTAACCCTAGCCGCCGCCCGCCGCCGCCGCCCGCAGCCGGAGCCACGCGACTTTCGAGGTTCGCCGCCGCCTCGTATTCCGTGCAGTTTTTTTTTTAAAAAAAATTCTGTTCGTCGTTTTTTCTTTTTCGTCGGATTTTCCGCGGTTATTTTCTGATCGCGATTTCTGATCCGATTTTCGTTTTAGTATAACTTTTCGCTCGTTTATCGGAATCAGGCGATTCAAGCGCCTGGAGTTTCGTCTCGAAACCCTCTTTCCGAATAATCAACTTAAACAAGTTTTTGCTACTGTAAAATTTGCCCTAGATCCAGATTACTAGAACGAAGTTGTTTTCTTTCGCCGTTTGATTTCTTTTGCTTCGTTCGATTTGATTCTTTTTGCAAACCAGGGTTCTTAAGTTGAACTATCTGGTTAGATCTTCTATTTGAGTTTTACCTGTGCATTAGATGAGTACTTATTGTATGCTTGTTGTTTGTCTGCGATAGAATACCCGGAGTGCGCCGCCTGTTACGTTGAATCTCTAGGTTACGCGGATCATCGGCAAGGCAAGTAACACTTTGATCATACCTTTTCTACAACCCAGTTTTATTGCATTAGATCAATCCTCACACATTGCACGATTAGGATCTAATTAAATTGTGGGATGGGAAGTAGATGAGGTAGTACCTATTACCTGTTTATTATCAAACCTTTGGGAGTTACTTCTACGTTGCTTATTATGCCAAGCTATGCTAGTAGACGTGGATTGGGTGAGTGATATCCATGACAGATGTGAGATTGTTAATTAATGGTTTATCTAAGGTGGCAACCTAACACACATCTGGGTGGATTGAGGCACCTGGGGTTCTCAGGACTTGCCTGTTTTCTTGGACCGCCACCCAGGCCCAAAGGGATCATGAGATTATCCATACTAGAAACTTCCGTGTGCAGCCACAAGCCATTATGGGCTCTGGCATAGTTGACTAAGTTGTGCGAACTCTTACAGTGGTAGACTAGCAGATGTAGGGGTTGTAGGTGGTACGGTCTACCCGATCGTAAGGTGCTAGCGCTTCTGAAAAAGACTATGTCTCGGTCATCCGTCTTCTCAAACACCATGTAGTGCGAGAAACCAAACGGAGGCGATCGAGTCTTGTGGGTAAAAGTGCGCAAACCTCTGCAGAGTGTAATAAACTAATCATGGTTAGCCGTGTCCCCCGGTTATGGACATCTTGAGTATCTAGTACCTGGATTTTCATGTGAATCTCAACATGTTACTCTAAATTAATTTTGGGTTTTAATGATGTTACTTAATTGGGATTGAGAATGCTGTCAACCATTCTCAATGTTTCAACAACCACCATGATAGTAATTAATTTTATTCCTTTGAAGTAGGGAAAAATTGGCTTTACGCAAAAACAGTAACCATAGAGCTTTCCACCAGCCAAATATGCATATAGTATAGCTGTTGCATTCCATTACTCTCTATGTGTTACCTTGCCAGCATATTCCATGTGCTGACCCGTTTTCGGGCTGCAACGTTAATGTTGCAGACTTTTCAGACGATGATTAAGGAGTTTTTAGGTCGTGGTTCTATACTCAGTGATGCCGTTGGAGTTGATGGACTCACTTATCTTCCAAGCCTTCCGCTGTTATCGTCACTAGATGGCCTTAAGCCATATTTATTGTAATAAGTTCTCTTTTGAGACACTCGATGTAATAAGTGTGTGATTGCTACTCTGCTATAAATCCTCCGAGTACTGTGTGGTGTCAGCATTACTGATCCAGGGATGACACCGGAGCACAGAGATCAGACTGTTTGAGGTCTGGTCGCTACAAGAGATGGTATCAGAGCACACGCTGACTGTAGGACACGACCACTAAGCTAAAGACCTAGATCACTAGATCACTCTCTTCTCTTCTGACTTCTCATCTTTTCTACTCTTTAGGATGGCGGATGCAAGGACAAGTTCACCCAACCGGATGAAGATACACCCTTTGGACGCCACTTGAAGGAAGTCACTAGATACCTGAACATAGGAATACCAAGCTTCACGGGAACCTACAACGCCACTTTACCCAAAGAAGAGCGCTGGATGATTCAAGTTCAAATTCCAGGAAGGACGTTCATGCCAGTCACTGAGCCCATAGAGTTTTCTTTTGATGCACCAACTTGGAGTCTAGGAAAGAGCATGGCAGCTCACATCGCCATGGGACGCATTGGGGAAGTCTACCGCAAGGATCTCAAGGATACTATCTACCAGATTTGTGGGCGCCGAGATGAACACTGGGAGATGATCAGCACCAGGAAGGATAGATCAATTGCAGCTTTTATTCAGGAGTTAAACCTGCACATTCGACGACAGGAGAATCAGATGTGCGCCGACATGATAGATCTGAAGAATGCTAAGACTAGAATCAAGGAACTGGAGGAAGAACTCAAGGCTACACGCGAAGATTATGAAGAAGAAATTGAAGTATTGGTGGATAAGAACGACGATCTGATCAAGAAGATTGGCATATTTATGGGAGGCCCAACACCAGTAGATGAAGACGAAGAACCCAAGGAGATTAGCCCGGAAGACTACATCATCATCGATGGCACCGACTCGGAACAAGATAGTAGTGATGATGACTATGTGGATGAAGCAGGAGCGGATATCATGGAGTCTACAACCGTAGAATATTTCTAGTAGACCACCTCATCAGTAGTAGTAGTCCACCATGTAAATATAGTAGTCCGAGCACTTTTGCGATAGTTAGATCGATTGTATGCCCTTGTTTGTTTGATTGAAGTGAAATTGTGTGCTTTTGCCTCATGTGCATATGGGTAGTGTTTTCCCTTTAGACCCCCTCTATTCTTATATCTCATCTTTTCTAAACCCTCAGATGCCTCCGAGACGTGACCCCGGATTTGCCTTTCCGCCGGAGCTCACCCAGTTGATCCAGCAGCAGAACACCTTGATGCAGTTGCTAGTTCAGAATCAGAATCAGGGGAACAACAACAACAACCCACCACCACCACCACCACCTGTTGACCACTTAGCCCGTTTTCTTAGGCTGAATCCGCCGGTGTTTTCCAGTAGCACCGAGCCGATAGTAGCAGATGATTGGCTCCGCAAGATAGCTAGGGAGTTGACCACAGCAGGATGCACAGATATGGAGAAGGTTAAGTTTGCCGCACATCAGTTAGAAGGACCCGCAGCATCTTGGTGGGAGAATTTCACAGCCACTTTCCCAGTCGACACTGTCACATGGGACCAGTTTCAGTAGGCTTTTCGTACTGCCCATGTTTCAGCAGGAGCAATGGCCATGAAAAAGCGTGAGTTTCGTAACTTGCGCCAAGGAGGACGGACAGTTGGCCAGTATGTGGAGGAGTTTAGTAAGCTAGCACGCTATGCCCCAGATGACGTTGCTACGGATGCAGCTAAGCAGGAGAAATTCCTGGAAGGACTGAATGATGAATTGAGTATGCAGTTGATGGTAGCCACCTTCAACAACTACCAGGAGTTGGTAGATCGTGCACTTATGATTGAAGGGAAGCAGCAGCAAATTAAGAACCGCAAGAGGAAGTATGGACAAGGGAAGTATAATTCAGGAGCTCAGCAGAAGCCTCGTTTTACCCCTAGACCAGGAGGACATTTTCAGCATACCCATGGAGTAGGTAGCTCGCACAATCACAATGGCACCAAGAATGGTAATGGGAATGGAGGAAGTAATGGACAGAATCGCAGCACCCCATCAACCCCAGCCAAGAAGGACTTGAGTCATGTCACTTGCTATAAGTGTTCGAAGCCAGGGCATTTTGCAAATGAATGTCCTGAAGGCCAAAATGGCAATGGAAGTTCTGGGAAGAAGCCGAACCCTTTCAACAGGGGACAGGTGAACCACGTTAGCGTGGAGGAGGTTGAAGCTCAGCCCGATGCAGTAATAGGTAAGTTTTTGGTTAAGTCATTTACTGCACTCGCTCTTTTTGATACTGGAGCATCACATTCATACATCTCAAGGGGATTTGTGGATAAGTATAACCTACCAACCCAAGCCCTTAGGTCACCCATGTTAGTAACCTTGCCAGGAGCAGAGTATGTGGCAAGTCTATGGTGTGATCGGTTACCATTAAGGATTGGTAACTATGTTTTTCCCTCAGACCTAATAGTATTGGAATCTCAAGGATTGGATGTGATATTAGACATGGATTGGTTATCAAAGTATAAAGGGAATATTGAGTGTGCTAGTAAGTCAATTTTGCTTACCACACCAGAAGGGAGAAGGATCAAGTATGTATCCCGGCATGTACCAAAAAGGACACAAGTAAATTGCCTAACAGGAGTTGTGCAGGAGGAAGTACCAGTGGTAAGGGATTTTCCTGATGTATTTCCCGAAGAGTTGCCAGGCATGCCACTGGATAGAGACATTGAGTTTTTGATTGAGCTATTGCCAGGCACTGGGCCAATATCGAAGAGACCATATAAGATGCCAGCAAAAGATTTGGTGGAAATTAAGAAGCAGATTAAGGAGTTACTGGATAAGGGATATATTCGCCCAAGTTCTTCGCCTTGGGGATCACCAGTACTTCTAGTGGAGAAGAAGGATGGATCGTTAAGGATGGTTGTTGATTATCGAGGATTGAACGAAGTAACGATCAAGAACAAGTACCCACTACCAATGATCAATGATCTGTTTGATTGATTGCAAGGAGCTAAAGTGTTTTCCAAGATCGATTTGCGATCAGGATACCACCAGTTGAAGATTCGAGAACAGGATATACCTAAGACAGCATTCACCACAAGTTATGGACTTTATGAGTATACCGTTATGTCATTTGGACTGACTAATGCGCCTGCCTATTATATGAACATGATGAACAAAGTGTTTATGGAGTTTTTGGATAAGTTCGTCGTAGTGTTCATTGATGATATCCTGGTTTATTCGAAGGATGAATAGGAGCATAAGGAGCACTTGCGTTTGGTACTTGGAAAGCTCAGAGAACATCAGTTATATGCCAAATTCAGCAAATGTGAATTTTGGTTGAAGGAAGTAGGATTCCTCGGACATGTTATATCCGGAGAAGGTATAGCAGTAGATCCCGCTAAAGTTGAAACCGTGACCAAGTGGGAAGCACCAACAACAGTTGGAGAGATCCGGAGTTTTCTTGGACTCGCAGGATACTACCGGAGATTTATTGAGAATTTCTCAAAGATTGCAAAGCCTATGACGGAGTTGCTGAAGAAGGATACTAAGTTCAAATGGACTGAGGAGTGTGAGGCTAGTTTCCAGGAGTTGAAGAAGCGTTTGGTTACCTCACCAGTATTGATTTTGCCAGATCAAACCAAGGATTATGAGGTGTATTGCGACGCTTCATGTCGAGGACTTGGAGCAGTGCTTATGCAGGAAGGAAGAGTTGTTTCGTATGCTTCACGACAACTGAAGCCTCATGAATTGAATTATGCTACGCATGATTTGGAGTTAGCAGCCGTAGTGCATGCACTAAAGACATGGAGACATTTTCTCATCGGAAATCATTGTGAGGTGTACACGGATCATAAGAGTTTGAAGTACATTTTCACGCAGAAGGAGTTGAACCTCAGACAAAGGAGATGGCTGGAGCTTATCAAGGATTATGATATGAAATTACATTATCATCCCGGGAAGGCTAATGTAGTAGCTGATGCATTAAGCCGCAAGAGCCATGTCAATACATTAATGACGGGAGAAATACCCAAGGAGTTAGCAGAAAATCTTCGTGAACTATGTGTGAAAATAGTTCCGAGAGGTTATGTAGCAGCACTAGAGATTTAGTCAACTTTGATGGATAGAATCAGAGAAGCTCAGAAAACGGACAAAGAGATTGCCGCTATAAAGGAGAAACTGAGCAAAGGAAAGCTAAAGGATTTCGTGAGGATGAGCACGACACCCTATGGTTTGAAGACCGTGTTTATGTGCCCAATGACCCGGAAATCAGAAAGTTGATTCTGCAGGAGGCCCATGACTCACCGTATTTGATTCACCCAGGAAATACCAAGATGTATTTGGATTTGAAGGATATTTTCTGGTGGACCGGAATGAAGAAGGATATTGCGGAGTATGTAGCAGTTTGTGATGTATGTTAGAGAGTAAAGGCAGAGCATCAGAAGCCAACAGGATTGTTGCAACCATTACCGATACCCGAATGGAAGTGGGATAAGCTAGGCATGGATTTTATCACGGGATTACCAAGGACTCATTCAGGCTATGACTCGATTTGGGTTGTAGTCGATCGATTGACGAAGGTAGCACATTTCATCCCAGTAAAGACCACTTATACAAGTGCTAAGTTGGCAAAGATATACATGACCAGAATCGTATGTTTGCATGGAGTTCCGAGGAGCATCGTATCGGATAGAGGAACCCAGTTTACCTCAAAGTTCTGGAAGCAGTTGCATGAGACTTTGGGTACTAGGCTAGAATTTAGTACAACTTTTCACCCGCAGACAGATGGACAGACTGAGAGAGTCAATCAGATTTTGGAGGATATGCCGAGAGCTTGTGCGTTAGATTATGGATCTAGTTGGGACGAAAATTTGCCATATGCAGAGTTTTCATACAATAATAGCTATCAGACCAGTTTGAAGATGGCCCCTTTCGAGGCTTTGTACGGAAGGAGGTGCAGGACACCGTTGTCATGGGACGAAGTTGGAGACCGCCAGTTGTTTGGACCAGATTTGATTAAAGAGTCTGAACAGAAGGTGAAGTTGATTCGCGATAGGCTCAAGGTAGCCCAGTCCAGGCAGAAGAGCTACGCAGATTCTAAACGCAAGGAGACAGTTTACGAAGTTGGAGATAGAGCTTATCTTCGAGTATCCCCACTTCGAGGGATTAAGCGTTTTGGAGTTAAGGGGAAGTTAGCGCCACGATTTGTAGGACCATATCGAGTTTTGGAGCGTATGGGAGAAGTGGCCTACAAGTTGGAATTGCCAGAAGGATTGGTAGGAGTGCATGATGTGTTCCACGTTTCTCAATTGAAGAAGTGCCACGCGGAGATGGCTGACATACCTTTGAGAGACACAGTGCCATTGGAAGCAATTCAGTTGGATAACAATTTGACCTATGAGGAGAAACCAGTCAAGATCCTCGAGTTTGCCAGCCGAGTTACTCGTAGCAAGGTTATCAAGTTTTTCAAAGTTCAGTGGAGCCACCACACGGAGGATGAAGCCACCTGGGAGTGAGAGGAAGATTTGCTCAAAGACCACCCTCACCTATTTTCTAGCCAACCCGAATCTCGAGGGCGAGATTCATCTTAAAGGGGGTAGGTTTGTAACATCCCAAATTTTCAATTTGGAATGTTATACATTAGGTCATCATGCATATCATATTTTATTTTGCTTTTGGTTTTGATCCTAGAAAAATCCTAAGCAACTCAAGGACCCACGGAGAGAGTTGGGGATTTCATTATTTACGTATTTGAGTTTTCTCAGATTATGTAAACAGGATCATTTGATTTTATTTATTTTATCATCAATTATTTCTATTACAAAAATATGAGAGCGGGAATAAAATGACTTTCCCAAAATATAGAAATATTGAAGATTTAATAAAAAATCAAATAAGTTTTATTTCGAAGTTTTTCGGTATTTTTATTTGAATTTAGGAAAAATGCGCGTTTTTCAAAGTTGTAGTTTGGGCCCAGATAAATGTTCACTTTATCGGTCTTGATTTTAGAAACCCGGCAAAATTTATTTCGTGATTTTTGGAGTCCGGTTAGTATTTATTTTTATTTTTCTTCCGAGCGGATTAAAAAAAACGGAACCGACTCCGGGCCGTACCCGGCCAGGACTCCCTGGCCTGGGGCCTTTATAAGCCGCCCGAGCCGGCCCGAGAGAGAGAGAGGCCCGCCGCCAGCCAAACCCTAACCCTAGCCGCCGCCCCGCCGCCGCCGCCGCCGCCCGCCGCCGCCGCCGCCGGAGCCGCGCGACTTTCGAGGTTCACCGCCGCCTTGTTTTCCGTGCAGTTTTTTTTTAAAAAATTTCTGTTTGTCGTTTTTTCTTTTTCATCGGATTTTCCGCGGTTATTTTCTGATCGCGATTTCTAATCCGATTTTAGTTTTAGTATAACTTTTCGCTCGTTTATCGGAATCAGGCGATTCAAGCGCCTAGAGTTTCGTCTCGAAACCCTCTTTCCGAATAATTCAACTTAAACAAGTTTTTGCTACTGTAAAATTTGCCCTAGATCCAGATTACTAGAACGAAGTTGTTTTCTTTCGCCGTTTGATTTCTTTTGCTTCGTTCGATTTGATTCTTTTTGCAAACCAGGGTTCTTAAGTTGAACTTTCTGGTTAGATCTTCTATTTGAGTTTACCTGTGCATTAGATGAGTACTTATTGTATGCTTGTTGTTGTCTGCGATAGAATACCCGGAGTGCGCCGCCTGTTACGTTGAATCTCTAGGTTACGCGGATCATCAGCAAGGCAAGTAACACTTTGATCATACCTTTTCTACAACCCAGTTTTATTGCATTAGATCAATCCTCACACATTGCATGATTAGGATCTAATTAAATTGTGGGATGGGAAGTAGATGAGGTAGTACCTATTACCTGTTTATTATCAAACCTTTGGGAGTTACTTCTACGTTTGCTTATTATGCCATGCTATGCTAGTAGACGTGGATTGGGTGAGTGATATCCATGACAGATGTGAGATTGTTAATTAATGGTTTATCTAAGGTGGCAACCTTAAACACACATCTGGGTGGATTGAGGCACCTGGGGTTCTCAGGACTTGCCTGTTTTCTTGGACCGCCACCCAGGCTCAAAGGGATCATGAGATTATTCATACTAGAAACTTCCGTGTGCAGCCACAAGCCATTATGGGCTCTGGCATAGTTGACTAAGTTGTGCGAACTCTTACAGTGGTAGACTAGCAGATGTAGGGGATGTAGGTGGTACGGTCTACCCGATCGTAAGGTGCTAGCGCTTCTGAAAGACTATGTCTCGGTCATCCGTCTTCTCAAACACCCTGTAGTGCGAGAAACCAAACGGAGGCGATTGAGTCTTGTGGGGAAAAGTGCGCAAACCTCTGCAGAGTGTATAAAACTAATCATGATTAGCCGTGTCCCCGGTTATGGACATCTTGAGTATCTAGCACTTGGATTATCATGTGAATCTCACATGTTACTCTAAATTAATATTGTTGGGTTTTAATGATGTTACTTAATTGGGATTGAGGATGCTGTCAACCATTCTCAATGTTTCACAACCACCATGATAGTAATAAATTTTATTCCTTTGAAGTAGGGAAAAATTGGCTTTACGCAAAAACAGTAACCATAGAGCTTTCCACCAGCCAAATATGCATATAGTATAGTTGTTGCATTCCATTACTCTCTATGTGTTACCTTGCCAGCATATTCCATGTGCTGACCCGTTTCGGGCTGCAACGTTAATGTTGCAGACTTTTCAGACGACGATTAAGGAGTTTTTAGGTCGTGGTCCTATACTCAGTGATGCCGTTGGAGTTGATGGACTCACTTATCTTCCAAGCCTTCCGCTGTTATCGTCACTAGATGGCCTTAAGCCATATTTATTGTAATAAGTTCTCTTTTGAGACACTCGATGTAACAAGTGTGTGATTGCTACTCTGCTATAAATCCTCCGAGTACTGTGTGGTGTCAGCATTACTGATCCAGGGATGACACCGGAGCACAAAGATCAGACTGTTTGAGGTCTGGTCGCTACATATCCATGGAGTGGACCACGAAACGCTTGATCTACAAGATAACCTCTCATATCGGGAATATCCCGTTCGTATCCTTGATCAAGCCGAGCGTACCACTCAACGTCATAATATCAAGTTTCTCAAGGTTCAATGGTCACACCATTCCGAGAAAGAAGCCACTTGGGAAAGGGAGGATCGTCTTCGACTCGAGTACCCCACCTTCTTTCCGGAGGATCCTAAATCTCGGGACGAGATTCTTTTGAGTGGGGGTGAGTTGTCACACCCTAGCAAGTTCAAGCATTAGAGTGTGCATCATGTTTAATTTTCTCTTAAATTTGAAATGGGGATGACAGAACCCCCAGCACCCCCTGGAACAACTAGGGTTTACTAAAAACTTTTTCAATGAACCTGAAATGCCCTTCTAAAAAGCCCACCCTTTTTGTTTTGGGTTAAAATCTTTGACAAAAATGGTGCACATTTTTCTAGGACCTCTAAGGTCATTGGATTAATCCATATAGTATTTGCATTTGGGCATTTAAATGCTATAAAATATTTTAAATGCTCAAATAATCATAAACTAAAATGTTTGCTGTTGGATATATTCTAAGCAGTAGCCATGATTAATTTTGTGATTTATGGTAATGCCCTGGCATTTTTAATAAAGTCTCGAAGTTACAGAAATAATAGAATAAATAAAAAAACAGAAAAGGAGAGAAAGAACAGGGACTTACCTGGCGCAGCCCACCCGGCTCGGCCCAGTCCACTGGCTCTTGCCAGTCGTCCTCCTCCTCCTCTCGTCAGGAGGACGAGAAGCGCGTGGCCGACACCCACGGCCACACGCCGGCCACCTCCTGCTTCCGCCGACGCCCTGGAGGCGTCTACGAGTGCCACGCCGACCCCCACGTCCACCTCTCTTTCTCCCCACTCTCCTCGTGGCCTGTCCCCCTCTCTGGCTCTCTCCCCATCTCCCTGCCAAGCGCAGCCGTCGCCGCCGACAAGCTCCACCGCAGCCACCGCCGTCCATTCGTTGCCTCGCCGTGCCAAGAAGCTCCACCGTCGTCCACTGCTTCGCCTCGACCCATCCCCGAGCGCTCGCTCACCCCGGAGACGCTGCACCGAGCTCGTCTTCAACCTCGGTCGCCGGAGATCCCCCTCGCTGCCCCGCTCGCTCCAGCCCTTCCCCGAGCTCGCCGTTCGCTTCCCTGCAACCGCTCTGAGCTCCGCCATTGTTTCCCCCTCTCCCCACGCTCATCCGCGTCCTCTAACCACCTCGGCCATCGAAGCCGAAGCTCGCCGCCGCCACCGCACGTCGCCGTCGTGGCCACAGCCACGTTGGGACGCAACCGAACACGCCTTCGTCTTCCACGCGCTCGCAGGAGCCCGTAGCACCCCCGCACGCCCCTCGCCGTGCCTGCTAACGACTAGTTCAACCTCACCCGAGCTTCGGCCGCCGCCAAGGTCGACGCTGGCGACGTTTCCGGCCACCCCAGCTCCGGCTACTGCCACCACCCGACGCGGCTCACTCCCCGCAACACGTAGATGGTCTCCGCCGTCCTTTTGGTCACCGGAGTGCAAAACCCAAGCCCTCCGCCGCGTCTGGCCTCGCCGGCGGCTAGACGCCGGCGAGTTTGACTCTGTTTAACCCTGTGTGGGCCCAGGTTGACTCCCCTCCTGAGTCTATGACAGGTGGGCCGGCCTGCTAATTGGTTTAGGATTAGTTTTAACTAAATTTAATTAGTTTAGTCACTGACATGTGGGCCCATGCCCCACTGACAGCTAATTAGCACTAACAAAATTCTGTTAATCAGTTGAGACACTGACAGACAGGGCCCACCAGTCAGGTTTGACCTGGCCGACCCAGTTGACCCGCTGACGTCACACCTATATCATGCTGACGCATTAATTCAATTACTGGAATTACTTTTATATAGGAAATTCCAGAAAATAGCCAAAACTTCTAAAAATCATAGAAAATCAACCATAGCTCCAAATCAAACAAGTTATATATGAAAAATGATCAGAAAAATTCAATCTATCCATATGTAATGGTTCCATGCATGAAAAAACAAGTTAACCTTTCTGTTTAAGCAGAATAAGATAATGCACTAATAAGGCCATGTTAAATGAGCTAACATTTGAATCTTTGATTCAAATGAGTTCACCCCCTTCTGTTTTAGCTTGAATTAGGCCAAGACACTTTCATCTTGCCATGTCATAGCATGCATCATATTGTTGTATATTGTCATGTGTTGATTATGTTCGGTGTGCCTTTCGTGGTAGGTTCTGCCTCCGAGGATAACCCTGAGTATTCGTCTGAAGCGCAGTACCCTACTACCACTACATCAGGCAAGCAACCATTGATCATTCCGATACAAACCCATGTTCTCGCTTCTGCTCTTGTTTACTGCATTAAGACAACGCATTTCAAACTACTGTGTGCTACGGTAGTTGAACCCTTATCCTCTGCATGACCTGTCATTGACACAGTAACTAGATGAAACCCACTAGCATGTGTGGGAGTTGATTGAGCCATGTATGTGTTTCCTACCTTGCTATGCCTGCTATGCTTAGAGTTGTGTCAGGTCTGGTCCATCTGGGTGATGGGCTAGAGTGAAATGATTATATCGGTAATGTGGGGGATGTGTTGAACATGTTTTGGTAAAGGTATCGATGAGAGGCCATGTAGGAGTACATGGTGGGTTGTTTCATTGAGGCCGTCCATAAGAACTGAGATCTGTATGTGTGATTTAAGATGCAGTTACTACCATACATTGGGCCCGAAACCAATGGACCCTCTCGTCTTCTTAATCACCCTAGTACTTTGTCCAGGAGTTGCAAATAGTTTCTGGTGTTTGTAGGTTATGTGTTGGCGGCCGTGCGTAGCGCTGACCCTAGGGGTGGGCTATGTTGCGGTAGATACACCGTGGCACGGTGTACCGAGTCACCCGTTTGGTGTCTCGGGAACCCTGTTCACATCGTTCGGGGCCGTATGTGGAAACCTCGACCGGACTCCCTGCGGATGGAACCTGGATAGGCGATACACCTGTACTAGAGACTTGAGTGTTTAGGTTGGCCGTGGCCGACACCCTCGTTGGGCTTTCGCTTGAAGGTTGCCGAGTACAGGTCGTGTAAACGGCGGTAAGTGGTGAAAGCGTGTATGAAGTACACCCCTGCAGGGTATAAAAAACCTATTCGAATAGCCGCGTCCGTAGTAAAGGACTACTTGGTTGCCTATACAGTTCATAGACAAGTTAATGGATACTACTAGAAGACTCAAGATAAGTGTGAGTACCGAGGATGGCCCTCTCGTAGGATGTCGAGGGAGGATCCCCGGTGGAGTATTGTGTTGGTGAGTAGTGGATTCGTGTGCGAAAACTATTTTTACCAGTGGAGTTCCGTAGGATAGTTTAGCCAAGGGTCAAAGCTAGCTTGCTGCAATAACCCCACCACCTTCTTGAGAATGAGCATGTATAGTAGGATCTGATGTAAGACTTGCTGAGTACCTTTGTACTCATGTTTGCATAATTACTGTTTTCGGCTAACAACACCGCCCCCTCCGATGGGTTTTATGTAGACCTTGATGTCGACGAGTGACTAGCCACCCAGGTGGTGATCCTGGCCATGGAGGGCCCTATGTAGATAGACAGGCTTCGAGAAGCCTTCTTACTTTCTAGTGTCTGTACTCAGACTATTGCTTCCGCATGTGCTTGTATGACTTGAGTGTCGGCTCATGTGACCCCTACCTGTATGAACATGTTATGTATGGCTCTCTGGAGCCTTTAAATAAAGTACTTGAGTTGTAGAGTTTTGTTGTGATGCCATGTTGTATGTACTCATATCGGGCATATTGTGTGTATGATTGAAATGCTTGGTATGAGTGGGATCCGACAATCTAGTTGTTTATCCTTGGCAGCCTTTCTTATGGGGAAATGTAGTCTAGTGTTCCTCGAGTCATAGTAGTCCGCTACAGCCCGGTTCACCGGAGTCCTGCTAGCCCAGCACTACTGTTCAGGACGCTTGACTGGCCGGCATGTGTTTCACTTCGTTCCTATGTCTGTCTCTTCGGGGAAATGTTATGCGGTGACATCCGGAGTCCTTCCTAGCCTACTACAGCCTGGGTTCCCCGGAGTCCTGTTAGCCCAGTGCTACAGCCCGGATTCACTCGCTGATGACCGACATGCTCAATGTGATTCATGTATGCCTGTCCCCATAGGTCTGCACCGCTTTGGGTTCACGACTAGGCATGTCGGCCCGGGTTCTCTGTCATATGGATGCTAGCGACACTATCATATAGGTGAGCCAAAAGGCGCAAACGGTCCCAGGCCATGGTAAGGCGACACCCGTGGGGATACCGTGCGTGAGGCCGCAATGTGATATGAGGTGTTACCGGCTAGATTGATGTGACTTGGAATCAGGGTCCTGACAGGCATTGAGCGCCACATCACCTCCCGGTGTCATCGACGCTACAAGCAAGACTTTCTTGGTCTGGGCAATAATGGCAAAGGGAATGCAAAACATGCTGCTGCGGTGACAAGCCATGATCATGGGCGTACTCCGTCCTACTCCATCGATCCTATGTGGTATATGGACACGGGAGCCACGAACCACCTCACCAACGAGATGGCCAAGCTTTCCACCAAGGAACCATATCGCGGTCATGATCAGGTGCACACAGCCAATGGAGCAGGTATGCACATCTCCCATGTTGGTCAGGCCTCACTTCTTGCACACAACTTTCGCAAACTGCATCTGTCTAATGTTCTTCGTGTTCCTGCTACTACACGTAGTTTGTTGTCTATTCCTCAACTTACCCGTGATAATAATGTCCTTGCCGAGTTTCACCCTTTTCGTTTCTTTATCAAGGATCGGGACATGAGGGCCGTTCTGCTTAGTGGCCGTCTTCGCCATGGTTTATATGCACTTGACACGCCGCCCACATCTCCTATGCAGTGTTCTCCTCAGGCGTTCAGCGGTGTTCGTGTGTCATCTACACATTGGCATGCACGTCTTGGTCACCCTGCTGCCCCTATAGTTCGTCATGTGCTACATCATCATGAACTACCAGTTGTGTCCAATAAAACTGCTAAAACAATTTGTGATGCCTTGCAGCAGGGCAAGAGTCACCAACTTCTGTTTTCAGAGTCTAGTCGTGTTGTGAAACATCCTCTTGAGCTTGTGTTTTCTGATGTATGGGGTCATGCCCAAACGTCCGTTAGTGGCCGTAATTATTATGTCAGTTTCATTGATGCTTATAGTCGGTTCACTTGGCTCTATCTTATTAAGCGAAAATCTGTTGTGTTTGATGTTTTTATTCAGTTTCAAACACATGTTGAGCATCTCCTTAAGCAGAAAATTATTCATGTTCAATCCGACTGGAGGGGGGGGGGGTGAATATCACAACCTCAACACCTTTTTCAACAAGCTTGGGATTTCATACCGTGTGTCTTGTCCTCATACACATCAGCAGAATGGAACTGCTGAACGTAAGCATCGTCATCTTGTAGAGACTGGCCTTACTTTGCTAGCTCATGCCTCCGTGTTCGGTTTTGGAGTGATGCTTTCTCCATCGCTTGTTTCTTGATAAACAGGCTACCCTCACGACTTCTGAATATGAAAACTCCTCTTGAACTCTTGCTCAACGAAATCCCGGACTACACTTTTCTCAAAGTGTTTGGGTGTCCATGTTGGCCCCATTTGCGTCCATACAATAAACGTAAGTTAGAGTTTCTGTCTAAAAAGTGTGTTTTTCTTAGGTATAGTTCCCTTCACAAAGGGTACAAATGCCTGCACGTTCGCACCAATCGCGTCTACATCTCTCGTGACGTCGTTTTTGATGAGAATGTGTTTCCTTTCCATGCACTTCCGAACAACTCTGAAACTCCTATGCCACCTGTCCACTCTACCACACCTTTGCCTGATCAATTTGTGGATGTTGTGAATGCTCCTGTGTTGCTTCCTAATTATACTGCAGGTATTGGACGTGGTGCTCGTCTTGAGCTACTTGATGAACAGGTGCCGGATGATGCTCCGGAGCGGGACGTGGATTCACTGCATGGGGCATGCATAACGGGTGCAGCCGCCCGGCGGGCGTCGCCCTCACCTGACTCGCCCCGCCTACCCCGCGCGAGTCGCCCCCGCCTGACTTGGTGGATGCTGGCCCGGTGGCTGGGTCGCCTGCCGCAACACCTGGCCCAACCGCTGGCTCTTCTGCGTCGGATGGGCTGGCCTTGCCTGGCCCGACGCCGCCCGTGGACCGGCCGGCCACACCTGGCCCGACGCTGCAGCTCTCCCCGGTGCCAGGCAGCTCTGGCGCTGGCTCGCAGGCTGATTTGGCCTCGCCTCTGCAGTTTCCTGTGCCGAGCCCAACCTTGCCAACACAGCCGGCTGCTGCTGTGCTTCATCCTCGCACGCGCAGTCAGACATGAGTTTTTCAGCCAAAGAAACGCACTGACAGGACTGTCGCGTGGCTCGCTGCTTGCATGGCTCATATTGTTGCGGATCCCACTGCCGAGCCTCGCCATTTTCAGGCTGCACTGGGTATTCCTCATTGGCGTGCCGCGATGGAACAGGAGTTTCAGGCTTTGCTTCAGAATGAGACTTGGCATCTTGTTCCCCTGACGTCTGGTGTTAACATTATTGATTCCAAATGGGTTTTTAAAGTCAAGAGACATGCTGATGGTTCTATTGAGTGCTACAAAGCACGACTTGTTGACAAGGGTTTCAAACAGAGGTATGGTCTTGATTACGAAGACACGTCCAGTCCAGTTATCAAGCCTACTACCATTCATTTGCTGCTGTCTCTGGCTGTTACTCGCGGATGGTTTCTTCGTCTGCTTGATGTGCAGAATGCCTTTCTGCATGGAGTCTTGGAGGAAGAAGTTTATATGCATCAGCCATTGGGTTTTGTGGATCCTGCACATCCTCATCATATTTGTCGTCTTGTTAAGGCGCTATATGGACTTAAACAGGCTCCCCATGCGTGGCATGCACGCCTCTGCTCTGTTCTTTGGGCTCTTGGTATTCTTCCCTCCACCGCTAACACGTCCTTGTTCCTTCTTCAACGTCCTGAGGTTATGATGTATCTCCTAGTTTATGTTGATGATATCATCCTCATCAGTTCCTCTGCTGTTGCTACAGATCGTCTTGTGGCTGCTTTGAGTGGGGATTTTGCTGTCAAGGACTTAGGAGCTCTGCACTTCTTCCTTGGTCTGGAGGTTTCACGTTCTTCTGCTGGGTTGACTCTTACTCAGAAGAAGTATTCTCTGGATTTGTTGTGTCATGCTGGCATGCTGAAGTGTAAACATGCGATCACTCTGATGTCTGCTACTGATCGGTTGTCTGCCCTTGATGGAGATCTTCTTTCACCTGATGATGCTACTGAGTATCGTAGTCTCGTTGGTGGTCTGCAGTATCTTACTATCACCAGATCAGATGTCTCTTATGCAGTCAACCGTGTATGTCAGTATCTTCATGCACCCAGGACGTATCATCGGTCAGCTGTGAAGCGCATTCTGCGTTATATTTGTCTCACTGCCTCTTATGGCTTGCTTCTCTAGCCTGCACCGTCTTATGTGATCTCAGCCTTTTCAAATGCATATTGGGCTGGGTGTCCTGATGACAGGCGATCCACGGGGGGATATGCAGTGTTTCTTGGTCCTAATTTGATCGCCTGGAATGCTCGCAAGCAGGCTACGGTGTCTCGCAGCAGTACTGAAGCTGAGTACAAAGCCGTTGCTGATGCAACTACTGAGATCATATGGGTTCAGTCCTTGTTGAGAGAGTTGAGAGTCTCTCCTGCTCATTCTCCAGTGCTTTGGTGTGACAATATTGGTGTTACCTATCTTTCATCTAATCCAGTGTTTCATGCTCGGACGAAACACATTGAGGTAGACTATCACTTTGTCCGAGAACGTGTTGCACAAAAGCTCCTCAGTATCAAGTTCATCTCATCAAAAGATCAACTTGCTGACATCTTCACGAAGCCTCTTCCACAACCACAGTTTGTAGGCTGTAGGCGCAGTCTTAACTTGCTTGGTACTTCAGGCCATAGTTAAGATTGAGGGAGGGTGTTAGACTGTATATATACGTAGACCCTTGTATACGTCTGTAATTGTATTGTACCCTTTGGTAATTCTATATAATGAGATCGCCACACCCTGTTTAGGGTGTCGAGCAGTTTCCCAAACATTGTGTTTTACAGCTTCTCCTAGAGTGATTTCCATAAAAGTGCCTCCCGCGGCCAAATCTAAAAGATTTCTAGAAGCAAAATTCAATCCAATATAATTTTTTTGTATGCTCATACATAAGTTTAATCCATGAGTAGGGCAATTGTGTATCATTAATTTCATCCTCTCCCAAGCTTATGCAACGTGCTCATGATCAAGTTGCTTAAAATTCATAATATCGTTTCTAAGAGAGATGATCTTAGAGGGAGGAAAATACTTAGAGATAAAAGCATCTTTGCACTTATTCCATGAATCAATACTATTTTTAGGCAATGACGAAAACCAAGTTTTAGCACGATCTCTAAGCGAAAACGGAAAAAGCTTTAATTTAACAATATCATTATCCACATCTTCCTTCTTTTGCATATCACACAAATCAACAAAGCTGTTTAGATGGGTAGCAGCATCATCACTAGGAAGGTCAGAAAATGGATCTTTCATAACAATGTTCAGCAAAGCAGTATTAATTTCACAAGATTCAACATCGGTAAGACGAGCAATCGGAGTGCTAATAAAATCATTATTGTTGGTATTGGAAAAGTCACACAATTTAGTATTGTCTCGAGCCATCGTGACAAACAATCCAACACACAAGCACACAAGAAGCAAGAAAAAAGAGGCGAACGGAAAAGAGGGCGAATAAAACGACAAGGGTGAAGTGGGGGAGAGGAAAACGAGAGGCAAATGGCAAATAATGTAATGCGAGGGATACGAGTTTGTGATGGGTACTTGGTATGTCTTGACTGGTGCGTAGATCTCCCTGGCAACGGCGCCAGAAATCCTTCTTACTACCTCTTGAGCATGCGTTGGTTTTCCCTTGAAGAGGAAAGGGTGATGTAGCAAAGTAGCGTAAGTATTTCCCTCAGTTTTTGAGAACCAAGGTATCAATCCAGTAGGAGATTACACGCAAGTCCCTCGTACCTGCACAAACAAACAAGAACCTCGGAACCAACGCGATAAAGGGGTTGTCAATCCCTTCACGGTCACTTACGAAAGTGAGATCTGATAGAGATAATAAGATAAATATTTTTGGTATTTTTGTTGTATAGATTGGAAAATAAAGATTGCAAAATAAACGGCGATAGAAATAGCAAGTTGATAAGAAAATAATATGATGTAAGAAAGACTCGGGGGCCATAGGTTTCACTAGTGGCTTCTCACAAGATAGCAAATTCTATGATGGGTGAACAAATTACTGTCGAGCAATTGATAGAAAACACTACAAAAAAAATACACTTCCGTGATGATACGTGTTTGTCACACTAGGTCGCTTTTTTTGTCATGCATGTACATCAATGACAAATTTATGATAGAATCAAGATAGTCATACCTGTGCTGTCGTAGAAGTGTTCCATGACATTACCAAAATTATCATCACGGAAGTGTCCACTTCCATGACGATAAATCGCGCGTCACAGAAGTGCTTTCGTCAAGGGTGACCGACACGTGGCATCCACCGTAACGGAACGCCGTTAAGCTATCGGGTCGGGTTTTGGATCCGATAACTCGTTAACAGCCCCGACAAATGGGGATTTTCCACGTGTAAAATCATCATTGGCTAGAGGAAACACGTGTCGGTTCATCGTCGGGACAGATGTCATCCACTCACTGGACAGAATGCGCCTATGATACGTCAACACGTGGCACGGCCCAACAAGTTTAAATGGGCCGGCCCACCTAAAGGCCCACAAGATTTTGCAGACCATAATGGGCCGGCCCAGCTAAAGGCCCACGAGATTTTGTGGACCATAATGGGCTGGCCCAGCTAAAGGCCCACAAGATTTCGCGGGCCATAATGGGCCGGCCTAGGTAAAGGCCCACAAGATTTTCGTGTGCCATAATACGCCGGCCCAGGTAAAGGCCCACAAAATTCTTGCGGATCATAATGGGCCGGCCCAGCTAAAGGCCCATGAGATTTCGCCGACATTAATGGGCCGGCCCAGCTGTAGGCCCATAAGATTTTGAGGACCCTAGTAGGCCGGCCCGTTAACTGGCTGCCATGTTTTGGGCCAAATTCCGGCCCATATTTGATCCGGTCTATTAATGGCCTTCCACGCTCCGGGCCTAATAGTGGCCCATATGAGATCCGGCCCGTTAAAAGCCTACCACGTTCTGGGCCAAATTACGGCCCAGATTAGGTCCGGCCCTTTAAGTGGTTTTGGGCCTAATTATGGCCCATATCAGATTCGGCCCGTCAACTGGACACTATGCTTTTAGGCCCACTTGCTAAAGGCCCACTTAGTAATTCGGCATGATATTAGTTTTGGCCTATTAAGGGCCCGTTTAACATTTCGGCCCTATATTAATTTCAGCCTGTTAAAAGCCCGTCATATAGTTGGGCCTAACTACGGCCCGGTTTGCATCTGGCCTGCTCATAGCCGATATCTGATTGGGCCAAACAAGGACCGAGACAATTTTTTGGCTTGTTAAAAGCCCGTGATTTGATTCACACAATCATGGGCCGGGGTTCATTTCGGGCTGCTGCCAGCCCGTGAGCTGATCGGCATGTTTCAGGCCCAACTTACATCGTGATTGCATGACGACCTGATTATGTACCGTAATTTTACGGTTTGGCCGGTTTACTGCGAAGACAGGATATATATACAGTAAAATAACTGCAGCATCGTGAATAAGAAAAAACCTATACTATACAATAAAGAAATTACGGCATATTACATCCTCTGGGCATCAAAGTTCACCACTATGATAATAAAGCAAAAGTAGACAGCAAATTACATACACTGGGCATCAAATATCGCCACCAGTGCAAATAAACACGCCGACAAAATAATATACAAAACCGACAACACTTCAATAGAGTTCAAGAAAGGTTAGCCCTGCTGGGGAGCTGCAGCGCAAGCAGCTAAGCAAGATGATGAGACTGCGCTTGTTCAACACTTATATCTTCCTCACTCTGAAAGATAAACAAGCAGACAGATGACATGTTTTGCACATAAAAGTATCAGTGCTGACAATTCATCACATTTCTTACTGACGAATAAAGTGACACAGTTTAAATTTGCATTAACACAATATGGTATTGTTCAGGTCAAGACATGGCAGGAAATGACATTGTGAAGGAGTTGGCAGCTTCACGACACCACTGGATTACAGATCAAGAACTCATAAGTATCAATGGTTAGTGTGCTGTCAATTTATACCATTTCAGATTGGCAAATAAAGAGACAGTTTAAATAATAGTAGAATGATATGACATTGTTCATAGTTAAGACATTGCAGAATATGACATTGTGCTGTGGTGGGTAGGTTCACCACACCACTGGATTACGGATGAAGAGCAGAAGCATACATGTAGTGCAAAAGAAGATCACTTGCTCTGTATAGTTTAATTTACATGGTATGAAGAAGGAAGTTGGTTGTACAACTGAAAACTTAAATTGAGAAAGGACAAACTTTTGTTTATGAACTACATAATAAACTTTAAACAAGCAATTTGATGCAAACACCAAAAATAAACAGCTGTTGCAGTCATGCCTAACCAAATATATACAACATAGTTTGAAGGCTTGAGATGGACAAACTTACATTATTGGTGAAGACAGGCTCTATAAAGGCCTTGTCCATGCTGATGGGGGGGGGGCAATTCAAGAAGTTTACCACAGAATCTTCTTCAAAAGCATTGCCTTTATTCTACATTTTGTTAAGAGTAAATATAGATGTGATAATATATGAAAAAATGGAGAATATTTAAGATAAGATGAAGAGTGATGCTACATAATCAAGTAGCTATAAATGTAAGTGCAGCGATACAGGCAAAAGGTACATCCAAGAGCAATGCACAGCTAAACTTCTTCAGTACCAACCTTATGGTAAGAGTAAATATAGAACTGATGTGTAGAAAATGGAGGGCAAAGGAAAATAAGTTGCAGAGTGATGGTACATGAACAACTACCTGTCATTATAAGTACACTGATAAAGGACAGCATGTACTTACAAGAACAATGCAGAGCTAAAAAAACATTGGCATTAGATATATTCTACACTAATGAAACCATTCATACAGATCAGATAATTTGGAGCGAACAATTGATAAGCAAGCTATCATGCATACTGCTGTCACATAATGAACCAGGTATGTATGCAAGTACAGTGATACAGGACAACAGGTACTAACAAGAGCAAAGCAGCGGGCAACATATTTGCGATATCCTGTCATTCTTGTCAAACCGGAATTCTTCTTCGAGCAGATTTCCTGCAAAAAAGATCCATAAGGCACATGCGGAAAAGTAGAAGTTCAAATTGTCATGTGATTTCATAGACAGTACCTCATCCTGGGAACAAGACCAGTGCATAAAAAGGTTTTTCCATTCAATGTCTTCTAAATTTAGCACAGGAGACTTCACTGGAAATTCGTTTATAGACTTGCCATCAAAGTGTGATTTCCTCAGGTAACACTGATACTGCTGCAATGCTTCCTTGAAAAGCACAAGCAAGCTTTGCTCGTCATGACTATCCAGATTGACCCTCGCCTAGTTACAACAATGTAATGTAAATCATTCATGTGTTCAATCAGCGGAAAACAGGAAAATAATAACCATGAATAATAGCACTTACACGTAAGTTGGACATGAAGATGTGAAAATGGTGTTTGTCTTCACAATAATCTTCCCATGATGGGAATATATGCACATAGTCCCTAACAACATTGAAAGCATTGTCTTTTAAACTAGGAATAAATGGAACGGGGTTCCAATCTGCAGGAATTGGTCGTCTCTGCAGTTGGGATAGGTCTTCGGCCAGTGGACTTGCTGTACTTTTTGCTGGAGTGGGATTTTTCTATGGTACAACTAGTGCTATGGCAAATGAAATCGGTATACCTTTTGCTGGAGTGCAGGTCCTGTGTGGTGGGGCAAGTGGTGTGGCCAGTGAAGTATGGGTACAGTCTGCTGGAGTCGGTCCTACATTTTGTGTCACTGGTTGCACAGCCAATATAAGTGGGGTGTTGTCTGATTTCTCCGGCACCACCATGTTTTTCAAGGACTTTGCTGGTGCTCCTTCAGGTTCAGCAATCACCCTCTTCCTTTTTGATGTCTGATGCACAAGAACAACATTTGAGTGGAAAAACATGGTATGCTGACAGATGGAATATGTATTGATAATGGATGGGCATGGCATCTCGGCATATATGATGAGTAAACTAAGCAGATGGTGGTGCAATAAAGTAGAAGAAATGCAAGACAACATATGCAAGATACCCGCAATCAATAAAACATTGCCAAATTAGAACAGGCACCTTGATGGGTGAATAGGACAGGCCATCTGCCTTTGACTCCTCGAGGTTAGAATAGTCATTAGGATGATATTCTGAACAAGAATCAACAGGTGGGGAGCGTATGAGTTGTTGGGGAACATAGTAATTTCAAAAAATTTCCTACGCACACGCAAGATCATGGTGATGCATAGCAATGAGGGGGGAGAGTGTTGTCTACGTACCCTCGTAGACCGAAGCGGAAGCGTTGACACAATGTAGAGGAAGTAGTCGTACGTCTTCCCGGTCCAACCGATCCAAGTATTGTTACTCCGGCACCTCCGAGTTCTTGGCACACGTTCAACTCGATGACGCTCCCTGGGCTCCGATCCAGCAAAGCTTCGGGGAGGAGTTCCCTCAGCACGATGGCGTGGTGACGATCTTGATGTTCAACCATCGCAGGGCTTCGCCTAAGCACCGCTACAATATGACCGAGCTGGAATATGGTGGAGGGGGGACCCCACACGGCTAAGGAACGATCACGAAGATCAACTTGTGTGTTCAAGGGTGCCCCCTTGCCCCCGTATATAAAGGAGCCAAGGGGAGGGGGCGGCCGGCCAAGGAGGGCGCGCCAAGGGGGAGTCCTACTCCCACCGGGAGTAGGACTCCCTTCTTTCCTAGTTGGAGAAGGAGAAGTGGGAAAGAGGAGGAAGAGGGAAAGGAAAGGGGGGGCGCCGCCCCCTTCTCCTTGTCCTATTCGGACTAGGGAGGGGAGGGGCGCGCGGCCACCTCTTTCCTCCTTTCCTCTTATCCCTTAGGGCCTATGTAGGCCCAATAACCCCCGGGGGGGTTCCGATAACCCCCCGGTACGCCAGTAAAATCCCGATTCACCCGGAACGATTCCGATATCCAAATATAGGCTTCCAATATATCGATCTTTATGTCTCGACCATTTCAAGACTCCTCGTCATGTCCATGATCACATCCGAGACTCCGAACAACCTTCAGTACATCAAAATACATAAACTCATAATGAAACTGTCATCGTAACGTTAAGCGTGCGGACCCTACGGTTCGAGAACAATGTAGACATGACTGAGACACGTCTCCGGTCAATAACCAATAGCGGAACCTGGATGCTCATATTGGTTCCTACATATTCTACGAAGATCTTTATCGGTCAGACCGCATAACAACATACGTTGTTCCCTTTGTCATCGGTATGTTACTTGCCCAAGATTCGATCGTCGGTATCTCAATACCTAGTTCAATCTCGTTACCGACAAGTCTCTTTACTCGTTCCGTAATACATCATCTCACAACTAACTCATTAGTTGCAATGCTTGCAAGGCTTATGTGATGTGTATTACCGAGAGGGCCCAGAGATACCTCTCCGACAATCGGAGTGACAAATCCTAATCTCGAAATACGCCAACCCAACATGTACCTTTGGAGACACCTGTAGAGCACCTTTATAATCACCCAGTTACGTTGTGATGTTTGGTAGCACACAAAGTGTTCCTCCGGCAAACGGGAGTTGCATAATCTCATAGTCATAGGAACATGTATAAGTCATGAATGAAAGCAATAGCAACATACTAAACGATCGGGTGCTAAGCTAATGGAATGGGTCATGTCAATCAG